>NC_072003.2:82727204-83041579 GCF_028885655.2 Pongo abelii
GGATGAATAAAACTTCTTTGGGCAAACATCTTACAAAGTAATATTCTTTTCTTGCTGCTTGTTGTCTGTTATAGAACTATAATTAAGAGGGATTTTTTTATCGTGATGCTCATGTTTACCTACTAATGTAATAAGTTCTGTTGTCTTTTTAAAATCTTGGCATGTTTGGATATCAAATATTTGCCATCTAGGATTCTCTTTGGCATTCCTTCTGATGGCCTTTATTCCTCAGTGTTTCTCTGCCAGCAAAGGTAGCATTCCAGTTTTCCTGTTTGAGATGCAGACACCTAGACGTCATCAAAGCCAGAGACGGAAAGCAGCTGCAGCTATATCCAGTGAGCTGGTTTCTTTTTTGCCAACTTAAGAAGCCTTTGTTGTTGTTGTTTCTAGGCATGTGAAAAACAGGCCGAATTGAATATCAGAGAACAGTAAATCACGACTTTACGATTTACTTCTTGGAGAGAAAAATATGAAATATTGAAATCCTTAATATTTTTCATTTAGAACAAGGAGAATAAGTTTTAAATTACTAAACAAAACTAGTGATAAAGGAGTGTAGCAAGTTTCATAAAACATCATGTCATCTATGCAAAGCTGTGACAGGAATGGAGAAGGAAAAAAATATGCTGGGTGAGGAAGAAGACAGGTGACGAGAAAGGAGTTATGAATGGAATTAAGAATGAGAACACAGGTTGAATGCACTCTAAGTGAATAATCAGGTCATAGCTAAACTTCAGGGGATAAGTGAACAGCTCACTGTTTCCAGTTCTTCACCTGCTCGTTCCAAATTTTCAAAAGCCCAACATAAATGAAACGATTAATACAGCCCACAGACAGTAGAAGTTAGGCATCATGGAAAAACGAGGCTCTGAGTAATTCTAGGATTATTCTGTGGCACGTGACACAGCTGGTCACACCCCAATTAGACTTGGACTGTTTTGGACTGCCTGTTTGTTTATGAGACAGGGTCTCATTCTGTTACTCAGGCTGGAGTGCAGTGTCATGATCATGGCTCACTGCAGCCTTGACCTCTCAGGCTCAAGTGATCCTAGCATCTCAACCTCACGAGTAGCTAGGACTACAGGTATGCCCCACTGTGCCTGGATAATTTTTCCTTTTTTTTGTAGAAACAGGGTCTCATTATGTTGCCCAGGCTAGTTTCAAACTGCTGGACTCAAGTGATCCTTCCAACTCGGCCTCCCAAAGTGCTGGGATTACAGGTGTGAGTCACAATGCCCCGCCTGGATTGTCCTTTTCAGACCCAGACCAAGGAATGGGACTTATTGTCCCAAGACCAATCTAGGAAAAGTATAAGATGTGTTGTCACCCAGGCATTGCTAGAAAGTGGTAGGCTGGACACAGGATGAAACAGTCGCCTGATTTTAAAGTAAGAGAAATAGATCAACACAAATGACAGAAATCACATAATCATCTAAAAATGTTTATTACCTATGAGAGTGTTTTCTTGCTCACCTCAATTAGAGCAAGCAACCACTATTTCTACAAGAACGGATTTTTTCCCCCATTAAAATATTCTGAAGATAATTTTGTTCAGATCATCAGTGCTGCAAGTCAAAAAAGTAGGAAATCTGGCTGCTTGTGAAATTCTCTTGTCATTAGTTCCGGTTGCTTATTAGAGTGTGTAGACCAAGCGCAAGGAATGAGAATAAGCACACATCACCGCCAGCCAACAATCAGCCACAAAGTGGAGCCCATTAGATCTCTGGATTAGGCTATGAGAGTTGGAAGTTACCGAACAGATTTTAGGGATGGAAGAATTTAGGAACTGCTGTGGAATAAATCTGAGAAGAAGAAAAGAATCCCAAGGCCAAAATCTTAGTTTGAATGTGAAGTCTTTGGAAAATGCTAAGTAATGGCAAATATCTAAAGGAAACTGAGACCATGTGATGCTACCAGGTGATAGTTTAATGAGAACTGAAGGTTAATGAAACATTTCATAGAGTTAATTGATGAAGTATGGAATACAAATAGAAGGAGATTGAAATTAAGAGGGCCTTCCTGAAGTCTCACTATTTTGAAAACTAGTTTGTGCTAAGACTGAGCTGGCAGACACAGGCATCAATCTCTTGTGAAACAATTGTCCATTATTAACATGCTAATTCAGGTCAGATGGCCTGGAATTAGTGTCTCAGGTTGATTTCCTTTTACACCACTTCCTTTGCAGAGCTGGACAGAAAGCTCGTGGCAATGTGTACTTTAATGGAATTAATTAGTAGCACAGCAAGTTGATCAACTTGCAGGCACGTCACTCACCCTTCATTGGCATTGGAATTATTTAAGTTGGCGCGGACTGTATGTTAACTACACAGTTATTTTTCATGCAAAATGCTGTGGCATTAAAGACACCGACTAGGCTGTCATACCTCCTCATTTTTTTTTCTGGAAAATATGGAAATCTGGAATTTTTTTTTTTTTTTGAGATGGGGTGTCACTCTGTCGCCCAGGCTGGAGTGCATTGGCACAATCTTGGCTCACTGCCAGCTCCACATCCCGGGTTCACACCGTTCTCCTGCCTCAGCCTCCTGAGTAGCTGGGACTAAAGGCAACTGCCACCACGCCCAGCTAATTTTTTGTATTTTTAGTAGAGACGGGGTTTCACCGTGTTAGCCAGGATGGTCTCGATCTCCTGACCTCGTGATTCGCCTGCCTCAGCCTCCCAAAGTGCTGGGATTACAGGCGTGAGCCACTGCGCCGGGCCGGAAATCTGGAATTTTGTTAAACGCTTCTGTCTTAAGGTGTCGGCAAACAAGTTTTTAAACATGTGAGGACAAATTCTGTGCGGCTATCTTGGGGCCAGATTCAGTCCCTGGAGCACTGGTCGGTGGGAGCCTGGTTCGGAGCCAGAGTGAGATGGTGAGAAGGAGCCACAGAGGTAGCTGTGCAAGGCCACTGGAGAGAGCAGGGACTTCAACAGGGCTGGCTGCAGACTGGAAGTCACTTAATAAAAATAACTAGCTGAAGGAAAATAAGGGGCTGTTACTAGGAAGCCCAGAGCCCTGGGATCGTTGAGGGGGATCAGGAGCACAAAGAGGAGGGAAACTGAGGCCTCCAGCTACAGACACATTATGTCGATGAGATTAGAGCCTTTGGTATTGCCGGCCGGTGTCTCTCTGGAGCACCACTTGGGACCCTCCAAGGACGTGGAAATGATGTACAAGGCAGCGGGTGTGCGCCCTGCAGTGAGACCATTGCTTCAGTGGTTATTGGAGCAGCCAGAGAACATAAATGAACTGCTAGCTTTAGGGGATGTTACTGAGGTCTTATTTCTCCAAAACTAAAACAAAAAGCTCTGGTGCACTCGGCGATGATTCATTTGTTCATCAATTCATTTCTTTCATTTGTTTATTCAACCAACAAATTAATGAGCACCTAGTATACACTAGACACTGGGGAGACAGAGACAAAGCTATTTTTACACCCAAATAATTGAGGTTCTCATGGGGGGTGCAGCAGTATATACCTGAACACAATGTCCCAGGGGCCGTCGTAGAGGTCTCTGCAGTGAACAGGTGATGCCCAGAAGAGGGATGAACTCTGGGACTGTCAAGAAACCTGGCAGAAAAGGCAACATCTAGACTTTCTTTTACTAATGTATTCAGGTTTAAAGATTCATCCAGTCTGTGACTCTACAGTCATTATAATGTCAGGACCATCTCTTACTTTCTCAGTACCTATGGGTTATAATTAATCACTGATATTCACAGCAATGATTCCAAGGCCCTCAGGAACTAGAACCACCTTCTGATTTTTTAGAGAAGGATGACACTTTGTTATTTAATTGATACTGAGTGTTTATCGTTGAGTTTTAATTCTGAGAAACCTGGCATCCCCATGGAAGATACTACTCTGAAAAGTACTTTCATATCCATTTGTTTGATTGGCCCCCTACCCTGTAGGGAGCCACAGGTTACTCTCGCTATTGTGCAAATGAGCGAATGGAGGTGGTGGTTAGCCCAGGGTCCCAGAATCAATCAGCTACAGCTGTGGCAGATTTAGGATTAGAATGAAGACCTCCCTACTTTCTTTCTTTCTTTCTCTCTTTCCTTCCTTCCTTCCTTCCTTCTTTTTTCTTTTTTTCTTTTTTTTTTAAGAGGGAGTTTCGCTTTTGTTGCCCATGCTGCAGTGTAGTGGCACAATCTTAGCTCACTGCAAGCTCTGACCCGCCTCCCGGGTTCAAGTGATTCTCCTGCCTCAGCCTCCTGATTAGCTGGGATTACAGGTGCCTGCCACCACATCCGGCTAATTTTTGTATTTTTAGTATAGATAGGGTTTCACCATGTTTGCCAGGCTGGTCTCGAAGGCCTGACTTTAGGCGATCCACCCGCCTCAGCCTCCCAAAGTGCTGGGATTATAGGCATGAGCTACCGCGCCTGGCCAAAGACCTCTCTACCTTTAACCTCTGGGGAAAAAAAAACAAAACAAAAACAAACAAACAAAAAAACAAAGCAAAACAACAAACTAGAACATTTTATTTTCTACCTGTCCGAATAAGCAGTTTTCTTCACCACTATTCCATACAAAAAGTGACCACCATAGTGCAGGCCATCACACTCTCCCTGCACCCCTCTAGTAGATTCTTCACTAGCCCATACAGTTTCCTCTTGTTCCTCTTTAGTATATTCTTTCTACGTGTTTCAGAAGGACCTTCGAAAATTCAAACCTGAGATAGTTATTCCCTCACCACCCTCCCTTACCTCTTGACCCCTTAGAGGTTTTATTTTTAACAGCCTTATTAATGTATAATTCACACACCACACAATTCACCCATTGAAAGTGTACAATTCAATGGTTTTTAGTATATTCACAGTCATGCAACCATCATCACAGTTTTATTTCTTTTTTATTATTATACTTTAAGTTTTAGGGTACATGTGCACAATGTGCAGGTTAGTTACATATGTATACATGTGCCATGCTGGTGTGCTGCACCCATTAACTCATCATTTAGCATTAGGTATATCTCCTAATGCTATCCCTCCCCCCTCCCCCCACCCCACAACAGTCACCAGAGTGTGATGTTCCCCTTCCTGTGTCCGTGTGTTCTCATTGTTCAGTTCCCATCTATGAGTGAGAACATGCGGTGTTTGGTTTTTTGTCCTTGCGATAGTTTATAAATCATGCTGCTATAAAGACACATGCACATGTATGTTTATTGCGGCACTATTCACAATAGCAAAGACTTGGAACCAACCCAAATGTCCAACAATGATAGACTGGATTAAGAAAATGTGGCATATAGACACCATGGAATACTATGCAGCCATAAAAAATGATGAGTTCATGTCCTTTGTAGGGACATGGATGAAATTGGAAATCATCATTCTCAGTTTTATTTCTTCCTCTTTTTTTTTTTGAGGTGGAGTCTCACTCTGTCACCCAAGCCAGAGTGCAATGGCACAATCTCGGCTCACTGCAACCTCCACCTCCCAGGTTCAAGCAGTTTCTTGCCTCAGCCTCCTGAGTATCTGCGATGACAGGCACCTGCCACCATACCCAACTAATTTTTGTGTTTTTAGTAGAGACAGGGTTTCACCATCATGGTCAGTCTGATCTTGAACTCCTGACCTCATGATATACCTGCCTCGGCCTTGCAAAGTGCTGGGATTACAGGCGTGAGCCACTGCTCCCAGCCCCTGCGGTCAGTTTTAGAACATTGTCTTCACCTCAAAAGAAACCCCGTCACTCTTGGAAGTAGCACCCAACACCCCCTCTTTCCTATCTCTAAACAACCACCAATCTGCTTCTTGTCTCTGTAGATGTGTCTGTTCTAAACTTCTTTAATGAAAGGAATCATGCAACACTTGCCCTTCTGTGACTAGATTTTTTCACTTAGCAGGATGTTTTCCAGGTTCCCCCATGTTGCAGCTCATGTCAGAGCTTCATCCCATTTTATAGCTGAGTAATATTCCACTGTGTGAATATATCATATTTTGTTTATCCATTCATTCATTGATGGACAGTTGGGTTGTTTCTACCTTTTGACTATTATGAATAATACTACTTTAAAATGCATGTTTTGTGTGTGGAGACATATGTTTTTATTTCTCTTGGTTATTTGTCAGGAGTGGAACTGCTACATCATATCATATGCTAACTCTAGGCTGAACTGTTTGAGGAACTGCCAGACTATTTTCCAGTTTTAATGCTGTCACGTTGCCCTTAGGAAAGAGATCAAAATGCTTAACATTATTTACAGGGACCCATCTGATTTGGCCCCACTCACCTCTTCAGGCCCAGCCCATGTCACCTTTCCCACTTCTGTCACTCTACTTGGTCCCCCTGGATTTTCTGCAGTTTTTCAAAGGTATGGGCATTTGCTAAGGCTCTCTCCCTCCTCTTCCCCATGAACTTCCATCAGACAGACCTTCTCTGAACAGCCTTCACCCACAATGTAAATGGGACCTCCTTATTGTATTCTTCCATGTTTCATAAGTTCTTAAGTGATTCTTCTTTAACCCCACTAAATCGTGGCTCTAGATGAGTTTAAGAAATCTTAAGACTATTTTTTCATTATTACAAACCAAAAGTCTCACACTGAACTTGAGCTACAATAGGGGCACCATACATATCTGTTGAATGAATAAATAACAATGAGAGAGGGGGAGGGAGGGAGAGAAATTAGTTTAAGAGGCCTCAGGTTGCCACGTTGGGTTTGAAATCTCGATGAAGATTGACATTTCACCCCAAATCTTTTACTGCTTCCTCCTTTTTCACTGAGTAATATAGCATATGGGTTGGAAAACGTTTTCTGTAAAGGGCCAGATAACAGGTACTTTAGGCCTTGTGAGTCATGCAGACCCTTTCTGCTGGTACTCAGTTCTGCTTTTCTAGCATGAAAGAAGCTGTAGACAGTAGATACATGAATGAGCATAGCTTTATTTTAATACTTTATTCACAAAATCAAGCAGCAGCCTCGATGTGGCCTGTGAACCATAACTTGACGACCTCTATTCTAGAGTATGTTGATACTTGATACCTTCATATTCTGTTTTCTCTCCCCAGAATCCCATATTTCCTTCCACGTTTGTTCTTCTAGAAGATTCTTCTAAGGGAACAAATACCTTATTTAGAAAATTTTCCTTGACCTGCAAAACGGAATTAAACACGCTCTATCTCATTACTGAATGAGGCACATTCTTATGTTGCTGCATGTCTTCGGCTGTGTGAAATTAATTGAATATGGACTCACTTATAGAGTGAAGTCCACAATGTCCCTTCTTCTCCTCCAGCATCAAATATATGATATGCTCAGTAAATGCTAAACTGAAAGAGAAAAAAGTGACATGAGCCAAATGGATTATCTATACAAAGTATGCAGGCAAGCAGATGATAGAATAAAGACTTTAAAATAGAGGGAAGGAGAAATAAGTCATCTGAATCGAAAGCAATACCAGAACACAGTACTGGGGATAAGCCCAGTGTCAGTGTCCGGGGTCTAGGTCTTTTATTCATCTTTCCAGAACATGAGATTTTTTTCCTCTTTTTAACCAGACTTTTTCACCAGACAACAACAAATTACTTTATTCTTCCTGGAAATTTCTTAGTAACGATGCCTCTGCCAACATGTACCATACCCATACTTCTTCTATCCCATCACTATCTTCTCTCTTACCTGGGGCAAATTCTGTGAGGGGTAGCATAAATCATTAGTATGTCAAGGATTGGAGAAACATCATTGTCCTAATGATTCAGTACCATGGACACCACACATGGTGGTATTTGTTTTTTTTTTAAACTTTTGAATGAGAATATTCCTCTGAGCTCTGTGGGAATACCAATATTTGTTTATGTGTGACCTACAAGAATGGCAGGACTATATAGTTCAACCTAACAAAATTCAGAAGAGAAGGGAGATGTCTCATAAATTATTAGTGGGACTTACACTTTGCCTAGTAGTGGCATGCTTGCTGTGCCCTTTGCTGCGCAACCTAGGTGGTGGGTAGGACTATATTTACACTTTCTCTCTGCATGACTTGCAAACATACAGAAGGGATGTTATGAGCAAAGGAACAAGTCACTAAGACACTTTAATTCTGGGCTGGCCAGGACACTTAAGAAAGTTGGATAACACTGTGCCAGGAGAGTCTGGAGGTCCCATAACAAAGCCAAATGCTGGCTGATTGTTATGTGCCTTGTCTGTACTCCTAAGCCCAGAAGTTATGCATCAGTCTGCAGTAGGGGCATCTGGCCAAAGGAGAGAAAATGGTGCAATCTGTGTTAAGTCCAGAAGAAACTAACAGAATGCATCTCATCAGGCCACAGTCACGTCTGGCTGCTTAAGACCTCTTTTGTGCACAAGTGAAAGAAAAGATGTTGAGCTAGCGTTGTCAGAATGGCAGAGGGATTTATGTAAGAAATATGAGTCTATTTCTATGACTTGTATTGTGTCATTTATAAAGGCAGGGACAGATGGAATCACTTCAGTGAGCTAGAATTTGTATTGAGTTCTACTTGCTTTATTTTCCTTCATTTAAATATGCTTATTAGTAATAAGTGTGTCAGAACAAAATCATATGCTATCAGTCACTGCCAAACAATGAATAATCCCATGTAAAATATTTTTGCACACTTTTGAGAGTTACAATAACTTCACTGAGCTTGGTTTCTTCCTTTGAAACAGGCAGACAGGCTTTTGCTGAATCTTTAATGCATTGTCTTTTGGCTGGGTTCATTCACCCTCAGGGAATTCTCAAAAGACAAGTGTCATTTCTTTTTGTCTATTGATCTGTCCTCCAGAAAAAAGGGACTTCTTTATAAACTCAAAGCCCTTAGCTAATTCATTGTTCATTTGTTATATTTATTGAAAATCTACTATTTGAAAGGCACTTGTTCTATTGTGCTATGGAAACAAGAGAGACAAATTCCTAGTCGTTGAGAGCTTACATTCTAGTAGGCATTACAGACCAGAAAAATGGCTATTCAATAGGCCTGTAGCAATAAGAGCCATGAAAACAACGTTGGGATTGAGGATGGGCAATGAGAAGGAGTTACTCTTTTTGATCAAGAAGTCAAGGAAGGTTTCTGTTTTGAGGAGAGACGTGAATGAAATGAGGGAGCAAGTCATGAAAACTCTTTGGAAAAGAAAAGAGTCTTATAGGTGAGGAACCAGCATCTGCAAAGACCCCGAAATAAAAATTAAGACCTCTTGGCTGGGCGCAGTGGCTTAGGCCTGTAATCCCAGCACTTTGGGAGGCCGAGGCGGGTGGATCACGAGGTTAGGAGATCGAGACCATCCTGGCTAATACGGTGAAACCCCGTGTCTACTGAAAGTATAAAAAAATTAGTGGGATGTGGTGGTGGGTGCCTGTAGTCCCAGCTACTCAGGAGGTTGGGGCAGGAGAATGGCGTGGACCCAGGAGGCGGAGCTTGCAGTGAGCCGAGATCGTGTTGCTGCACTCCAGCCCAGGAGACAGTATGAGACTTCGTGTCAAAAAAAAAAAAAAAAAAAGAAAAAAGAAAAAATATATTGAGACCTCTTTTGCGCACAAGTGAAAGAAAAGATGTTGAGCTAGGGTTGTAAGAATGGCAGAGGGATTTATATAAGAAATATAAATCCACGCTTGGAATCTCAGCTGTTTTCTAGTTCTCAGAATTTATGAGTGAGATTAAAAGAGAAGCTTCAGGGTGAAATAAAAATTAACTTAGCTGTCTTGAAGAACACAAAGAAGGAATATATGGCTGAACTAGAATGATTTTGGGGAGAGTGAAATGATCGAAGTTACATCCAAGGTTCACATCACTTGCAGGCCACAGTGAGAACTTAGAAGACAATTGACATAGGATGATTGGAAAGCAGAATACTGAAAGGCCCAATTTACATATTCAAAGATCATATGGAAACCTGTGTGGTGAATAGCATGGGGGGACAAGAGCAGAAAGAGCAACTCAGAAACGATTTACTAAGCTGGGTAAGAGATGGTGGCTTGGCCGAGAAGGTAACCAGCAGATGATGAGAGATGGTCAGATTCAGGTTGTAGTTTGGAAGATACAGCTGATGGAAGCAGCTGATGGAGTGGATGTGTATAAGGAGCATTGGGCACCCTGTCAACAGGCTTTAGGCTTCTTTGACTCAGGCATTGTACCAACATTCACCTAGTAGCTAATATTGATTCCTCTCTCACAAAGACAGTATCTTAGTTTGAAATGCTTAAGGAAAAAAAATGCACCTGATCCACGGGGAAAATGGAGCTCCACACTAGCGGGGATGAAAGGAAGGTGGTTCTGATTATTTGTGCTGCTCATTTCCATGAAGGTCTTGTTCACAGTAAGCAAGTTTGTCAAACCTATGCCTAGGTAGTCAAATTTCCCTAACCAGGTATAGTCTGTACTGGGCCTTAGCACCTTCCATTCAGTAATAAAATGAGGCACCTTGAGCTTCCCCAAAGCACAAATCTGTAGGCCACTGCATCAGAATTATGTGGGATGAGTTAAATCACAGATTCTGGAGAACCTACTAAAAAAGCTTGGGGTTGAATTTCAGAAATCTGCATTCTCGCAGTTTTCAGATGAATCCCATGCAAATTAAAGGGTTTCTTGTTTTGGTTTGGTTTTGAGACACAGTCTGGCTTTGTTGCCCAGGCTGGAGTGCAGTGGCACAATCTCAGCTCACTCCAACCTCCGCCTGCCAGGTTCAAGTGATTCTCCCACCTCAGCCTCCTGAGTAGCTGGGACTATAGGCACGTGCCACCACACATGGCTAATTTTTGCATTTTTTTTTTTTTTTAGTAGAAATGGGGTTTCGCCATGTTGGCCAGGCTGGTCTGGAACTCCTGACCTCAGGTGATGTGGCCACCTCGATCTCCCAAAGCGCTGGGATTACAGGCGTCAAATTAAAGGGTTTTGATTGTGATTAAAAAGACACATAAAATTGATCAGCTTCATCATTTTAAGTGTATAGTTCAGTAGTGTTAAGTTTTTTCATGCTGTTGTGAAACAGATCTCCGGAACCTTTTCATCTTACTCATCTGAAACTCTATAGCTCCCCTTTGCCCCCTTTCTGTCTCCTTGAGAGCCACCCTTCTACTTTCTATTTCTGGGAATTTGATTACTTTAGAGACCTTATATAAGTGGAATCATACAGTATTTGTCTTTTTGTGACTGGCTTTATTTCAGTTAATGTAATGTCTTCAAGGTCCATTTCTGTTGTAGCATGTATCCAAATTTCCTCTGTTTTAAAGACTGAATAGTGTTTGTATTGAATGAATATACCACATTTTGATTATCCATTCATCTGTTGATGGACATTTGGGTTGTTTCTATTTTTTAACCATTGTGAATATTGCTGCTGTGGACATGGGTATGCAAATATATCTTTAAGACCCTGCTTTCAAATATTTTGGATGTATATCCAGAAATGGGATGCAAATTAAATATTTAAAAGCATTGCCCTCAAATGCAAGAGACTTGTAGAAAAGGAATTATTTTGTTTCTTGACTGTGGTTGTGGATATAAGAACCCGCACATGTAATAAAATTACATATAACTAAATACACACACACCTACACATGTACACACACACACATGCACACACACAAGTGCAAGTAAAACTGAGGAAATCTGGATACCAGAATTGTATAAATGCCAATATCCTGCTTGTGATACTGTCCTATAGTTTTGTAAGATGTTTCCACTGGGGAAACTAGAAAAACAGCACATAGTTTCTCTCTGTATTATTTCTTACAACTTCATGTGAGTAAAAAATGATCTCAAAACAGAAAGTTTGCCCTTGAGGTTAGAGTGTGCCACTGCAAGAGGGAACCCATCTGGAAGGGCAAAGAATTCTTGGCATTGTTCCAAAGGAGAAAGTGGAACAGGGATAGAGGCCAACCCAAAGTGCTAAGTGAACTCTGGGTCCCAAGGGACTTGGCAGCCCCATCCCCAGACAGTAGGACCAATGTAGCAGAGATAGGGAAATGGCAGGGAATGAGAGCCAGAAAAACAGAGGCCATCTCAGTGCTGAATCCCCAGAGTGTGGGCCTGGAACTGGTACTGACCACCTTCCTCAGATTGCACTGGTCTTGGGAATGGGGTGGCATGGGGTCCATGACCTCAGCCCAATTCACTCCTGATATGAAGGTTGGAACGGGGGACTTGGCCCCATGAGCCGTATGCTTCCTCTTAATTCTGAATGAGTTTCGGATTCCTGCAGGCAGCATCAGCAATATGCAAAAGACGCTTCTTAGATGCTTGAGACTGTAAACCCTTATCAGGAACATAACATGATGGGATGTTTCTCTTTCTTTATGAAAAATTTAAGGATACTGGTGGATAATATTTACTTAATGATTGCTATGTGGCAGGTGTTTTGCTAAATGCTTTACAAATATTTATTTTCTGTGAGATGGTTCCTGTTCTTCCATCTCAAAGATGGGGAAATTGAGATTCTGAGAAGGTAACTGAGTACCTTAAACAATCACAGAGCTGATAAGGGATGGACTTGGGAGTTAAAGTCCAGTCTCCCTGAATCTAAAACCCACTTTTGGAATCTCAGCTGTTTTCTAGTTCTCAGAATTTATGTGTGAGATTAACAGTGAAGCTTCAGAGAAGAAGCAGACAGTGATAACAAAGATGGCTCCAAAAATAAAGCTGAGGAGACCAAGTTCTGTCAGGTGCATTGAGACTCTTTTTATAATCCCAAAACTGTAGAACTGTAAAGACTAGAAAACCAGCCACACTCTATATGGTACTATAATACTGATGATGTCCTATATATTTAATGTGTGTTTCTTTCTCATTAATCATCAATGCTGAGGGATGTTGCATGTCTTAGAGTTTAACAGCCACCCATAGCTCCCCATTTGTAATAAGCTGTAGTCAATGTGTAGTCACTGCCTGAACAAGTTACTATCTTAAAATAAACTTTATTGATTTCTTTTTTAACTTTGAGATTAACACATGCCTAGAAAAATCTAGAAAGTATAGCAAAGCAAAGAAAAATGACTTCAATAAAACCACTGTTAATATTTTAGCATAATCTTAATAGTGGAATGCCTTTATTTTTCAAAAATTGCGTTATGTATACACTAATTTTAGTCAAAATTTGTACTTCTTAACATGCATACTATACCATTAGTATATTTTTACATTCTCTAAAGTGTGTCTGCAATGCAGTGTTCTACTTTCTGCAGATACCATAGTTTCTTTCATCAATCTTTTATAACATTGTGTTGTAGTTTTTTCTATTTTTAAGCAGTATTGCAATGAGTATACATGTTGCTACACACATACACACGCAACCACATACGCACATATCAGGCTAAATTTCTTCAAGTTAAATTTTCAAAGCTTGTGATGGGTGTTAACAAATTGCATTTCGGATTTTTTCATGTAATTGATAATATATGAGAGTTTATTTCCGCATAAGTCTGTCAAACACTAGGAACTTTTTCTAATTATTGTAACAATTTTATAAATTGTTACAATATGTAACATGTTATAAATATATGTGATGCAAATATTTTTCACAGTTTTCTGTTTATTTTCATATAATATTTTAGTTGTTGTAAAACCTGCATTTCAGTAGTTTAATCTGTCAATAATTCACGCAATAAATTAGAGCTGTAATGCTGGCTTAGAAAGGCCTTCTCCCCTGCATTACATGAATATTCAATGACTTTATTCCTCCTAATACTTTAATCCATCTGGAATTCATTAGACTATACTTTAAATTTGTATGTATCAACCCTAATTTTTTTAAGAACATCATGTATGATAAAAGACATTTTAACACTTATTTAACAAAATGACTTTAAAACTGTAAACTTAAAAAAAAGATATTGCATTTATTTCTATTCCTCTGAATTTCACATTAGGAAAGGAAAAAGGGCATGTAAAAATACAATCCCCAGTAATTTCTCTCTGCTGGCTTTGTTTTCTAAAGTATTATATTTCCCATCTTTGCACAAAAATCCCCTTAACCCTTGTACATATCCTTAATAGATCTGGCATAATTCCATCATCCATGAGTTACATAAATTCTACTTGAACCAATTAAAATTTTTAGCCTGTGTCACCTCTTGAGGCAGAGGATATTCACTAGGACTTTACTCAAGCTGCTTACATAAAATTAGTTTGAATATCTGCATAGATTTCTTCCACATAATTAAAGTTACTTCTAAAGTGTTTAAGAATGCCTTGAAAGTCTAGTGTGATTGTGAGCATGCATACACATAAGAAAAAATGTTTTCATTATGTTTGATGAAACAATTTTAAAGTAAAATTTCACATTCACAAAAGAAATAATGTAGCTCTAAGCAGAGCAGGATTTTCAAAGAACATTTGATAACAGTATCAAGATCTTTAATTAATAACCTAACAAGTAGGAAACTTTTATCGCCCCTTTGATCGTTTTTAGAAGGAGATATAAGCACCACATCCAGTCTGTCAAAGGGGGGATAAATGAAGGTGGAGGAATGTTACAAAGGGCTTAAAATATCTTTTCCCTGGGAACTCTCTAGGAGTTGGTCTGTAATGACATTTAACTTGAATAAGTGAAATAAAACTAAGAAAAATAGCTTGAAATGCAAGTTATTGGTGTCAAAGAGAAACCTGGATTACAGTAATAGAAAAGCAATTTCAAAGGAGTGATGGCTGACAAATAGGAATTGAATCTAGGATACTGCATCCACATTCTCAGGTTTCTACATAAAGATCTACTGGGAATGAATGATTTCCCTATGGAGCGGGGGTGGTCCTGTGGGGATGATTGGCACCTCTCTCAGATTGCCCAGCCTCCCCCTGCTCTTCTGGGAGACTATCAGGGTGCTGCTCTTTGGACTGCCTTTGAAATCTTGACCTGTGACGTGACCCTTGGCTGGTGGTGATGTTGCCGGGAAGATGGCATTCCAAGGTTACCATACTCCCGCTAAGGTCTAACAAAGCTTTGTTTAGTATTTCTACTTGCTGGGAATTTGTGTGTACACATGCTCATTTATCTTTTTATTTCTTTAATAATAAAACCGAGAGTGGTATTCTAAACACCATATGTTGCTATGGTGGAAACTAAAACCTGGAAAGCTGAAGTTTCTTAGTAAGAGAGCATGACCACATGACCCAGTTTGCCCAGGACAGCTTTGGTTTGCACCTGTTATTTTGGCTTCATTGTTAATGGTACCTACTTTTATTCTAAGAAGATTCTGGTTTGGACAATAAATTATGTGGTCACTGTATTAATGTCCTATGGCTGCTGTAATAAATTACCACACAGTGACTCAAAACAACACAAATCTTATCTTGCAGTTCTGTAAGCTGAGAATCCAACATGTGTCAGGGCTAAAATCAAGGTGTCCGCAGGGCTGCCTTCACTCCTGGAAGCTCTAGGGGAAAATCCATTTCCTTGCCTTTTCTAGTTTCTAAAGGCCACCCACATTCCTGGCCTCATGGGACCTTTCTCCATCCTCAAAGCCAGCAACAGCTGGTCACGTCCTTCTCATATCCCATCACTCTGACCTTCGCTTCTTCCTCCCTCTTAAGGACTCATGATTATATTGGGCCTAGCCAGATGCCATATAATTCAGGCTAGTCTGTCTGTCTGTCTGTCTGTCTGTCTGTCTCTCAGTCTCTCGCTCTCTCTCCCTCCCTCTCTCTCCCTATCTCCCTCTCTCCCTTTCTCCCTTTTTCTCTCTCTCTCACACACATAGGATCTCCCTCTGTCACCTAGGCTAGAGTGCAGTTGTACAATCACAGCTCACTGCAGCTTCAACCTTCTGGGCCCAAGTGATCCTCCTACCTCAGCCTCCTAAGTAGCTGGGAGTACAGGCATGCACCAACACTCCTGTCTAGTTTTAAAAAAAAATGCAGAGATGGCAGTCTCCCCACGTTGCTCAGGCTGGTCTCAAACTCCTGGGTTCAATCAGTCCTCCTGCCTTAGCCTCCCAAAGTGCTGAGATTACAGGCATGAGCCACCATACCTGGCCCAATCTCTATTTTAAAGCCAGCTGATCAGCAACCTTAATTCCATTGGCAACCTTAATTTGGGAGGTGGAGCGAGTATGAGAATTGTAGACCGAAACTTAATGAAAAGATTTATCAATATGTCTTTGTTTAAGGCACTAAATTTTAGAAAGGATATCTAGAGAGTACTCTTACCCACACATCGTGATGATCTAATTGGACCATGAGTATATTCTCATCTAAATCTGCCTACCAAGTCTGTACATGAATTGATAATATATTCATATATAAGGACTCGGGTGTAAAAAGTAAGGGCAATGTAAGTGTCACATTAATAAAATGGGTTGGGATTAGTGTTATCATTTCCTTTCTTATCACAACAAACATTGTATCCATGGTGGAAAATATCACTTAAAAAATCTTCCAACCATGCTCTACCTTTCAAGATTATCTGTTATAAATAAACAACATAGCATACTGATACAAAAATCTTTGTGGGCTTATTTCCATGGAATCTCTGCAGAATTTTTTTTTAAGCTTTGAGTATCTCTGAGGTTCTTGAGACATACTTTCAGACTGCCTTCCAGGAAGATTGTATCAAGTTGAGATTCCAGTACAGTGATCCTTGTGTTTGCGTCACTGCACCCTTAACAATCATCGGCTCTTATCTTTTCTTTATCTGGTGGCAAATGCTGGCATGTTATTTTTCATGTGCATTTCAAGGTTTTGTGTGAGTCAAACACACACACACAGTTCCTGTGTCTGAACTTACAGTCATGTTTAGCTGAAGAAATGGCAGTGTTAAGCCTTGTACATCCCTGCTTGCATGTAGTGAGCTTCCAATGATCATTTTACATTTCTTGCCCTAAGGGAGGAGACCACCCCTTATATTGTCTTATGCCCAATTTCTGCCTCCAAAGAAAGAAAAAGTAAAAACTAAAAGACAGAAATGAAATCTACAAGCAGACAGCCCAGTGCCATACCGTGGGCCTGGTAGTTAAAGATCGACCCCTGACCTAATCGGTTATGTTATCTATAGATTACAGAAGTTGTATAGAAAAGCACTGTGAAAATCCCTATCCTGTTTTGTTCCAATCTAATTACCGGTGCATGCAGCCCCCAGTCACGTACCCCCTGCTTTCTCAATTGATCACGACCCTCTCACGTGCACCCCCTTAGAGTTGTGAGCCCTTAAAAGGGACAGGAATTGCTCACTCGGGGGGCTCGGCTCTTGAGACAGGAATCTTGCCGATGCCCCCGGCCGAATAAACCCCTTCCTTCTTTAAGTCGGTGTCTGAGGACTTTTGTCTGCAGCTTGTCCTGCTACAGCCCTACAGCTATATTCTATTACTAGATATTTTGGGCCAGGCATGGTAGCCCACACCTGTAATCTCAGCACTTTGGGCACCTGAGGTGGGTGGATCACCTGAGGTCAGGAGTTCGAGACCATTCTGACCAATAGGGTGAAACCCCGTCTCTGCTAAAAATACAAAAATTTGCTAGGGGTAGTGGTACACACCTGTAATCGCGGCTACTCGAGAGACTGAGACAGGAGAATCGCTTGAACCTGGGAGGCAGAGGTTGCAGTGAGCCAAGATCACGCCACTGTACTCCAGCCTGTGTGACAGAGCGAGACTCCATCTCAAAAAAAAAAAAGAAAAGATATTTGGAATGAAAGCAATGAGATTCCATCTTGTTTGTGACTTATAAATGGGTTCCAATAGAAGTTTCTGAAGAGGTATTCCAGAGATAATGGCAGTGGCAGCATCTACACTAAAAAACGTTTTAGTGCCACCAGAGAGGTAACTTGGAGGTAAAATACTTATTCAGGTGAGAGATATCTTATCTGTCTGCAAAATAGAAACTGAGTCACATTGTGTTACAGATGTAGCTACTGTGTGTTTTGATTCAGTGTGATTTGAAAACTTACATCTGAAAATCCTGTGCACACACAATCCACTGATCGAATATTGAACTATATCATCTCAAAAAAGCTCTGTGTGTGTGTGTGTGTGTGTGTGTGTGTGTGTGTTTTGCTTTATTTGCATATTTTGCCCAAAGAGGAATCATCAGAGTTAAAGAGGTCATCAAAGTGTTTTCCAAATCATTTCTCTTCGGAATGACTCACAAGTCCATGGACTGTGTATCATGCTTTGTTTCTGATTCTGTTGATCTAGATTTTGCATGTGTTACGTCGGTCATCTCATATTACAAAAAATATTGGCTTTTAAGAGCCAGCTTCTGCATTTTGGCCTTCACCCAAGAAACCTTGTAACACATTTTGTTTTTCATCAGTACGTCCCTTTGGGTAAGATCTCGGTGTCAAATTTTGTCGGACTAAATTGTGTCTTTCATGGCTGAAGATAAGAGGTGACTCAAATGAAGGGCAAGGTGTTAATAGTTCACCATGAAGCTAAAGGCCACGCATGCTTTGTAATTTGGTTCATTATGGTCTTGCATTTTTTAAGGGATTCTTTTCAAAGCATTTTATGTACAGCCAATTCCTATTAGTATGGTGAATTAATTGGCTTGAAGAGTCATTGTTTTGCATACTGTGACTTGATAGTTCACATTTCTAGTGGATACCTCCTCACCCAACCCCCCACAGTACGGAAAGAGAATAGAGGAAGCCAGGTGCTGGGATGCCAGGAAGGGTGGACAACAGGACCCTAAACTCAAGGCTGAAACTGCTCTCCAACTTAGCTTCCCTTCTGGCTCCTGTGGTTTTTCTTTACGTCCTTCTCCATTTCAGGAGTTGAGCCCCTCTTTTCCTCCCATTCTCAGGACTCAGAAGATCAGGGCTAACAACCTAGTGCCCATCTACCATGCCCCCTTGAAGTACAGAAAATATTCAGGCAGTACCTTAGTGTCTCCACCCTTGGATGAAGTATTTTTGCTTTAAACAAATTAGAGGTGATTTGCATCCTCTGTCTCCCTCACCATATTATTCACTGTTGTCATTTGAAAATTAAATTGATAAGCATACTTTTTTTTTTTTGATTTTCAGAAAGCGTGTAGCATCATGGAAGGAACTATGTGGTAGTTAGGCTGATACTATAATATTTCCCAGCCTTTAGTTTGTGGCAGGGTGTTACATACTATACAGAGGCTCATTGTGTGGTTTAATGTGTAGCTTCATGTGTATTAATAAAAATATATAAGAAAGTCATTAAGCTCCTCAATTCATGGATGATTTTGCCACAAATGAGGCAAGAGTAAAAAATAGCAATCAATGTAAAGCAAAGCTACTAAGCAAATAGCTTAGTAAAGATAATGAAACAAAAAAAAATGTAAGGGAGTCCGTGTAAAAACATTCAGCAAGTGTGAGCACAGTGAGGGGAATGTGAATGTTACAGTCGGACCCAAGTTTGAATTCAGGCTGATGACAAATCAGCTTTGGCACCATGGACAAAGTACTTAAATTTCTTTGCTGCGATGAATATTTCTTCAGATTGTTTTAGGCCAAATGAGACAATGCAAAAAAGGCCAGACCAGTAATGGACACCAAACCAATGTTAGTCCTCTTCTTTTTTTAAAAAAAAGAAACAAGTAATCAGTGTAATGTACTCTGATATTGTTTACCACTGGGATTCTTGTTCATCAATTAAGACTACAGAGTCCACCAGCCTACAGTCCATGGAGTCAGACCAACTGTCAGCTCTAATATGCCACAGATGGAAAGAAAGGACAGATGGCCAGAGCTCAGGCCAAAACTTTGGATTCTAGTCTCTTAAAGAGGTATTGCCTCTTCCAAAGGGGGCTCTCTGCAATCAATATCATATCAGCTACCTGTTTTGCGCCAGGCATTGGGTCCAGGCTTCAGGATTTGCTAATAAGCTCCTGTCCTCATGGGGCCAGACAGAGAGGTAGATGTAAATTGAATTATCACACCAATAGGTAATAACCTATGGGAAGTGTTACAAAGGAAGGAGGCTGATGCCATGGGAATGTAAGCCAGGGACACCCTAGCTGTTCTGGAGGAGTAAGGGAGGCTCTTCTTGATATTTGGGCCAAGATCTGAAGGATGAATAGCGACAGCAAGGAAGCGTAGGTAGGAAACCCATGGTTGGTAGGAGGGTTGTATGTAAAAATACCTGCAGGAAAGAATGTGATGGTTGGAAGAACTGAAAAAAGATGAGTGTAACTGGATAATAAGGAACAAGAGGGATTCCTTGTAACATGAAATGAGTGTGAGGAAGTGGGCCGGAGCCAGATTATAGAAAGATTTGTCAAAGCAAAGGCATTTGCTGTTTTTCCTAAGAGTGATGAGAAACCATTGAAAGGTATCCAATAGAAGGTGACATAAATAAATAAAAATTGACAAAGACACCCTGGAAGCCCTATAGAAAACAGACAGTGGCAGGCAGTCATGGCTGGGCAGGAAGACCCACAGGGTGCCTTGCGCAGTAGCTGTGGTGAGAAGTGACAGAAGCTAATCTCAAGGAGTGTTGAGGGGGATGGAGAGAAAAGGGGACATTCAGGAAGTGAAACAATTGATGTGGGCAGGATGTGTTGATAGAGTGGCTGCGGATAGAAGAGAATGTTTCATTTGAGGAAGAGAATGACTTGTGAGTTTCTTCTTCCTTGATCCCTGAGAGAGGGGCCATCCTCTAGACAATATTTAGAGCAAAATGATAAACATGCAACTGTATTTATCATACTTTCTGGTTGCTCAAAAATCCTTGCCTCCAATAATGTCAATAATATTTTAATTAAGTTATTATAAATGTAAAATAGTTTTGCCCTCTCTAGGAAAGGATAAAGCTGGGCCCCTAAAAACTGGGGAGTAATATTTGGGTTCAGACTCAGTACCAGCTTTGTATCAGACACTTTCATGTGTTATTTTAGTTAATCTGCACCAAGATCCTGCGAAGTCGCCATGGTAGGCTCTTATTAATAACACAAAAACCAGGATACGGAGAGGTGCATGCTCTGCTCAGAGCCTGGATCTGGTGTGTCAGCAGGATTCAGTATCAGGTCTCCTGAATCCAGGTCCAGTGCTCTTTCCACAGCTCCTTAAAGCCCTCCACTCAGCCTTTCACAGATGTCCCCCACCTCCAGCAATTCTCTCCTCCACCTCTCCCACCAGTGCAGGTGGCATCTGGATCTCCCTCCCATGATCAGCCAAGCTTTCCACAGTGTGAGCAGGAAACCACTAGCACTAGAATCTCTCAAAGTGCTGGTTTAAACATAAATTCCTAAAGAATCTGATTTTACCCAGTTCCCTGGATGACCCATAGGCCCCCTATGATAAAGCTGAATGAGTTACTCCTCCCTGGGATATTTCATCTCAATGGAGGAGAATAATTCTGTCAGGGTCCAAAAATTCACACCAAGGCTAAGGAAATGCAGGGCCCCCCAACACTCATCACCATTCTCTGTGACCTTTCCCATCTCTGGGACACCTCCATTTTACTTTGTTTTCTGCAATGTTTCACTTTTCAATTAGTAACCAATTCCCTTCTACTTTTGTATTTGACAGCTTCTCAAAAAGTAATCAGACAAAATATGATTTTTAAGCATTCAGCATGCACAGTTGAAGATTAGAAGGAGATTGGAAAAAAATTGATGTTTATGGGAAATGTATGTGTATGTGTATATTTGTATGTGTGTGCTGTGTCTGTGGTACATGTACATATGTCTGCCTGCATCTGAGTGTGTGTGTTTGTGTGTATGTGCCCGTGTGCGCGCTTCTCCAGATAGACCTACAAACAACATCTAACTTCCTGGCCTGTGTACTTGGGGATGATGAATGAGTCCAACAGCCACACAGTGAAATTACTAGCAGGTGGCAAGACTCAGCCTCCCGTTTGGAGCTTATTTATTTTCCTGTACCTGAACCTGGGAATACAGTTCCCAAATTCCACAAGACCCTTGGATTTCCGTCTCCACCCCTGTGTCTCAGTACAACATCACTCAAACAGTAATGTGCACCCGAATTCTCTAGAAACAATGTTAAAATGGATGGGTTTCCTCTGTAGGATCTAGGCAGGACCAAGGAGCCTGCATTTCTAACCAGCTCCTGGGAGATGCCAATGCTGCTGGCTTGGAGACTGACCTTTGAATAGCAAGGTACTAGAACAGACAGAACAGACATTGGTCAGACATGTCATTGCTCAGACTTCAGGCTACCTACTATGGAATTAGTTATTAACATCTTGCAACATTGGATAACTGTTTCTAG
This sequence comes from Pongo abelii, assembly GCF_028885655.2. NCBI lineage: Eukaryota > Metazoa > Chordata > Mammalia > Primates > Hominidae > Pongo > Pongo abelii. The sequence continues at coordinate 82,749,301 of NC_072003.2, forward strand.
CTGTCATTTATTGAGTGCCCCTCTCATCTGGCTCCACAGTGGACTTTTTTTTTTTATATCACACCTTATTATTCCCATGCAGGTCAACCATTGAATCTAAGAATAGAAATCCTCACATCTGAGGGGGTGTTCTTGAAGTAGGCAATGAGGGGCTGGATGGTTTCCATTTCCTTTGAGCAAGTATTTCATTGCCTTCTGCCGTGCCTACCTATTTGTTTTTCTCACAGTAGGTTTCTACCAAGTGGCATCTCACTTCTAACATAAAGAACAAGCATCAGAATGCCTCCCTTTGAATGCGTATGAGCTTGTTTTGTTTTTAGAACCCAAACACAGCCACTTGAACCTATCATGTAATTCAAAGGAAACAAGCATCATTCCAGTCTTTTCAAACTAAGGTTTTGTGTGCTTTGGGTATTTCAATCAGGAAGAAAGAAGGCAGGCAAGAACGTTATTGAACATTTATTCTCTGATACTGGAGGATGCACTGGAATTTAAGAGCCTGACTTCAGAAAGTTTGGCATTTGCTAACTATGAGTCTGACCTTCATATGGGAACAGTGATGAAAACTCACGGGAATGTCAGATTTTGTTACGGTATGTGATTGGGTGGATAAGGCTGTATTTACTAACAACTTCCCCATGCATATGCATGTGCTTAATTTTCATCCACATCATTAATAAGATGATGTTAAAACTAGACGAACCTCTCCGTAAAACACAAACATTTCCTATTACATATTTTATTCAGTCTACTATGTTTTCCTTTGTTGGGATCAAGCATGATATACTTCTTTCTCATCTCTGTCTTCCCAGGGACTCATAGGAAGAAAATGTCTTCATTCTTCACTTGGTTTACATTGTTCTACGCAAAAAAATCTTGTATGGACATAAGCCTTAACCTACTCCATTTGGAGTTGAGCAGAGCCCTAATTCTTTGACTTGATCTTATACCAATCCCCACTTTCAAATTAGTTCCAAGTTCATCCTTACTTCAGAGTCTACTATTGCTATTCCTGCTGTCTAGAAATCATTTTCCATGTTTTTTGTGTGGCTATCTCTTTCCACTTTCTTGTCATTCAAGCCTCAGCTGAAACATTCCCTCAGCAATAAGGTTTTCTCCACCATTTATTTCAAATAGGTGCCCCCTGCCACACACACACACACACACATGCACACACACACACAGTTTGTCAATCATACTCTACCCAGTGATGGAAATGTTCTACGTCTGTGTTGTCTAATATGGTAGCTACTACCCGCATGTGGCTCTTGAGCACTCAAAACATTCCTGGTTTGACTGGAGTACTGAGTTTTTTCATTTTAATAAATGTAAATTGCAATAGCCGTATGTGGCTAGCAGCTACAGTATTGGGTAGTGAAGCTTTCGTATTCATACCTGTCTCATATCCTTCATAGCCCTCATCTGTGACTGAAATTATCTTGTTCATATCTTTTTCTCTTGTTTATCACCTGTCTCTCCATGTTGGGGTGTCTTTTCTGGTAACCACTGGATACCAGGGTGTTCAGCATGATGGCTGACATGTAGTGGGTCCTCAAATAATTTGTATTAAATTAACTTTAACAAAATCACACTTCACAGCACTTCACTGTTTTTAGAGACCATTCCAAAGGTCTTGACTTCTGTTGATATTATTGTCCTCTGAAAAGTCTGAGTCAAACTCTGATTAGTTTTGTATCATAAAATACCGTTGGATTGTCTATTTGCATAATTGATTTTCTGAGATTCAGCTCCACATTTTGTATTCATCCTAATCAATGGTGTCTCCTTAGTTTCCGTCTTTCTTTCCGTTGTGTTAAGATGGATCTGTTGTCTGCCCTTCCCAGTTTCAGCATATTTGAATATTTGGCAAATGTGAATTCTGATTATCTATCGTACTTGTAGCTTATGATACTGGCCAAGTCTCATAGAATGTAGAATCTTAGGATTCAGATCCAAGATATTTGTTATCTTTGGGCACAGTGGTTTTATTGTTGTTGTTTTTTTTTTTCCGTTGAGTTAAAGTCAAGTCCTTAGCTATTTTGGGAAGATGAAAAACCAGACCTACGTTATTACATAAAATTGCCTCAAAGCTTTATTTTGATTGATTTCCTTTGTTAGCAGTATTCTCATAATAGCTTTAAAAAAACATAAAAGTATAAAATTTCACTCTCTGTGAGATGTCCTTTGTGTGCAGATATTAGGAGGCTTTGTTCATTTAATTTTTTCTTATTATTTGCATTATTTTATCTGCCCCAGAAATCAAGTATGTATGTCTGTGTGTGAACTTGCTAGTAAAAGGATGAAGTAATGTTAAAGAAAAAAATTAAAAAATTATCTACCCACACATACCTGGTTTCGTTTTGCTCACTGCCTTCAAATTCTATCCATATTTGTATGTCATGTATGATGATGCACATGTTATTTTGTGTATTTTTACTCAATATTCTAAGTAGATCAATAAAGTTTAAAAATTATTGTATTGTAATATGTTGTTACACAAACATTCATTCAACTAGTTCCCTTCCACTGGATGTTCAGGCAGATGCCAGTGTAATTTTATTTTGAGAAACAACAATGCAGTGAGTAGTTCCAAATATGTAGTGCAAACTTATATAGGATCAGGAGTGATATAAAAACAGAACAAAATTATGAGTCTTTCATGGTTTCTGTTGAATTTTGCCATGCTTTTGAAAAGGATTATACTGGTTTACAATACCAGCAGGTGGGATTTGACTCTACTGATTCATAACAAGAATGTTTGTCTTTCATTTTTCTAATTTGGGCTCTTTTTTGACAATAGTATTGATAATAACTGTAGCAACAATAGCAACAGTTAATATTCTTGAGACATATTATATGACAGACCATATATTAAATGCTCTAGAAATATTGTTTATAGTGGTTAAAAAAGTGAGCTCTGGAGGCAGACTTCCCAAGGTCAAATCTGGACTCCACCATTTATCTTCTGTTTGCTTTCATTCTCTCCTCTGTAAAAAGATCCAAAGGGTTGTTATGAGAATCAAGTGAGATAATATAGTATAGAGCTAAAGTAAGCACTGGATAAGTGTTTGTTATTATTCCTAATAATGAGTGTTTTTGTTAACCCCATTTACAGATGAGAAAACTGAGATCCAGTGTCTTGCTTGAGGTCACACAGATAGGGAAGAGTTGTACTAGGATTCCAAATGCAGATGCCCTTTTCTGACCAAAATACTCCTATGCAGGGACCAACACTTACATCCAAGAAGAAGTATTACTCTTACCACTGAGTTAAATCAAGGATGAATTAAGCACAGAAAATGTGCGCATAAGGTCCCTGTGATCTACTGGAAATGCCATGGCATAATTCTTCGTTTCTAAGACAAACAAAAAAGTTTTTTATGCTGCCTTCTTCATTGAGATCTGAAAGTAGTTCCCTGTGGAAGTGATTCATGGTGTTGTGAAATCCTCTGAAATTGTAAAGAGCCTGGTGGTCAGGAATCCCGAGGTCTCATTCAGGCCCCCTGCAAATTCTGAGTTCCTAGCCCAAGGAAATCCCCCAACAAATACTGACCTGACTTTCTCCTAAAAGATTGCCATAAACACTTTTGGTTATCTCTTAATGTACTTGGTTCATAACTGCTTAGTCAATTATTTTTATTAGCATAACATTCTTTTTAAGCATAATGATATTGGGAAAACAAATGATATAAGCATAATTTCTTGGCTATGACTGTTTATGTTTGGGGTTGTTTGTTTTGTTTTAACTTTCTTTGCAGATTTGATGAATTAATTGTAAATTTCCCAAGGGGGATCTAAAGTGAACTGATCTTTGCCTTTTATTCTGGAATGTTCCTTTTCTATTCTAGTCCCAGTGACTATCCATTGAGACCAAAATTGCAGTATTGCCAAGGGCTCATAAAACTGCTGATATAACCTTTCTCTAGAGAAACTTATTTGAATTTTCATAATGAATTAATATCTTCTTTCTCCCCCAATCTCTTTGCTCAAATAGCTATTTGTGGAGACCACTGATGTCAATGGCAAAACTCTCGAGGGACCGGTGCCTCTGGAAGTCATTGTGATTGATCAGAATGACAACCGACCGATCTTTCGGGAAGGCCCCTACATCGGCCACGTCATGGAAGGGTCACCCACAGGTATGTCACATTGGCTTACCTTTAGCATAATGGCTTAGAAAGAGGCACACTATGATCTTTGTGATTCTAGGGACTGTCTTATGGCTGTTCCAACTTGACAGCTTGTATCAGTGTTGACTTATTACTTCCCTGCGTAGAAGCCAGGTTGGAAAGCTAAAGTGCAAAGCTTGACCGAGCTGTTGCAAGCTACGGAAATCTCTTTCATTATCTCTGAAGATCATCCTCCAAGGATGACTGCCATCTAAATCTCTAAGGCATGGCTGATGTTGGGCACCATGTAAATATCCAGCTTACCTTTGTGAAGGTCCAAGGCTAAACTTTGTGCTATAGCAGGGCTTTGATGAGAATTGGGTCCCCATTACAAACTCCTCGGTTCTTTCTTTTCACAGTGGCCTTTTAATAAGAACTATTTTAGTAAAATAGGTAGGACTTCTTCCCTTCCCTTAGAAGATGTGCATGACGAAATCTTTTGTCTTCAGTCAGAGGACCAAAAGGAAGATGTTTGATATCTCTCCCTGGAAATGCATGTGCCTACTGTTATAGAAGTCACTCAAGGTTACTATAGAGCTCCCGCTATCTTTTCCCATGTTTAACCTTTCTATCAGGGATGGTTTTAGAATTTAGAGCTTCCTTTTTTGGCCCAATACATACTAATTAGAGTATCCCATAGCCAGCAGCTGAAGTCACTCCTGAGTATAATGCTTGAGAAAATGAAAGAATAAAACAGAACAATTCCTCTTTGGCTGGACTTTGATTTTCAGCTTTAAAATACACTTCAGTGAAAAAAACACCATTATTAAGAGTGTCGTGTTGCTGTTCCTAGATTATGCCCAAATAGGTAAAACAGTGATTCGTCAGACCAGACAGGAGATGAGAGCTGCTTTTACTATTTTTCCCTCTTTTCTGAATTGATGGGATCTATCAATGACATGTAGATACATGAGGCTCTGGAAATGTTGCCATGGTAACCTTCCCAGACAACCAGGTGGATAATTGTATGCAAGATGCCTAAAACCTCCTGTCAGCTTCAAGGAGCTGGGTCTTTATGCACTGCATCAGATCCCTCAAGGGCAAGAGCGACCCTCTCTCTTCCTTCCCAGCTTTAAATACACTCCGTAGAAATGAGAGCAAATGCACTGCGTGTGTGCTGGAGGGTGTTTGGGGGAGTGTTGGTGGCAGAGGGCGGAGGAGCAATGACAGGTCTGGAGAGAAGGAGAGAGGGCAGGTGAAGGGAGGTCAGGTCACTTTAGGGCAGACAGTACACGTGGCCCCTCTCTGTGAGCTGCTTTTGATGGAGAGATGGCTTCTGGTGAGAAATACCCTAGAATTTGGGTTTGATGTTTACAGAAATCTTAAACGAGCTGATGCACAGAACACATTTGGAGAACCAATGAGGAAAGCGATTAAAGAGGCCAAAGTTTGAGCAGAACAGAAAAATGATTCCCAATTGCTATCTGTGGTACCTGGGCCCCATGAGTAAGTGACTAGAATTCAGATGGGCTGGAAAAGTGTTCTAAATGTAAATGACAGTGCTTACATTCGGGATGGCTGTGAGCTCGCACATGTCTTTGTATATTATGTGTGTATATGAGTAGACGGTGTCCAACTTTCCTCCCACTGTGCCTGTCCTTAAAGTTTAGAAAAGAATTTTAGATACATGTAATATTTTTTGAAGAAAGAGTTCTTTTTGCACATTGAATTCTTTATGCACATGTTAATTTGTGTATTTTTTATGTATGTTTTTTCTGTATTTTTTAGATAGAGTTCTTTATGCACATTGAATTTCTTAAGTCACAGAGTTATTCAGTTAGAGACAGTTCTCCAGCAAAACATAAACCACCTCAAATATCTATTTATGATTGGTATTATCCTATAAAAATACATAAAGAGTCAGGTGTCTGTATGGATTCATTGTTTTCTTTCTCAGCACCCTCTGGGTTGGACTATAAAGCACGCATTGAAATAGAATCAGTCAGATTTGGGATCCAGAATGTGGAAATGTTGCAAAAGACTTTCAAACAAAAAGCCACTTAGATTACTTAGCACCCTGTAAGAGAGTTGCAGGCAAGATGGCCCCTGAAGCATCCATGAGGCCAGTGGGAATCTGAGGAAGAAGACGGTATCCTCTTTCCAACCTCTTCTTCAACTTAAATCATTTACAAGTAATAACAAACCCTAACTGGCTATAAAAATGATCGTCTCTTGTATTTCCATTATGCTCTGCTCACCTGTGGCTCATAGGATCCCATGTGTTGTAGAAATTATTCGACACCCACTGGGAGTGAGGGTGGGGCTAGGGGTGGGGTTTGGGGTGGGGGTAGGGGTTGGGGTTGGGGGCTGACTCTGGAAAGAGTTCCATGACTTCTCCATGCTCTCACAAATAAAAGATGGGAGTCAGTGCATAACCTTCCTTCAAATCATATGCTCTTTCACCTGTGTCGCCGAATTCATGGTGAACACAGCCATCAGGTATCATAGCACTGCGTCGAGTACTTACTGTGTGCCAGCAGCCATATATGTACAACATCATTTCATCCACAATCCCACTTCCTTCCCTGAGAGGTAGATACCACTATCCCTATCTTATAGATGAGAAAACTGAACATCAAAGAGGCTCAGGAACTTGACAAAGTTACCTGGCTGGGGAAAAGTCACAATTAGTGTCTATGTCTCCAGCTTCAAAATTTGGTGAATGGTTGATTATTTAGCTGGTAAGAGGCTGCCACATCTTCCTCAATTCTCTGCAAATTCTGGCCACATCTGCACTGGCATCACGCTCAAAAGACTAGTCCGGGTCTGTCTACAATAGCCCACATTTCTTCCTGGGCCTTGTGTGAGCTACAAGAAACCCAAGAACCAGCTGGGTGCAGTGGCTCAAGCCTGTAATCCCAGTACTTTGGGAGGCTGAGGTGTGTGGATCTTGAGGTCAGGAGTTGGAGACCAGCCTGGACAACATGGTGATACCCTATCGCTACGAAAAATACAAAAATTAGCCTGGTGCAGTGGTGGGTGCCTGTAATCCCAGCTAGTCGGGAGGCTGAGGCAGGAGAATTGCTTGAACCCAGGAGGCGGAAGTTGCAGTGAGCCAAGATCGCGCCACTGCACTCCAGCCTGGGCGACAGAGAAAGACTCCATCTAGGAAAAAAATGAAACCCAAGAGCCACGTGACCCACTGGGTCTGCTCTCTTGTTTCCATGTTTTACACCACAGACTCTTTGCAGGCCCAGCTGGGGGAAGTATTTGTGCAGTTCTATCAGATGAACTGATTTAGATCCTCACAGAAAATGACTAGTTCTTCTGATGAAATAGCCAGGCCCATTGAATCACCTCTAGGGTTCAATGGAGTTAAATGTTGAGGCCTTTGTCACCACTCATGTCACTTTTTTCTGAGCCCACATAACCAAAGACATCTTCATGGGGCACAGCCTTTGTGGCCTCACACAGCCCAGGGAACAGAAGGGTCCCATGCTCAGAAGGGCCTGGGGCTTGGTTTAGTGTTCTGCTGTCACCGTCTTGAAATTCTTAATAATTGTTGAACAAGGTGTCTGCATTTTCATTTTACACTGAGCGTCACAAATTATGTGGCTGTTCCTGCTCACAGAGTTGTAGCCTACAGGCTGTGTTTGACATTCTGCTCAGCTATTTAACACGGTGTGATGTTGGGCAAGTTACTGAGCCTTCTAGAAGGCTCTGCGAATGGGGATAGAATATAACAGTAGCTACCTTAGAGAAGTATATGTGAGAATTCAGTGAAACAACATGCTTCACCCAGTGCTTAGGGAATAGTAAATGTACAAGGAATGCCTTTGTATTGTTAACAGTGCAATTATTATTTTTATTCTGGAAGAGTACCCTTTAGCAAAGGTAAAGCAAAGAGACACATGAGTTGTGTGAAGACAAATTCATCTTCCAACAAACCACGCATCATTTTCATGTCCCCGTGTGTTCGAATGCCCTCGGCACCAATCTATCACAAAGGAAGGTCACCCATATTTATCTGTATGTGCAGACAGGAGATCATTCCGGCTGCTCAGCGCTAAACTCCAGGGTATTGTTTTGGTGAATCATTCCTGGATGAAGGAAGATCAACAGAAAATAATGGTCTTTGACTTTGCAGATCATGAGCTGTTCCTTTTGCAGAGCCACAGACATTGATTTATGAGGCCCAAGCCAAGGCTCTGGCTGCTCCTTGGGGGCAACCGGATCTCTGTGTGAGTTTGGTGTTTTCTGATGGCCAAGGCATGGTGTTTATGAGTAGGTGTTCATGAGTAGGGGGTAGAGGGTGAGAACTCTTGAAATTCCTGGAGGGCACTAATTCCAAGGCCCCATCATGTCTTGTTGGCATCAATTCATGGGTGTTTTGCCCTCCGGTGGTTTCCTGGGCACCTTTGAGAATGGCTGACCATGAGAAATGGCATGTCAGGCTCCCACAGAAGCAGGCCCTGAGATGAAGATTGAGGCCTGTGGTTTGCCTGAGAGGTACAGGGACAGATACCAGATAAGGCGAGGTACAGAAAAGGAAGTCAGACAACTTGAGGTGCATCATCATTATTATTATTATTATTATTATTATTGAGACGGAGTTTTGCTCTTGTTGCCCAGGCTGGAGTGCAATGGTATGATCTCAGCTCACTGTAACCTGCGCCTCCTGGATTCAAGCAATTCTTCTGCCTCAGCCTCCTGAGTAGCTGGGATTACAGACACCTGCCACCACGCCCAGCTAATTGTTGTATTTTTAGTAGAGATGGGGTTTCACCACATTGGCCAAGCTGGTCTTAAACTCCTGACCTCAGGTTATCCACCCACCTTGGCCTCCCAAAGTGCTGGGATTACAGGTCTAAGTCACTGCACCTGGCCCTTGAGGTGCATTATTAAATCAGCTCCCAGAGTGGGCAACTGCAGCTGTATCCTTTTTGGGGAGCTCTAGGAAATGACATTAAACACATACATTAGAGTTATCTCAGCTGAGGAGCAGGTAGCTAGAATATCTATTCCCCCAAGCCTGATGATGAGACATTGGTTCAAAGCTGTCCCCAAGGTGGGGCCTTAATTTCCAGACACTTGTAGCCAGCTGTGCGCAAGGGCAACCTGGGATCCATCAGCTCCAATATCCTGTCTTCTTGAGGCCTCGGCTTTCCAACAACATCAGGAGCTGACTGTAGGTTGTGTTCTCTCTCCTGGCTTTTAGCCACCCCAAATGGCAGCCAGGGCAGCTGGGAGAATGGCAGCCCCCACCCTGGACAGGCGGGGCAGCTTTGAGAAAGATAGGTGGTGGGAGGTCACAGAAGGAAAAGGATTAGCTCCCAAACTGCATGACTGACAAAGATGAATGTGGCATTTACCTAGAGGTGCACGTTCTGTGTCCTGAAAGATGCACATTGCTTAGACATGTCTGATCCTTCTTCTTGAGGCTGTTGAAGACAAGCAGAGATTAGCAGTTACATCCTCATTGTCTAACTTCTGAAAGCCCAGCCACTTTCCCTCCCTTGCTTTCCTGTCTTAGTCTCTTTATTATTATTATTATTTTTTCCATCCAGTATGCTTATCAAGCATCTATGCTGTGCTGGCACTATTCTAAGTTCTGAACGTGCAACCCTGGACCTGGCAGGTGCTGCTTGTTCCCTCCTGGTATTCATAGCTGAGGAGGGAGGATAGCAACGAATAAATAAGAAAGAAAATTGCGGCAAGTGCTACAACATAGCTGTATGGGATGCTCATCTCAGGAGGGGCCAAACCTAGTCTTGTAGTGAGATAGGAGGCCGCTCTGAAGAGATGATGTAGGGAGTTTTTGTCTTTTATTTTTCCTCCAGGATCCACCTGAGTTCCTTTTCAAGACACAGTTCCTTTAATTTTTAAACACGTCCAGCCATTCCAGACATAAGAAAAAAACAGCCGATCAAGTGGCCTTTGGGACTAATGGCTATCCTGAGAGCTCAGCTTTGCTTGGAAGTTGCTATTTTCCAAAACAGCTTGAGCTAAATAAAGATGGCTAGGATAGTTGATAGTTGATATTTGACACCTAGCTCAGCAGATAGTCTTCAGGTTGTTGCTATGGCCTGGTAGTAAAGTCCCTTTTCTGGTTACCTTTTTACTTGTTGCAGTAACTGTGATGTGGCTTTTCAACCCACTGACAATTTTTTTTTTGCTGGTATTTTCAGACTTTCATGCTGTAGGCTCCTCCATTCTCAACTGCCCCAACCAATCCTGTGTGTTTCTGGAATATCAGGCATGTGGCTATTTCTTTTTTTTCTTAGGTAGATATTTTTTTAAAAAAAATAAATAAAGCAATTCTGTTCTTTTCAAGTGAAAGAAAATGCAGTCACTCCCCAATTCCACCATCCAGAAATAACCACAGTTGACATTTTAGTGAGTGCAGTTCTGGGGTTCTCTCCTGGCATCTCTGCACAGAGAGATGCAGGTGCACAGTTTTACAGAATGGGAGCTCTATGTGCTTTTCTGTAAATCTCTCTCTTCACTCCTCAGGGTCCTATGGACATTTTTGTAAATCAATAAACATCAAGCAACATCATTGTTTCAAACAGCTAGAGTCTGGATCTACCATTGTCTACTTAACCAATTTCCTATTGATTTAAGTTGTTTTCACTTTTCTACACTTCCATCAATTCTGCAGAAGAGAGCTCATCTCTTCCCATGTTTGTGACAATTTCTATAGGATACATTTATATGAGCTGGATTAATGGGACGGCGGATATGCCTTGTTGTTTTGATCCCTATTCGGGTGATGCTTCTAATCAGAGGATTTTAGTCTGTATCTTGGCTAAGCTTGTTCATGCAGCAGGATACAATAGTCTTTCTTCTCACACACAAACATACTGATGGATATTTTTGTTTGTTTCTCCAGATGACACTCAGTATCTACAAGTTTTTGTGGTCATTTCACTAGCTGTTTTGTAGATTGTGGATGGCCTTGCTATGGAATCCTTGCTGGGTATTGTGATGGAGGCAGAGGAATGCAGTGGTTGAGACTTGCCCCTTTCCTCAGGTTATCACTGGAATTTTAGTGAAGAAGCGCTGCCCAGGGATGGTATCATTAACATGCTGCAGAGCCCTTGAGCTTGGAGGAGACAGCACTTGAATTATGGTACAATTCACTCCAGTACAGGTGACCATAAAACAAATTTTATGAAAGAGTTGCATAATCCAATCAGAGACCATTTCCCAAAGGGAAAATTCACAACTAAATGGAATGAAAAGTACTATCTGAATTTCACTAGTTATTGACTCCACCTGGTCATTCAAGATGAAAGGGAATGCTTATACATTGTTAGTGGAAATGTAAACGAATACAACCATATGGAAAGGAGTATAGATAGTTCTCAAAAAAACTAAAAATAGAACTACCATTTAATCCAGCAATCCTACTACTGGGTGTCTACACAAAGGAAAAGAAGCCACTGTATCAAAAAAACACCTGCACTCATGGTTATCACCACCTATATTTATCACCACACCATACATACATACACATGCACAAAGGAATACTATTCAGCCATATAAAAGTATAAAATCAGCCGGGCGCAGTGGCTCACGCCTATAATCCCAGCACTTAGGGAGGCCAAGGCGGGCGGATCATGAGGTCAAGAGATCGAGACCATCCTTGCTAACACAGTGAAAACCTGTCTCTACTAAAAATACAAAAAATTAGCCAGGTACAGTGGCGGGTGCCTGTAGTCCCAGCTACTCAGGAGGCTGAGGCAGGAGAATGGCGTGAACCTGGGAGGTGGAGTTTGCAGTGAGCCGAGATTGCGCCACTGCACTCCAGCCTGGGCGATAGAGCAAGACTCTGTCTCAAAATAAATAAATGAAGTGTAAAATCATGGCTTTGGCAACAATGTGGATGGAACTGGAGGCCACTATCTTAGGTGAAATAACTCAGAAAGTCAAGTACTGCATGCTGTCACTTAAAAGTCAGAGCTAAAACACATGGATGTAGAGTGTGGAATAATAGACATTGGAGACTCAGAAGGGTGGAAGCGTGGCAAGGGTGTAAGGTGTGAGAAATTACTTAATGAGTACAATGTATGTTACTCGGGTGATAGTTACACTAAAAGCCAAGAGTTCACCACTGTGCAACATGTAACACAACTGCACGTGTACCCATTAAATGTATACAAATAATAAAAAAAAAAAAGAAGCTGAAACTTTGCCAAGTTGCTCCTAACTATGTCTGAAGGTCCTCTGGTGATATCTCACACCGGCTTAGAACCAAGGCAGTCGGCTCCCTTATCATAGCCATTGAGATTCCCCTCCTCCATATCCCAGGCCCCCACCCTGATAAGCACCACTGCACATGTCAGGCCTGCCTTGATGGGCACCATTGCACATGTGAGGACTCTTGGCTGCTGGCTCACGGGAGCTGGATACCAAAGCATCTGCTGGGACAGGAGAGAATGCCTTAACCCCTTTATTCTTTCTGGTGGAAGAGTATCTAACCAACCAACAGAACTGTCTGTTTCATCTTTAATGTGGATAACTATGAAAATAGCTCTATTCATTTTTACTCACAGCTCTCTCTCCCCCTAAATTCACACATGCATCTCTGGGGCTGGAGATCAGCTCAAGAGACGGACACCCCATTGTTTCCTGAAACTCTCTCCTCTCTAACCATGAAGTCTTATTCCTGGACTAGCCTATGTATCTGTTTCTCTTCTGCCCATCATCCACGCTCGTATCATTCACATTAGACCTTTGTATTCTAGGTGAACTGGGGAGATGTGGCCCTTGGGTTCACTTTGATTACTTCCTTGTAAAAATAAATGCTTAATAGCCTTGCCCACTAATTTTTTGGATATATTTTAGGCCCAGGCTGGGAGCCATCCTTCCATCACTCTATATTTGGAAGAGGAAATGATTTGTGGCATCAAATATTTAAAAATAAAAGTAAAAATGTTAAAATTAATTGACTAACGTAATTAAAATAATAGTTTAAAGTGGCAGCAGGGCAAAGGAGCATTTGTAGCTTCAGAAATGTAGTGATCATTCTACAGTCTTTTGAAAAGATAAACCTGTCAGGAATTTCTAGCCAAAATGAAAATTGGTGATGGTTGAGCAGCTGCAAAGCAAAAGTGAAAAAGTCCTTGAGTTGTCCTAGCACAGAGCATGCTCACCAGCGCCATTGGATCCCATCCCTGATACCAAAGGATGCACTGTGAATAGCCCAGCAATTTTTAGCGCTGCAGCTGAGTAAAATGGAGTGGCAGATCCAAATGTCATTAAACATTTATAATTTCAGGGAAACCCTTATTTCAAATCAATTCCTCATAACCATTTCATCAGTAAATTCATTCAACAAGTATTTATTGGGCAGTTTCTATGAGTCAGATAATATTCTAGGGGCTGGGGATATAGCAGTGACCAAGACCATTTAGAACTCTCTTCTTAAGACATTGCCACCTTCCTGGGAGGAGAAAGGTGCCAACAAAAATGGATAAACCAGATAAATTAAGTTTTGGATAAAATAAAACAAGGTACATTGTTTTATTGACATAAGGTCAAGAAAAGGCCTCTCTAAAGAGGTGATGTTGAAGCTGAGCCCAGTGAAATAAAGGAGCCTACCACGTAAAGGCATGGAGAAAGGATGTTCCAGACGCAAGGGCCAGGAAGTGCAGAGACCTGAGGCAGGAATGACCCAAGGGACGGTAGTACCAGGTGAGACAGGCAGATGGGCAAGGGCAAGATCCTTCTGAGCATGAGTCAACAAACTATGGGCCATGGGCGAAATCTGTCTCTCTGCCTGTTTTTTTTTTTAAATAAAGTTTTATTAGAATACAAACGTGCCCATTCATTCATGTATTGACTATGGCTGCTTTCACAGCATGTTGGTAGAACTGGGTAGCTGGGACAGAGACTGTGTGTTCCACAGAGGCAAAAGTATGTAATACCTGATCCTCTGCAAATAAAAAGTTTGCAGACCCCTGGCTTAGAGCTCCATACATTTTGATTACATTTTAAACTTAGTAGGAAGCCCTTGGGTGGTTTTAAGCAAGAAAGGAGTTAGATATGATTTTAATGTTGAAAAATGACTTGTGCTATTCCATGGAGAGAGAAATAGGGAAACAAGGCATTTCAATGTTCTAGGCATGAGAAGACCATGGCAGCTATGGAGATGGAGAAAAGAGATCACATAAGATTTTTACAGCAAGTGTGTGACAAATTGGAAAATTCTAAATATTATTACTTATATTTATATAATATTATATATATTATTATATTATTACATGCCAGCTTATTATAACTGATGCCATCTATATGGAATTACAATAATACTGTAAACCTTAATAGGTTTATACATTTTCTGCAAGTATAAACCAGACTCTACCTTCAGTTCTCTTTCTCAGCAACACAGTTAAGACCAGGAGAACTGAATGGTTTTCTCTTCATCCTCCAACTTCCAACATTTAGCAGAGTCCCAGGCACAAATTATCCACCCAATAAATTCCACTGGATGAACAAATGGCCCCAAAGGCCAGAAAGCCTGAATCCTGATAAACTGTTTTTTAATTCAATTTTTAAATAGATGGTTGTATTTATTGAAAATGTATTCATTCCTTCAACAAATACCTTTAGAGTACCTGCCGTATACCAGGTATGCTGTTTAATGAGGATGGGGTTGGAGGGGGTGAATGCATGAAACAGGATCGATGCTGACTTTGTAGAGCTTGCAGACTAAAGAGGAAGTCAGTAAATAAAGCATCAGTGCTACACAGGGGAACGTCAGTTTTCAACTGCTACACAGGGGAGCATCTCTCTAGGATTAAGGGAGAGAGATGATGCCTGTCCCAGGGTAACAAAGCAGTGATAATCAGCTGTATATTTTTCTAGCACTATTGTGTACTGGATACTGGTCCGTGTTCCTCACCTACCTTTTAAAGCAGTCCTTACAAACGTTTGACAATTGAGGAAACAGACACTCAGGGAGGTTAGGTGACTCCCCCGTGGTCACACAGCTGGTGGGTGATGAAGCTCAGATCGAAACTCAGACCTGTATGACTCTAATTCTTGTGCTTTTTCATTTCATCCCCATCCACAACACCCACTGTCCTTTAACTATTTCACCCATGATGATGTTGCAAGTAAATCCAAAGTTGCTACCTTAAATGTAAGAGAGCATTTTCTTACACAGATGAGTGAGTTTATTTATTTTCATGTATTTGTGTGTGTGTGTGTGTGTGTATGTGTGTGTGTGTGTGTGTGTGTGTAGATGAGAGAGAGAAAGAGAACACCACCAACCTTCCTTAGTTGTTTTATAGTAGCCCAGCTTGCCAGGTAGCTCCACACAGCCCATCCCTACTGGTGGTAACCTCAAATAAAGCCAGATTCTCCCCCTAGCGGTAGTTTGAGAGATGCTCAAGAACTCGAAGATTCATAAAGCATGCTGAGCCATCCATCAGTCAAGACAGTCCACAAATGTCAGAAAAGATTGATAATCAGCAGGGAGCTTGATAAAGCAGCTTTTACTGCAGCACCGTTGCTCTAAGACTCCCATCCCTTCTGACAACGCGGTCTAGAGCTGCTACTTCCATTTATCTATACAAATACCTTTGAATCACTTCACCTTAATATATATACAGTAAGATTTTTTTAAAGCCCTGAATAATTTATGTATGGAACCACCTCCCTTCTCAACCAAATGGAAGAGATTCAGTATGCTAAGTTCAATGGGAAGAGGGCATATAAAATCCCTTTCAAGTATATGTCTTATAAAATATAGGTCACGAATTGGGTTTTTCAGTATCAAAGAAAAAAATTTTAATAGACTTACAGCTTTCTTGCTTTAATTATGGGTGCATTTTTTAAAAACCAAGTATAGTACCCAAAGCTATTTTATTATTCAGAAGACTGGCTCTTTTCAAAGAAGTCTCAAAAGTTTGGTTTGGGGAATTCTTGTGTTTTCTTTCTTGCTCCAGTTTACCACTTTTCTTTAGTGTGTCACCATCTTTATCTCCTATGATACTGGTTTATAACAGGCTTCTAACATGGATGCCTTCCTCTTGGAGGCTGGTCGGGGTTCGTGTTCCTACAGTCAAGCTCTGTATCCTTAAAAAAGGGCCTGCTTTTCAGAATGATGGAGAACCTCGCTGGCCTGTTTCCCTGGCCCGTCAAATCCAGACTCCAGAGCTGCTTTGCCATCTGTTCCTCTCCTTCCTTCTCATTTCTGCAATTTTACCCTCTATCTAGCTGAAGAGGTTCTATGCTTGTTGACTCACACTAAAGTCATAAGCCAGGGCTAGAGGGGATGACTTGAATAGTAACATATGTGTATACATATATGTGTGTATGTATCTGTACATTCACATATACACACATGAAATTAATCACCTTCTGTCTCTGATGCCCCACTCAAAAATGTCTGTGTAGATTTTCACTAGCTTTGGAAACTACATTTGATGTGATTTAACTGGAAATGTTGACCCATGCAACTAAAACTCAGGTAACCCAAGAGACTACTACTGCTGGCAGAGTTGTGTTTGGTGATTTCAGACACCATGGAGCAGTGGCCCAAGTTTGAATGATTTTGTCCCCAGGAGACACTTTGGGTTCCACACTAGGGAAGGAGAGGGTACAACTGGCGTCGAGCAGGCCAAGGCCAAGGACTGCTAAGCATACCTCAATGCACAGAACAGCCTCCACAACAAAGAATCATTTGGCTCTAAATGTCAGTAGTGCCAAGTTTTCTCCCTAAATGGAGAAAATGAGGAGTTTTAGTTATAAAGCCCAAATGTAAAGTTGGCAGGAGAGATGCTACAAATTGTAGGCATTGGTTGGTACCTTTCTATAGTGATCAACAGGAACCCACTCCTCTAAGCAGGATCAATGGACATGGAGCTCGTTTTAACAGTGAGCATTTTGCGAGTGGGAGATGTTGCCAGGCCCTCTGCTGAGGGCTTCCTGTGTGTTATCTCATTGACTTACCACAGCAGTCTAGAGGCAGATGCTATGATCATCTCCATGTCCCAGTGAGGAAACTGAAACTTCAAGAAGCTAGAAAACAAACTGTCCAGCAGAGCAGAAGTATTTTCCTCAAAATCCATTCTGCTGTCCTTTAGTAACAGACCCCATTGTACCTTAGTAGCAGGTGTCCGTATGAAGACTGTATTGCTCAGCCTCCCTGGCAGCTAAATGTGGTGATATGAGGAAGTACTGACCAATGAGCTAGGAGCAGGGGTCTATGTTAGACTTCTAGGATGGGTTCTGAAAGGAGCTACCTCACCTAGGAAGAATACCCTGTATTCTCCTCCTACCACCTATTTCTTTTGCTGTCTGGAGTAGCGATATGATGGCTAGAACTCAAGCAGCCACCTTGCTCTGTGGCACAGCCTCAAGGGTAGAAAATATGTGCTAGGAAGGAAGGACAAAACACAGAATAAGACCTGATTCTGTTGCCTGTGGAATGCCATGGCAGCCCTGGATTGCTTCTCTCCAGAATTATTTTACATAAGATAATTATGAACTTCTGTCTTATGTAACTCACTGTTATGTTGAATTCTCTGTATTTGTAGCCAAATCTAATAACAGCTGAAATATGCAGCATCACTCAACCAGTAAAAATTAGAGCCCAGACTATTTGACGTTGAGTCAAGCCACGCTTTTTAACCACTGTGCTGTGCTGCTCAAGACATAAGCCCACTTACGCCTCTGTATGCCTTTCATGCACCAGTTTTCCTATGGTAATCAGAAAATTGAGTCTTTATTGGAACAAAAATGGTCTTTGTCTCCTCTGTTATCTTAGAGTTCCTTCCAGAAAGCATTCTAAGGCCTCTTTGACATTAGATATTTTTATTAGGTAAAAAAAAAAAAACACTGCCTTATGATGGGAACTTTCTTAGTGTAGTTATTTTGATTTCTTGCTATTACTGTGATTTCAGATCACAGTCTAGTACTAATAATCTGAAAAGATTCCAATAATGCACACCATGATGGGGCTGCCATTTATGTCGGTGTGCTGGCTTCATGTCCACATTCCAGGGGCCAGAGAGGAAAACTTTAAAGGGCTCTAGAAGGTTTTCAGAGAATATTAATTTTTTTCTTGCTAGTGAATCAAGTTGAAGTGCATCATGAGAACGTACCTGTGAGTTCATCAGGGAGATCGATGTATTCTGACAAGGGTACAGCACAAGGGTTGAGATGGCTGATTCCCATCTCCCAAAGATCTGGTTTGCAGCTATGTTTCCACTGCGATTATGAGATTTAAACATGTTATCTTACCTCTCTGAGCTTTGAGTAACTCCTTTGATCATGAGGCTAATAACAATGCCCCGAAAGGAAGGCTGTGAAGGTTTTGTGAGCAAGTAGATATCAGGCTTTGAGCACCATGACCAACAAAATACCACATGGGTTACAAATACTGGCAGCCACCAATGGCTTCTTTTCAGTGGTGCTAGTTCAGGAGGGTCTTAGTGTCATCACCCAGCAGCTTGCAGGAGTTGGAAAGACTCTAGAGACCCATGGAGCTGAATTCTAGTCCTTGCTCCTTCTCTTATCAGCTGTGTTAATTTGAGCCTCTATTTCCTCTACTGAATTGGTGATAATCTTCTGTGGCAGCACTTTGTAGGAGTTTGAATTGGACACATTCGAAATGATTCATTATAGAAATATAAATAAAATTTTATTTGTGCACAGAATTAGAAACAATGTGCTCTCCAAATTTTAAATATTTGTCACAAATTTGCAATTTCAAAATGGTTGTCAGGATTCTCTCTCTCACTCTTTCTCAGTTTTAATGAGATATAATTCATATACCATACAATTTACCAATTCATCCATATAAAATTTGTCATTCAGTGGTTTTTAGTATATTCACAGAATTGTGTGATCATTGCCACAGTCAGTTTTGAATATTTCTATTATCCCAGAATGGAACACTTTAGCCATTAGAAGTCATTCCTCATAGTCTTAGGACACCACAAATATACTTTCTGTTTCTGTAAATTTGCCTTGCTGGGCATTTCATAGAGAGAGAGTACATAGTACGTGATCCTTTCTGTCTGGTTTCTTTTACTTAGCATGTTGTTCAAGCTTCATCCATGTTATATGTAGCAGGTAACAGTACCTCCTTCAGTTCTATTGCCAAAGATAGGGCTTGTTTTTAAAATAAATTTGCTCTTGCCATAGGAAATGTTGCTTTAGCTTGTACAGATGAATACGCACCATCCTTCATCAAGATTAGTCTTGAGTTATGCAAATTCTAAATTATTTGAGATATTCAACAATGTACCACCTACAGAAAATACATCTGTTCTGTGTACCTTGCAGTTTTTTAATGAGAATTAAATGAGATAATACATGTAGCAGCAGGGCTCAATGTATGGGAGGGGGTTCCTCGAGAAATAGGGCCTTCTACAATTTTAGTTTGTTTGATTGTTTCATGGTAGATCTATTTCTTATCTGCTTTTTCTATAATTTCACCTTTTTTTTTTGGATCTGGGCATACACATGTAGGCTTGTTATATGGATATATTGCGTGATGCTGAGGCTTTGGGTATGATTGAATCTGTCACCAGGTAGCAGCATAGTACCCAACAGTTAATTTTTCAACCCTTTCTCCCCAGCACCCTCCACTAGTCCCCAGTGTCTGTTGTTGCCATTTTTATGTCTAAGAGTTCCTTATGTTTAGCTCCCACTTATAAGTGAGAATGTGCTGTATTTGGTCTTCTGTTCCTGCATTAATTCAATAGGATAAAGGCTTCCAGCTGTATCCATGTTGCTACAAAGGATATGATTTCATTCTTTTCTACGGCTGCATAGTATTCTGTGGTGTATATGTACATTTTCTTTATCCAGTTTACCGTTCATGAGTACCTAGGTTGATTCCATGTCTTTGCTATTGTGAATAGTGCTGCAACAAACATATGAGTGCATGTGTCTTTTTGGTAGAACAATTTATTTCATTTTGGATATATACCCAGGAATGAGATTGCTTGTTTTAAGTTCTTTGAGAAATTGCCAAACTGCTTTCCACAGTGCCTGAACTGATTTACATTCCCACCAACAGTATATAAGCTTTCCCTTTTCTCCACAGCCTCATCAGCATCTGTTGCTTTTTGACTTTTTAAAATAGCCATTCCAACTGGTGTGAGATGGTATCTCATTGTGGTTTCAGTTTGCGTTTCTCTGATGATGAGCGATCATAATTTTTCATGTTTTTTGGATACTTGTTTGTCTTCTTTTGAGAATTGTCTGTTCATGCCTTTGCCCACATTTTAATAGGGTTATTTGTTTTTCGCTTCTTGAATTATTTAAGTTCCTTATAGATTCCAGATACTAGACTTCTGTCAGATGTATAATTTGTGACTCTCTTCTCCCATTCGGTTTGTTGTCCATTTACTCTGTTGATAATTTCCTTTGCTGTGCAGAAGATCTTTAGTTTAATTAAATCCCACTTGTCAATTTTTGTTTTCATTGTGATTGCTTTAGAGAACTTAGTCATAAATTATTTCCCAAGGCCATTGTCCAGAATGGCATTCCCTAAGTTTTCTTCTAGGGTTCTTACAGTTTGAGGTTTTAAATTTGAATATTTAATGCATCTTGAGTTAATTTTTGGATAAGATGAAATGTATGGGTCATTTCATTCTTCTTAATATGGCTATCCAGGTATCCAGAACCATTTATTGAATAGAGAGTCCTTTTCCCATTGCTTATTTTTATCGGCTTTGTGGAAGAGCAGATGGCTATAGGTGTGCAGCTTTATTTCTTAGTTCTTTATTCTGTCTCATTAGTCTATGTGTCTATTTATGTACCGTACCATGCTGTTTTGGTTACTGTATCCTTACAGTAGTGTTTAAAGTCAGGTAATGTGATGCCTCTGGCTTGGTTCATTTTGCTTAGGATTGCTTTGGCTATTTGGGGTATTTTTTGGTTGCATATGAATTTTAATAGTTTTTCTAATTCTATCAAAAATGACATTGGTAGTTTGATAGGAATTGCACTGAATTCATAGGGAGCTTTGGGCAGTATCTCATCTGTTTTTCTGTTTATCTCACTTTAAGGAATCTCCATCTATGAAAATTCCAACTGATTAAATAAAAAATTAGTCATAAGTCCCCTCTAACAGACCTGCTCATCAAGTGTCTCCAAGATGCTGTTTAAAAAAATCTGGTTTCTTCCAAAGTGTCAAGCTTTCAGGAGCCCACCAGTGGTTCAAGTTAGATACCCCTTCGTAAATTTCCACCCACGTCCACATATACATGAGGCAATCTGAGACCTTTACCTTTGTCAGCCTGAGTACATTTCTATTATGGCAATGTCACAGCCGCATGTATGAGCTGTAATGAAAGACAGCTTTTGAAAACTTCTATTCTAAGGTCTTTCCTGACCTATTTCAGCAAAATGTGTAAGTGAAAGACATTTAGACACCTTTTGTCTTTATCTCTTTTTGCCCTAGGCAATTAGGTGCCACAACAAATGACATTTTTGCTCCTTCAGCAAGCCATCATGGCTCACCTCATAGGTGGGAGACACCAGGATGAACACTTTCAAATTCATTATCCCATTCCGTCCCCACAGTGAGATTGGGTATTACTGTCTCCATGTTTCATATGAGGACACAGAAGCTCAGAAAGGTCGACACCCATAATCAGAGGGGGAACCATGTAAGTCTGCCTTTGCCCGACCTCAAATACCATCTTCCTTCAAGGATACTGCATTTCCTCTGTCTCATTGTGGGTTAATTACTTCTTAGTATGCCTGCTTGTCCTCTATGATAAGGCACTTTTATACTTATTCAGCGGTCTCTAACGTAAGCGTTCACTCCTGCTCCCCAGCCAAGGCTGTGCATATAAATAGGAAATGTTGATTTTATTGCTTATGGGAGATGCAACAGGCAAGCATCAAAAACTGTGGTGGGGTTTCAGCTGAAAGTGTGCAGGTTAAGAAGCTGCTCTAAGTCATCCCTGTCAATGGGGTTTTTCCTTACAGCGTGAGACAGTCCAGCTATGCCTGGTCCTAATTGCAACTCAAAGGATATAGTCAAACTACATTTTAAAAAGGGCAAACATCACCAGGAGGAAATTTTCTAGAGTTAGAAAAACTGTAACCAGGAATCTAGAGATGACATTTATCTTTTAAAGTATCAATCAGAGATGCTTTCTGTTGCAGGCAACAAAATAGCAATCAGCACAGCTTAAACATCACAGGTTGGTTTTCCTCATATTTCCAGAAGCTGGGAGATGGGTGGCTGCTTCTTGTGTTTCATTGACTTGATAGTTGGCATCTCTGTGCGTCTTTGGACTTTCCTTTGTGGCTCCGAGAAAAAGAAAACATACAAAGCAGTATTTATGTATGTGTAAGCACATGTGTGA
Organism: Pongo abelii; assembly: GCF_028885655.2. NCBI lineage: Eukaryota > Metazoa > Chordata > Mammalia > Primates > Hominidae > Pongo > Pongo abelii. The sequence goes on from NC_072003.2 coordinate 82,771,757, forward strand.
GTGTGCATGTGTGCATGTATGTGTGTGTGTATACGTGTATTGTGGGCTAGGGAGGAAGGGATTTGGAATGGATTTGGGGTTAGCCTGTGTGTGGTCCTCACACTGTACCCAAAAGTTAAGAGACCACTAAATGAAGAAGAAACCAGCATTTCCCAAGCTTTTATTATGAATTAGAGAATTAGTTGGTGGTGAGAGGCATCACTGAAATGGTCAATTTGTTAAATAAGAGAAGGAATCAAAGTCAAACTGGCTTCTTTACTGGCAGAATTTTGAGAGACTTCAAGACGTGAATAGGCATGTCAGTTTCCAAGATGATGTCACACCAGTGAATCTGTTATGAGCAGGATGTTCCGTGAGCCTGGCACATGGGAGGTGGCAGATCCTTTGGAACAGCAGCTCTCAGATCCTGAGCTGCTAGTATCATGGGATGCTGAGTGGGCGTGCTCCTCCTCCATAGAGGAGTTATTAGAGCCACAGAGTTAAAGTAAAATGGCCCGAGAGCAAGACAATGAATATCAGAGAGGGTCACAGGGTATCAGGTGGACTTCTGATCTTGGGAGTGTGAGCACCTACACTGGACAGAGGGGAGTTTGTGAGCAATTTTGGGATAGGGACCATGACATTAATACTTCTTGAATCTCATTCCCTCCACACTCACCCCTCCAATTTAGCTAGCTTTCTCTGAAAAGCCAATACTCAAAGAATAAAATGTTTACTGAATGAATTAACATGTTATGTAAATGTCAACTCAAGAATTTTGGAGGGTCATTTATTTCACTCCTTCTCATGGGGACCAAGCATCCATCTAGGTTCTTGGTAGGAAATTGACTATCTGGGATCTTTAAGATGGACATAATAAGTCCAAATACAAAATGGCAGACAGATTTTCTGCCTGTGGATCTACCCAGAACTGTTGGTAGCTGTGTTTTGGGTTTCCAGATAGTCTCTCTCCCTCACTTTCCTGTTTACTAGTAAGTGCCTGGCTTTGATGTACCTGTACTATGCAAGATACAGAGCTATGATTTTCATACATATCACCTCATTTCAGCCTTGCATTATCCCAAGAAACAGATAAAGGAATTCTCATTTACAGATAAGGACCTGAAGCTAGTACACAGGAAACTAACCTAAGTCTCATGACTTCCCTTCACATCTTCTCTAAGATCATGTGACTCTGTCTATATAAAATAGAGCTCAAGATGGAAAAGGTGACTTTAAACTCATAGGCTTTTACCATTGGCCCAGAGGAAAAATGGAGCCGGAACTGCATTGCTTGGTTAGTCTAGGGACCAGTGAAAGTAGAGTGATAATTTGGGACTTTTATGAATGTTTCTTTTATAGATGTTTGTATCAGCGAGTGTTCTCTAGGGAAACAGAAACAATGGGAAGAGAGTGTGGGTTGGAGGCAGAGGGAAGGAAGAAGAGAGAGAGAGATTCATTGTAAGAAATTGGTTCTTCCAAACACCGCATGTTCTCCCTCATAAGTGGGAGTTGAACAATGAGAACACATGGACACAGGGAGGGGAACATCACACTCTGGGGCTGTCAAGGGGTAGGTAAGGGGCAAAAGGAGGGAGGGCATTAGGACAAATACCTAAGGCATGCGGGGCTTAAAACCTAGATGACAGGTTGATAGGTGCAGCAAACCACCATGGCACAGGTGTACCTATGTAATAAGCCTGCACGTTCTGCACATGTATCCCAGAACTAAAGTAAAATTTAAAAAAGGAAATTGGTTATTATGATTATGGAGGCTGACATCTGCAGTCAGTAGCTGGAGAGTCAGGAAAGCTGATGTGTGGCTCCAGTCTGAGTCTGAAGTCCTGAGAACCATAGAGCTGATGGTATCGTTTCCGGTCTAAAAGCCAGCAGGCTCAAGACCCAAGAAGGGCCAATGTTTTTTTTAAGTCCGAAGGCTGGAGTGGACTGATGTTGTAGTTCAAGACAGGCCTCTTACTCAGCTTTTTGGTTCTGTTCAGACCATTAACTGAGTAGATGAGGCCCACCACATTAGGAGGGGTCATTTCCTTTTCTCAGTCTAATAATTCAAATGGTAATCTCTTCCAGACATGCCTTTACACCCAGAATAACAGTTGCCCAAGTACCTGGTTACCCCATCCTCAGTTGAGTTGACTCATAAAATTAATCATCCAACTGTTGTAGGCCAAATGTTGGCCCCATGATCTCCACCCCCTAGCATTACTCCTGCAGTTACATGACTTCACATGGCAAAGGAGACTTTGTTAGTGTAATTAAGGTTATTAATCAGCTGACCTTAAAACAAGGAGGTTACCTAGGATTATCCAGGTGGACTCAGGTAATCACATGGGCCCTTTAAAGCAGAAGAGGAGGGCAAGAGAGTGAAGAAGAGACATGGAGCAGCAGAGGAGAGTTAGAGAAATCAGGCCAAGGTTAGTTTGGAGGGTTGCCAATTCTGAGATCCTGAGAAGGATTCAACCTGCTGCTGGCTTGCAGATGGAATTGGGCTGCCTGGGAAGTGTGAGAAGTAAATCCATTCTGCCAGCACCCCAAATGATGCTGGAAAAGGATTTTTCCCCCAGGGATTCCAATAAGGAACACTGCCCTGCTGAAACTGAGATTTTGGCCTTATGAGCCCCTAAGCAGGAAACCTACTGTGAACCCCACGGAGGTCAGACTTCTCACCCACAGATACTGTTGTTGTTTTAAGCCACTTAATTTATGATAATTTTTTACAATAGCAATAGAAAACTAATACAGAATGTGGTTACATTATCTTACATACCATTTAAGATTAAAGCTGCTTTTCACAACAAAATAACAGGGATTTTTTTTAAAAAAGCACACAAATTCATAAACTGTTTAACAGCTATCAAAAGTTCATTTTCAAATGAATTACCAACTTATAATTTTCAAGTATTCCCAATACTAACATCATTCTTAAATTAAAACAGCAACAGAAGCAATCTCGGGGTCATGTTTAGCAACACATCCTAATGAAACTCCCAGAATAATGAATACTTTTGATATACGTGTGATGCCACTCATTACCATGAACCCTCTTTTGAGGAGGTCATGCTGACTGCATTAAGGAGCTTTGTGTGCGAGTCTCCAGGCCACTCAACTTTCAGAAGTCACATTGCCGCTTGCCACAATTCACCTCGCTTTCCCAAAGTAGAGATCTTTCATAAGATGCTGGGATTTGAAGTGGAAATGACACTGACAGAACGACATTATCCCTGCAATTGGGATAAGCTACCATCATTAAGGAAGTCGCAGTTGCTGGTTTAAGGCTTGTACAGCTTTTCGATATTCTCCAGATAGTCTCCTGACACCTACACCTAGAACACATGTGTTGGAAGTAATCCTTTATGATAGGTCCCTTAATGTACTTGTTTTGGAATATGACCTCTCCTGCCCTGTCTTCATTGCAGAATAGCTGGAAAGTCTGAAATGGGGAGCACAGAAGGTCGTGGTGTGGTGCTTGACACTTAGGAACACTCAAAAAAGTGTATAAATTGCCTTGATTTATCACATACTGTGCGTAAGTTATGCTGTTCTCATTCAGCCAACAGTATGTTTAATCCCCAAAGCCCTCTTTTCTTTCCTCTTCTTTGTTTTTAGCATATAGCAGCTTATTGCAGTATAATTCGTAGACTATATGGTTCACCCATTTAAAGTATGTAATTCAGTGTTTTTTGGTCTATTTATAAAGTTATACAATCACCACCACAATCAATTTTAGAACATTTAATCACTCCCAAAATGAAATCCTGGGCTCATTAGCGATCATTCCTCATTTCCTCAAAAACTCTTTGGTACTAGACAACCAATGATCCACTTTCTATCTCCATGGATTTGCCCATTCTGGACATTTCATATAAATGCAGTCATGTAATACGTGGCCTTCTGTGTGTCTTCTCTCACTCAGTATCATGTTTTCAGGTTTTATTCATGTTGTAACATTTATCAGCACTTCATTTCTTTTTATTGATTATTAATATCACATTGTATAGATTTATGTTTTATTTTAAGTTTTTACATTATATTTTATGACATTTATCCATTTAAAAGCCCATGGACATCGGGTTGTTACTACTTTTTGGCTACTATGAATAATGCTGCTCTGAACATTTTTGTGTAAGTTTCCTGTGGATATATGTTTTCATCTTTTTCTTAAGTATATATCTGAGAATGGAATTGCTGAGTTATAAAGTGACTCTGTGTTAACCTTTGGAGAAACTGGCAGACTGTGTTTCAAAGCAGCTGTTCCATTTTACATTTCCATCAGCAGTGTATGAGGGTTCTAATTTCTCCACTTTTTACCAACACATTATTATTGGTCTTTAATTACAGCCTCCTTACTAGGTGTAAAGGAGTATCTCATTATGGTTTTGATTTGATTTTCTTTTTCAAGATTGCTTTGCCTAGTATGGGTTCTTTGTATTTCCATATGAATTTTGAAATCAACGTTTCAATTTCTGTAAAAAAAAAAAAGAGAGAGAGAGAGAAAGGCAACTGGAATTTTGAAAGGCACTGTTTTGAATCAATCTGTAGATCAACTGGAAGAATATTGTCAGCTTAACAATATTGAGTCTTCCCATCCATGAACATAGAATGCCTTTCCATTTATTTTTGTTAATTTCCTTCAACAATGTTTTGTAGTTTTCAGTAGACAAGCCTTGCATTTATTCTGTTAAATTTATTCCTAAATATATTTGATGATATTGTAAACTGAATTATTTTCTTAATTTCATTTTTGGATTATTCATTGTTATTATATTGAATCAATTGATTTTTATATACTGATCTTATGTCCTTTAAACTTGCTGGGAGCTCTCTTTTAACACAGACGTTATTATGCTTATTTTATGTCTTCAATTATTTGCTCAAATCTCATAGTAGAGTTACTGGAGCCCAACATTCATATTCTGTTTGTTATACACTCATAATTATACAAGTATATGTGCACAAGTCAAATATTAAACAGATACATACTGAGGTAGCATTGTTCCAAATCCTCATCTATTTGAGCTTACCTTTCTAACGTGTGAACTAATTATGGGAAGAATTTGATTGCTTGCTATAACTCATGACTTAGGATGCATTTTCTCCTCTTCAACTGTCTTTTATTTGAGCTATGATTGAATTATTCACCATACCTAGTTGTTTTCCTTTTTCCTGAACATTTAAAAATTAACTCATTTTCTTTTTTGTCTTTTTTTATTTCAATAGGTTTTTTTGGGAACAGGTGGTGTTTGGTTACGTGAGTAAGTTCTTTAGCGGTGATTTCTGAGATTTTTGTGTACCCATCACCCGAGCAATGTACACTGTACCCAATGTGTAGTCTCGTATCCGTTGCCATACCCAACCCTTTCCCCAAGTCCCCAAAGTCCAATACATTATTCTTATGCCTTTGCATCCTTATAGTTTAGCTCCTACAGGTGAGTGAGAATATATGACATTCGATTTTTCATTCCTGAGTTACTTCACTTAGAATAACCGTCTGCAATTCCATCCAAGTTTCTGTGAATACCATTATTTCATTCCTTTTTATGGCTAAGTAGTAGTATTCCATGTTATATATATATACTAGGTTTTTTTTTTATCCGTTCATTGATTGATGGGCACTTGGCCTGGTTCCATATTCTTGCAATTGCAAATTGTGCTGCTATAAACACGCATGTGCAAGTGTCTTTTTCGTATAATGAGTTCTTTTCCTCTGAGTAGATACCTAGTAGCAGGATTGCTGGATCAAACAGTAGATCTACTTTTAGTTCTTTAAGGAATCTCCACACTGTTTTTCACAGTGGTTGTACTTGTTTACATTCCCACCAAGAATGGCCATGATCAAAAAATAAAAAAATAATAGATGCGGGGGGGGAACAGTTTTTACATGTTGGTGGGAAAATTAGCTCATTTTCTAGTAGCAGTGGATCTCTCCAACAAAAACGTCACCTGTTTTTTTTTTTTGCCTGAACACACCATCTCCCATCATTCTTGATGCTAAAATATAAATATGTAGGTCCAAACTCGTCTCTCCTCCTTTCAGAGTGACCAGAGAGACCCTTCTAGTGTTTTGTTTTGTTTTTTTGAGTTGGGGTCTCACTGTGTTGCCAATCTGGAGTACAGTAGTGCAGTCATGGCTCACTGCAGCATCTAGCTCCAAAGCTCTCACCTCAGCCTCCCCAGCAGCTAGGACTACCGGTGTGCACCACCAGGCCCCGTCAAATTTTTTTGATTTATTTTTCACAGAGATGGAATCTCACTGTGTTGCCGAGGTTGGTCTCACATTCCTGGGCTCAAGTGATCCTACCACCTCAGCCTCACATAGTGTTGGGATTACAGGCATAAGCCACCATGACTGTCTTCTAGTCTTGATGCCTCTCCTCTCCATCTGTAGACCCCACTCCTCTTAGGTCATTTCCTGTGACCCCTCACCAACATCCTTTCTCTAGAAATGGCCATTCCCAAACTGTGAGCCTCGTGTTTGTATTCATGACACATATGTAGCATCCACTGTTAAATCAAAATTAAGGTGAATGGTAAACTCAAACACCTGGTTTCATGTTGACCTTGTCCCTAGACTCCCATTCCCTTCAGCTGGTCTTGCTCTCTACTTTGAAAACACAGTTGATGCCATCAGAAACAATCTCTTCAATTTGGATCTCTCTGCCTATATTTATCTGTGTCTCCAGTATCTCCTGCTACTCAAGTATCTTTTTATTAAAACTTTCATATTGTTGGCTGGGCGCGGTGGCTCACGCCTGTAATCCCAGCACTTTGGAAGTCTGAGGCGGACGGATCGCGAGGTCAGGAGACCGAGACCATCCTGGCTAACATGGTGAAACCCCGTCTGTACTAAAAAATAGAAAAAATTAGCCTGGTGTGGTGGCGGGTGGCTGTAGTCGCAGCTACTCGGGAGGCTGAGGCAGGAGAATGGTGTGAACCCGGGAGGTGGAGCTTGCAGTGAGCCAAGACTGCGCCACTGCACTCCAGCCTGGGTAACAGAGCGAGACCCCATTTCAAAAAAAAAAAAAAAAAAAAAAAAACACTTTCATATTTTCAGTTCTATCTTCTTTTTATTCTTCCTTTACCAGTACCTTTATTGATTTATTTTAACTTTCGTTTTAGGTTCAGGGGTACGTGTGCAGGTTTGTTATACAGGGAAATTGTGTGTCACAGGGATTTGGTGTACAGATTATTTTATCACCCAGGAAACAAGCATGGTACCCTATAGGTAGTTTTTTTATTCTCACCCTCTTCCCACCCTCCACCCTTAAGTAGGTAGGCCCTGGTGACTGTTGTTCCCTTCTTCATGTTCGTGTGTACTCAATGTTTAGCTCCCACTTATAAATGAGAACATGCAGCAATTGGTTTTCCGTTTCTTTGTTAGTTTGCTTAGGATAATGGTCTCCATTTCCATCCATGTCACTGCATAGGACATGATCTTGTTCCTTTGTATAGCTGTGCAGTATTCCACATTATATATGTACCACATTTCTTTAATCCAGTCTACTGTTGATGGGCGTTTAGGTTGAATCCCTGTCTTTGCTACTGTGAATCAGTGAAAAAATGCTCAACATCACTAATCATTAGAGAAATACAAATAAAATCCACAATAAGATACCATCTCACACCAGTCAGAATGGCTCTTACTAAAAAGTCAAAACATAACAGGAGCTGGCAAGGTTGCAGAAAAAAAGGAACATTTTTACACTGCTAGCGGGAATGTAAATTAGTTCAGACACTGTGGAAAGCAGTTTGGTGATTTCTCAGTGAACTTAAAACCACCATTCGACCTAGCAATCTCATTATTAGATATATATCCAAATAAATATAAATCATTCTACCATAAAGATGCCTGTACTTTTAATTCTATTTTCTGTTGACTGTCCCATGGCCTTTCTTTTTAAATCATTACCCTCTCCTTCCTGTATCTTCAGTCACATATTCTATCATTTCTTTTGCATTAGTGAACAAACATATCCAGGTCTCCCAATCCTAATAAGAGAGAATCCACTATGCCCCTGCCTTTTTATTCTTGCTTACTGCCCATTATAAACTCTTTTCCTCTTTCTTGGCATACTTATACTTTCCAAAAATGCAATGTTTCTTATGTCAGCCATGTACACATCTGCTGATGTGAAAGATGATTTTAGGTGACATAGAGGTGATCTTTTATAATTCTAATAGCTATTTATTTTCATATACAACTAAGCAATACCTGGTACATTTCCATAATTTAAATCATATCATTGCTTAGAAGTAGGTTAAATTTCAAAAATCAATTTAAAGTATATTGAAAGTAGATTAATAGTGGCACTGGCAATACTTACATATGAATGACTGAAATACTGGAAGGCTTTGCATGTAAGAGAAGCAGAACTTTAAAGATGAACGGAACTCAGGGTGGATAGTACCCCTGAATGGACAGTGCTTCACGAGTCTTTTCTGGATGACCCTAAGAAAGTTAGTTGTCTACATTGCAGAAAGACTACAAGATTAGAGCAATGTATTTAAAGGAACAAGAGCATTGTCCAGAAAAAAAATAGGTGTTTAGTAAATGGTAACTAATCGTCCCCCAGACCCTATAGACAGATATAAAGGGATAGCTTTGGGGAAAGTAGAATGGCCCAATATATAGGTTATTCAGTTCCACCTAAGTGGGTGTTCAGGAGATGCTTACTGATTTGAAGCATCGCCATCATCAACAATAACAGCACTGATGAGAAGTCATCATGGGCCAACACTGTACTACGCCTTTCAGATGTATAGCTCACTCATTCCCACTTTGCAACAGCTTTGTATGGGAGGTTCTGTAACATCCCCACTTTATAGGTGAGAACACTGAGTCTCAGGGAGGTAAAGTATTTTACCCAAGAACACTCAACTAGTGACAGGTGAAGCAGAGATTCAAATCCCAGAAGTCTGATTTCAAAGTTGTCTCTCTTAACCACTGTGTTGTATCTCAAATCATGACAGTGCTAACTTCATGTGTCATGGTACTTGGCATAAGGAGGTTTTTCTCCCCGTTCTTTCCCAAATTCATTGCAAAAAAAATGTATATGCTGAGTTTTTCATGGGCCAGGTCTACTCTATTCTTAGAAGAGAGAGAGGGTCGGGTGGGGTGGCTCATGCCTGTAATCCTAGCACTTTGGGAGGCCGAGGCAGGTGGACCACGAGGTCGAGAGATTGAGACCATCCTAGCCAACATGGTGAAACCCCACCTCTACTAAAAATATAAAAATTAGCTGGGCGTGGTGGCATGCACCTGTAGTCCCAGCTACTCGGGAGGCTGAGGCAGGAGAATGGTTTGAATCTGGGAGGCAAAGGTTGCAGAGAGCCGAGGTGGTGCCACTGCACTCCAGCCTGGTGACAGAGCGAGACTTGGTCTCAAAAAAAAAAAAAGGAAGACAATGACAGAGAGCAACAACTCATCTCTGCTTTCTGTGGGGAAACTTGCAAGTAAAGGAGACTGACAAGTGATGGCATTAAACTGTGCTAAGTTGACAAAACACAGAATCCTCACTGCCTATGAATATGGATCTAGGGAAGCCAAGCAATGGACCTTTGGAAGAGTCAAGTGAAATCTTTATAAGAGATGAACAGAAATAATATAGAAAGAAAGCATTAAGATAGTTTTACCTGAATAGTTTATTGTCATATTAATAAAATTGATCATCTCCATCACCAGTTTTAAAGTTGGCTTTGACAACTTTTCCAGAGCCAGAGTTTGGGCATATTTGGATATTTCCATAATATTGAGCAAATGTTTAAACTATATTGAAAATGTTTGCCGTGCATAACAGCATCCCAATAGGAAGCAGATGGCATGCCCAAACTAGGACAGTTGTAGGAGGACCTATTTTTAAAAGGGCCTAGTTACAAAGGGGAATTGCAAAGGATAGGAGCATAACCTTGGGCAGTAAGAACTGAGTAAGAACAGGGCTCCACAAAGAGTGCGAAGTAAGCTGATGGGTTGAAGCTAAGGAGCAGGGAAAAGATCTAGAAGGCTCCCAGGCAGAAAGTGATTGGTAAGCTGAGTCTTGAGGGAATCCCTTCTGGATAGCATGAGAAGCTTGTTCCAGAAGAAGGAACCTAAGTACAAAGACCTGAAAGAGTAAAGCATGATCTAGGAATACAGATAGAGGGGGTGTGACTTGGGCATAGGCTATGGGGATGGCAGGGAGTAGAAAGGGCTGGAAAGGCTTCCATGATACAGGTATTGGAGAGAGGCAGGCATCATACAAAGTGTATGTGTTAAGGCTATTGGGAACAAAATATTGTGGATTAAAGATATAACACAGTGGTTAAGAGAGACAATTTTGAAACCAGACTTCTTGGATTTGAATCTCTGCTTTACCTTTCACTAGTTGAGTGATCTTCAGTAAAATACTTCACCTCCTTGAGAGTCAGTGTTCTAAGCTATCCCTAGACCTGAGGAATGAAGGAAGAGTCACTGATCTGGAAGGCGTGAGTCCCATAGACAGCCACGTGGGAGGAACACAGACCTCCGGCATGGGATACATCCAACCGCAGGCAACCCGGAAGGGAAGGATCCAGGGGAATGAGCACCCCGACCTCACTCAACCACCACCTTCTGATCTCCAAACCCAACAGGAAGTCAAAGGTCTTTATTTATTCAGGCCAGCCTCCAAGGACAGAGGGGAGGCAGTGGAGGGTACTTAGGCATGCTAAAGGGTCACACTAATGATGCTCTGCAAAGAGTGCAAACTTTCTTATATGTTCCTGCTGCTATTCTACAAAGCAAAGACTGGATCCACATGACCTGATGGAGCAAAGTCTTAGTCCAACCCCTTAGCCTGCAAACTCCAGAATTTTAGAAAAGTCAGTAGTGTGCCCCAGACATATTTCAATATACCTCCATTTTACTCAAGGTAAAAGGTTTCTTGCATCCATTTAACTATTGTAAATGAATAACCATGTGACCCTCAAGAAGATTCCAAGCCAAATTCTATTGGTTTCTAAGGTCTTAGGGTTGCTTACTTTTGGCAAAGAGTGTACTTATCTTTTCCTGCATGCCTTTAAAGAGACCATATTTTTTCTCTGATAAAGTCAATTATCAGTGTATGTGCTGCTCTGTTCACAGTTTTGACTAAATAGTACAACATCTATGTAGAAAACATACCCCAAACTTGAGTTTTCTGGGTTGTGCGTTGTACATTGTCAAAGCGTAAAGAACATCTGAGTTGGAACTCGTACCCGCTTCAGGATATGAGAAGATGCAGGTCAGTGAATTGTTTCGAGGCAGAAGAAGCTTAAAGAAAGTACCTTGTGCTGTGTGTTCCTCCATTAGCATTTGTTATTATGAAAGCATTAGACTATCTCTGGATGTTTTCCACACACCTGAGAGTGTCAAAGAATGACAGGTCTCTCATTAAAGATGCATAACATCTAGCCTGCTGTTCTCACGCAAACTCCAACTGCTAGTATGAATATACTGCTTCCATATGAGCCTGCTGCAAGCCAGCCAGATCCTATTCAGAATATCTCCTTTCTACCACATCCAAATGTGGGCAGCATATATATACAGATTTTGAAGTGCAAAGGGTTTGAGTCAACTCTTTGATAACCGTGGGGATTTTGCATCTCAAGAAATTCCAAAAATGATGTAATGATATAATGTAGCAGAATTTTAATTTAGTAGGTAGGATTAAGAGCTGACAAATTTCCTCTCTTTAAGTTTCTTTAATTTCGTCTGTGCAAATCAGAGCATTCGGTATATTCCCACCCTCCCAGCTGATATGCTAAAATTGGTTTCACTGTACTACTCTCAGGCATGCAATGAGCTAGGCAAAGCTGTTTAGTTACTTGCGATCTGTTTACATTACATAGAAGGTTGGTTAATTAGAAGTAATCATCTTTCTTAATTAAGGAACAAATTAATTTTTAAAGAAGTGCTGAGGCCCCCTTGGGCCACAGCAGATAAGGGACTGAGCACATGGTTTGAGGTTGTCTGTGTGATTCTCTTTAAGGAGGGTCTGAAGTGTGCAGTGACACAGCTATCAGTGGCTATGGAATCAAATATTTGTGGATTAAAAATTCTACTCATTCTGCTGACATCTTGTGAGTATCTGTTGTGTGCAAAGAAATATGTTGGAGGACTCTGGGAACTTGAAGATAAGTAAGACAAAATCAGATCTTTAATGGTGCCGAGGGTGGCATGGTAAAAACAGGCTTGTATGTTGTATATTTAGCAAACTGTGTTAAGTCCTAGAAGACAGATAGGTAAATATCCCAGGAAAACACTGAAAGCAAAGTAAGCTGATGGGGTGAGGCTAGGGAGAAGGCAAAAGATCTAGAAGGCTCCCAGGCAGAAAGTGATTGGTAAGCTGAGTCTTGAGGGAATCCCTTCTGGATAGCATGAGAAGCTTGTTCCAGGAAGAATGAACCTATGTACAAAGACCTGAAAGAGTAAGGCTTGATCTGGGAATACAGGTAGAGGAGATGTGACTTGAGCGTAGGCTATGGGCATGGCAGGGAGTAGAAAGGGCTGGAAAGGCCATGATACAGGTGTTGGAGAGAGGCTGGCATCATGCAGAGTGTATGCATTAAGACTATTAGGGTGAGTTTAAGCAGGAAAAAAAAATTGTATCAGCTCATTTATTTAAAGGACCAAGAGGAGCTTTAGGGATAGCAGTATCTAGGTGTTCCAACTGTATTGTCAAGAATCTTTCTTACTTATTCCTTGGCTCTGCTTTTCTCTGGGTTAGCTTTCCCCAGGTGATAGGAAACAAAAATGGCCACCTGGCATTTTCCCTACTACTTTAGCAAATGAAGCTGCCCCTCACCGTTCATAAAAGTATTGTTCCCACGTAACTCCCTTTAAAGTTTTAGGTATGCCTCTGTTGGCCCAGTTTAAGTCATGTGCCCATCCCTGAATTAATCTCTGTATGCACAGAGGTGGAAGACTCAAAGGGCTTGTGCCTACACCTAGAGCCAGGTATGGGGGAAAGGTGATACCAGCCCTTCCTCAACTTCAAGGACGAAGAGTGAAAGAATGGTGGTTGCTTAAGGGAAAAAGAGAATGCTGATATCAAGAGCAAGGAGAACAGATGCAGGGCAGAAGTAAATAGCTAGTATGCAAAGATGTCAAGGTGAGAGCTCTTAATGAGTTTTGAGTAAAAACATGACATGGACATATTTTCTTTGGAAAAAAATTATTCTGGCTTTGGAGAATGGGTGGGAGAGAGGAACATCTAACTGGGTGAGATGCTAGCATGATGACAAGGGCCTGTTCTCAGGTGGTTGTGGTAGAGATGGTGAGCATGAGACATGCATATTCTAGAGAGAGTTAGGAGGTATAAAAGATGAACTTGGGGGTTTCTGATACATTACAAAGGGCCACAAATCTTTGAGCGTCTTGTCCCCTCCCCTTGATTCTAGGTGAGAAGGGGACATTGATTTGACCAATACAATATGTAGAAGTGACACTCTGCCACTTCTTTGGTCCAGGCCTTAAGAGATGGGTTGATTTAATTTACTGTCTCTTGCAACGTTCACTCTGATAGAAGCCAGCACCACATAAGAAGTTTGGCTACCTGGAGACTGCCCTGTTTGGAGATGCTCAAGCCATATGAAAAGACCTTGAAGGATGACATACTATATGAACAGAGAGGTCAAGGAGGAGTGAAGCAACATTCATGGGAATAAAGGAACTATATTAGAATTAGATTCTCCAACCCTGGCTGATCTCATGAGAATCTGAGATGTACCACCCAGCTGAGTCCTTCCTGAATCCCTAACCCACAAGATCATAAACACGATAAAAGTGACAAAATGTTTAGATGTTTTCATTCTACAGCACTAAATAACCAGAATAAGAACTGAATTAAACATAAAAGGGAGGGAGGGGGTTATGTTATCAGTCAATGGCAAGCACCACCGAAGTTTTTAACAAATTTAAGACAAAAGTTAAACCACACATCTGGCCCACACCCAGCCCCCCAGTTCCTAAAAAGCCTCGTCCATCTCTTCCTCTTCTTGCCACGTCTCAAAGGCTATCTCTGTATGTGGATATAAATTATAGATTTAGGCTATAGTTTCCCTTCCTCCTGGGGTTTTCTCTTTGATGGGACTGTCAAACTCGGGTGAGCTTTATTGTCAGTCACAGGGTCTGTCAGTTTTCCCATAGTAGTATTATTTCACTCATCCTTTAATGTGCCCATTGGTGGTGACAAATTTTCTAACATGCAACCACAGGGCATAAATGTAAAAATAAAGCAAAAGTCATTGAACTGAAAAGCAGGAGACGCTTTGCAATGCTCCAACCAGTGGGCTTCCATTTCTTCTGCCTGATAATGACTCCCACACTTATGCCATTTCTTGAGAACTGTGACTAGAAACCCATGTTTTGGGAGTCAATAGAATAGATCGGAGCAAAGACAAAGGCAAGAGAAGTGAGATTGGTCTTTGTTCTGGTGCTGAGTCATCTGGTAGAAAGACCATAACACACAGCTAACCAATAAGGTACTTTGCAAAAATTAGAAAAAGGTGTCCCCTTCAAGCAGGTAAGTTCCAAGAAAGTACCCCTCTGGAAAGAAGCAGACCATTGAGGTCTTGGCTTAATGCGTAGAAGATGAATTTGCATGTAAAACAAATATATCCCTTCTTCCAGAAAGCTGAGCAAGAGGAGGGCGGGTTGCTCTCAATACCCTTTGGACCCACTACCATGCATGGTGGCTTTGAAAAAGCCAGGCATTTGCTTCCTAAGAGCACACCTTGCAGAAGCAGCATCACCATCATCACTACCATTTATCCAGCCTTTGCTCTATGGTAGATGCTGTGCAAGTGCTTTAGGTCTAATCCTGAAACAACTATTGATATAGATGCCACATAGATGACAAAACAACAACTGAAAATCTTGACGCCTTGCCCTGAAACACACCGACTAGGAGTGGGAGAGCTGTAACTCACACCTGACCTTTCTAGCTCACATGTGGCCTCCTGTTCAGTGGAGAGGGGCTTCTTGGAGAGGTACCCTGAGAAAAGCACATCCCTTGACCATGAGTTTGTAATAGTATCAGCTCTCATAGGGACATTATTATGTTCTAGTTGTCTGCAATGATAATATATGTGACTGTTATTTTGTCTCATATCTCCAACAAAGGGGTCCCCTTCAGTTGGATTGGCCATACCTTCAGGTGGGATGCAACTGTGAGTCTGCGTACATGGCCCAGAAGCAAATGCAGCACAGCGGAGTGATTAACACTCAGATATGATCCAGTTATTGCTGGACTGGATCTCTGTTTCTTCTCCTATTATGATATTTGCATGACCTCAGGCAGGATACTTGACTGCTCTGAGCCTTAGTTTCTTCCTCTTTAAATTGGGATGACTGTAGTTTGTTATAAAAATGCTGTAGATAATTCCCAGACTTGTAGGTAACACATATTATTACACAATAGAACTGTCGTGACCATTATCAGAAAGATTTTACAAACACCCTAAAATCATCATAGGATTCAGCTAGTGTTCTCAGCCTTCTAAGCTCACACCATTGTCTCATGCTAAACTTGTGGTCCACCAGAAACTTAAGTGCATATTTCTTAGAATTATTTCCAAGATAGGTTTCTCCAGCTTAGAAATTGTATATGCATATGCATCTATATATATACACACACACACACACACACACACACGTGTGTGTATCACATACACTTATCCTTGATATCGTATTTACCCATGATTTTTATTTTAATTAGCTTTACCCCATGGGAAGAATTCAGTGTCTTTTGTCTTCAACCTGGTTTGTTGGCAATTATTCTTAGCCTTTTTAAAATATTCAAAATCTCATAAGCATGTATTCTGCATCTTCAGCAAAGTAATAACAACTGTATATGGTTTAGAAGGGCACTGACTACATCTCCCTCAAGTGTCAACTAAAAAATATTAGATACGAAGCTTGAGTCAAGAACTGTGCTGGGTGCTGTTGACTCTTCTATGTCTGGTGTCTGCCATGGCCTGTGGTACAAAGTCACTCCAGAACATTGGATGAATGGATGGATGGATGGATGATGGATGGATAGACGATGCGGGGATGGATGAATGGTAAGGTTGTTGAATAGGATAGAATTATATATTTATGTTTACCTTTGCCTAAAAGCCAATCATACAGTGTTTGCCGAGGTTGATCAACCAGTTATATATTTACCTAAGAGTTTGATCACTCAGCCCACGTTTTCCCATGGTATGCACAACTTGATCATGAGAAGGTTTTCACAGGCCTTCCGGAAATCACGATACTATATATTTGCCAGGCTCCTGGTTTATCAATTACATAACAACAGACTTGAAGAAGAAAACCAGCTCACATCTGTGCACAAAGAGACACACAGTTGTTCATTACTGCATTGTTTGAAAACCACTACATTGGAAATTGCATAAATGTGCATCAATGGGTGAATGGCTAATAAAAATTTTAAAAATAAATATAAAACTACAACTCAAAGGAATGAACCAAATATTATATAAATATATAACCAAATAGTTTCTATAAACATTATATGTGTGTGTGTATATACATATATGTATTATATATGTGTGTATATATATATAGAGAGAGAGAGAGAGAGACTGTTCAAGAACAAGGAAGCCAATTTTAGGGCATATTCCATATAATACAATTTTTAAACGGTTAACAAACATATACATAAAATATACCATATTATTCTCAGAAACAAATATATGCCTAAGATGATTCAAAATGGACGTTGGTATTCTTGCGTGAGGATGAGAGTGGTTGTCACTGGTGAAAAGGTTGAAAGTCATAGAACAGGATACGATGGATCAAAGGTCTTAAGCTTCATCTGTAATATTTTATTTATTTTAATAAAATAAAGACAAAGCAAATGTGACAAAGTGTTAACAGTTGGCAATTCCAGATGGTGGGTGTGTTGATTTTCATACTATTGTTCTTTGTGCTTTTCTGTGTTTTCTTAAAATTCCCAAAATATGAAACTGAAGAAGGAAGGTAACTGTCATTGGTTGCTGACTATCAGCCCATTCATTCTATTTTTGCCCCCAGCTATTTTTTTATTTGAAGATATAAGACATGACAGGTACATGTGAAACCTTTCTATCTACCTCCCTAATTTAGGATTAGGCTTATCTGCATGTAAAAGAAAAAAAAAAATCTCAAGAGTGAGCCGTTTCTTTTCATCACATAAAAGACATTCCGAGGTCTGTATAGGGCAGCCTGGAGATGTCATTTGTGACAAAATTCTACCATTCTCAGCACGTAGATTCTGCCCTCCAGGCCACTTCAGGGCTCAAGGTGGCTGATTGGAGCTCCAGCCTTCACCTCCATATTCTAGACCAACAGTACCCTCCCTTCCCAAAATCACCTCTGCTTACAGCTCTTGGGCCAGAATTCATCACATGGCCATGTAACTGCAAAGGGGACAGAGAATATCATGTTTCATTAGGGCACGTTACCCTGGGTTTTTTTTTTCTTTAATTAAGGAAGAAGAGAAGAATGTATATTAGGAAGTAACTACCAGCCCTGCCGCAAAAATGTCCTCATCCTCACTGCCCTTCCTCCCTTCTCAGAGGAAGGCACTCTCTTAGAGTTAGTATATAACCTTCTTGTCTATGTTTCTATAATTAAATATGTTCCTATCCATTTAAAATACATGGTTTTATTGATCTTAAAGTTTTAATAAATTCTGTAATTATTGCCTTCTTGTTCCAGGAAACATGCTAAGTACTTCCTGCCTATTATTTCATTGTGTCCTCAATAGATGGTAACAACTACCTATTTAATAGTTGCTTGCTTTTTTCAAATATTAACAAATGTACCTTTTCTAATTTCTAAAGTTGATGCTCCCTCCTTGCCATCTGGAGTGAGCACATCTCTTTAGCCTCTGCCAATTCCTAACTGCCTGAAATTTTCCCAGAAATCGTGGACTCTCCCTTTCCCTGCCCCCTCATGTCTTCCTGGATTCCTGACATCTGGCTTCTCCTGCCTGTGCATTAGTAGTTCCAAACCTCTCTGACTTAAGCCAACAGTGACTTTCAGTGTTGTGTGTTCCCTATCCATCTTCATGATTTTTTAGCACTGAGATCGCATCAGCAAAAACCCTCGAAGCCCTGGGATGCAGTTCTTCTGGATCTCAAGTCTTGAACTCATTAAATGATAAGCTCTTTACAGACTTTCTCTTCCCAATTATTAAGCAGCAATTACCCTTCACATCACCTCCTCCCATATCACCTCTATAATTCCAACCACTCTCACCTAAAAAAGCTCACCTAAACCCACTACTTGTCTATCTGAGTCAAATCATTCCAAACCAAAGCTGCACGTGCCTGAAATTAGGGATAAAAAAAAAAAAGTACCAAGAGGATAAACACCTTCCTTCCTTTACTAGATCCAGGGTATTTTTCAACTGAATGCAGCCATTGCCACCCTATATTTGGCTTTTAGAGACAGACTAAAGTCTAACAAGATGCTCCTTATACTTGAATTCACAAGTATAAAATCACATGGATGACTTGTGCGCCTTGCTGTCAATCTGTGCAGAGCTCCGCTTGTGCACTCCTTCCCTCACTTACCGAGTGCCTAGTTCATCCTGTACCTCTGTGGATACAGGAACGACTGAAAAGTGTCCCTTATGATCTAATGGCTTAGAGCATGGGTCCCATAATCCAACATGAATGGGCTTCCACCCCAACTCTACCAGCTACCTATTGTGTGGTTGTGAGTAAGTCACCTACCTTCTCACAACCTCTGTTTCTTCATCTATACTAGAAGGATACTAATTCCTCCACCATAGGGGTGATTTGAGGACAGCATTGACTAATAGGCATAAAGTACTTAGCTTGCTACCTGGCACATAATGAAGACAAAAATGAACATTGATCAATACTAGCATCATCTGCATCTCCACCATTTCCACCATCATCCTTAATTTGTTGTGCAAATAAACCCACAAGTACAATTTAATCAGGTAAATTCATGGAAATATTTTATTTTGGGGTTATTTTAAATGTACAGAAAAGTTGCAAGAACAGAACAAAGAACTCCCGTACCCCCTCATGCTGATCCCCAGCTATTCACATTTCACTGCATTCACTCTATCTCCCTATGTATGTATCTATGTGATGTCCCTTCAACCCTCAGTGCTCCATCATATCTGCCTCCCAAAGTACACCCTCCTGCATAACCACCATGCAAACCCACCAGTCAAGAAATCAGCACTGAAACAAAACCCAGTGCATCAATACATTGATGCAATGTCCAATCTCCACACCCCATTCAGGGTTTTTCTAGCCCTCCTACCTTTCCCTTCTTAAAAATACCTTCTGCAACAGTGAGAAATCTTCATTAACCTCAGATCTGTCCAGTTGTCCCAGTGATGTCTGTTTTTCATATCTGGCCCAGGATACCATCCAGTTACACCAATGGTTCTCATCTGGAGCTGACTTTTCACTCCCCTCTGACCCCACCCATGGTACATTTGGTAATGTCTGGAGACATTTGATCACACAAGTGGGGATTGGTATTGGCATCTAGGGCTTAGACACCAGAGATGATGCCAGACACCGTGCAATGTGCAAGACAGCCCCCAAGAATTATCCAGTCAAAAATCTTGAAAGAGCTAAAGTGCAGAAACCCCGAGTTACATGTTGCATTTAATTGTCACATCTTTGCAGTCTGCCCCAGTTTGGAACAATTCCTCAGTTTTTCCCTGACTTTCATCGTCCCAACAGTTTGGAAGAATGCAGGCCTACATTCTGCAGTGTGATGCTCAACGTGGTCCGTCTGATGTTTCCTCGGGACCAGTTTCAGGTCATACATTCTGGGGAGAAAAACCACAGAAATGATGCCATGTTATCAGTGTCCAACCTGCTGGGGCACACACAACCAACCCTGCCCAAGCCTCAGGAATGTTAGCCTCTTTCACCTGGTCATGTCAACATCCTCAGGTTTCCCCCCAAAAAAGTCACCATTTTCCCCTTTATAATCAAAGTTGCAGCAAGATATTCCAGATCATTGATCTTGCGATATGCTGCTCTCATGAGACCTCAACTCACAAGCCTTGACTCACCTGCCACTTCTTAGCTGAGCATCTGCCCTGATGGTGTGGAGTGATTTCCTTTTTCCATGGCTGCTTGTACATTTATGGTTGGCATTCTACTGCAACGAAGACTTTTTTCCTCTTCTCCCATTAATATCTTCATTCATTTATTTTTTATATCAGAATGGACTCATGGGGTTTTAATTATATTCTTTGGGCTGTTTTCTGTTGCTGTCTTTCTTTTTTAATGCTGTGCTTAAACTGTGTCATATTTGGCCAGGGGGAGCCTGGGGCTTTTGATAATTCCTCATTATTTATTTTTACCACTTACTTTCTTATACAATGAGATACCCTGAACTCATGTTGTACCTTCCTGCCCAACCCTGGATTGAGTGACTTCCCCAAGGAACCTTGGTTTCTTTTCATGGAGGGTGGTCTTTAGAAATCAGTGTCTGGGTATTTGGTGAGCTTGTGGCTGCTGGAGTGTCACTGCTGCTATGTCCTTTCAGCAGACAGAGCAAGAATGCAGACACATATATATACACATATACATGCACACAAATATACATACACATATATGGGTGTATACATATATACACATGGGTACATCTATATGTACTCATTTATATGTGCTTGCACATATGTCTACAACTACTGTATCTCTCTACATTGTTCATACATTAAAACACAAGTTCAAACTGATATCTCCAATTCCAGTCTAGTATCTAAGGGTTTTTCTAGCCCTCCTACCTTTCGTGTTTATCAATACCTTCTGCAACAGTGAGAAACCTATTATTATTCTCAATATATCTACTAATTGATTTGATGAAATCACATGATGTAACCAACCTCTCAACCATGCCAGCCATCTCTTCTGACTGCCACCTCTGCCTGACTTCCCAGAGCCCCATATCCCAGGCTACCAGCAGGCACTTGTCCTTCCTTTCTTCCCTCCAACTCCCCCAGGCCAGTGAAAGAAGGAAATAGACTACCGAGGCAAATTTATGGACAGAACAATAGGATCAAGGGTTAAGCCAAACAAGAGGCAATGCAAAGAGTCTTTCTGCAGGAATCAACACCTTGAGCTGCCCCGAGGACATAGAAGCATCAGCAAGGTAAACACCCTGTGGGAACAGGAGCAGAAGGAACGGTTCTGCCAAAGGCATGGAGGAAGAGAGCCTGGTCACTCTGAGCCTTGCATGTGGGTCAGCAGCATGGGATCCGAGGGTATAGAGAGGGGAGAGTGGTGAAGAGGAGGCTAGACAGCTGTGCAGGGCCACATGGCGAAAGGCCTCATGTGCATCAATGTGGACTAACAATGAATCTTTCCTGTCTCACTCTTCAGGCATACGCTTGGCTTTTAGATTCTCTAAATACTCTCAAATAAATCCACCTGTCCTTTCCAAAGTTATTTCCGTCTATTATATACAAGTCTCATGAGCTGTCATGTCTAACGTGGCATGTCCAACTTCTAGGAAAGTATTTTGTACATAGTATATGCTCAGTAAGTATTTTAAGGCACCGATGTATATTTTTATCTCAAATAAGCTCTCCCGGCCCTCTTTCACACAAAGGTGGTTGGCAAACCACAGCCAGCTCCCAGCGTAGGCAGCCCCTACTGTCTCTACATTTGTATGGAAAGTGTAATGGGTCATGAAATTGCATGCATTAGCATGCGGATGCTTATACATATATATTTTTTGCAAACATTTCATCCTATAAAAATAAGGGACCAAAGTATAAAATTCTTGAGAGGCATCAGCTGGAGGTAGTAGTCAATGAGAGAGAATCATTGTTTCCATTAAATAGTGCCAGTTTTTGTAAGGCAAGTAAGATCTTCATGTTAATTCTAAGAAACTGTCTGCCTCATTAGGCAGCTAAGGCATATTAGGATTTGGATGCAGAATAACCCCAGTGATAAATGAATCTCCCAGTAGAATAGCTTCCAGATTATAATTTCTTTCTTTGCAAAATTGCTATAGGCAAGGTGGCCTGATCACTTTTCAGAGGCCCATCTTAATAGAGTAAGTTCAGCTATGCTGCAGTAACAAGAAAATCCCATAATCTCAGTGTCTTAATAAGTTAAAAGAACGTATTTATAACAAAATGTCTAATGCAAATAGGGCTCCTTCATCTTGTAGTTACTCTAGAACATGGAGTCTTTATGGTCACCTATGGCATAGGAAAGAAAAAGGATTGAGGTGACATTCAGCTCTTACTTTGCTCAGCCCAAGAATGAAACTCATCACATCTGTTTTCAGTCCAGTGACCAATACTAGTCATGTGGCCCCAGCATAACTACAGAAGAGGCTGGAGAATATATGGGAACCTCCTCACATTCACCAAATGGAATCTTTGGTGAATACTAAAGATTCCCAGCATGTCCCACTATCTCCTTTTGGGGCTGAGAAAATGAAAGAAAAAACTGACAGGCCAATGTACTGACTGCTCTCTCACCTGGGTCTGATCCCATTTGAAGCTATATATTGAACCATTTGGATGGTTATCACAATGTAGTTTATCATAATGCTATGGAATATGAACTATGACCATAGCAAGCCCTATATTCTAGAACCAGCATCTCCATTTCTAGCTATGGGTGCTTGGACAAACACTTCAACGTTCTCCATCTCAGTTTCCTCATCTGAAAATAGAGTAAACAACAGTACCAACCTCATAGGGTTGTGTGGATTAAGTAGTTAGAAACATGTCGCTGTTGAGGAAACATGAGCTGCTGTTTTATTTGAAGTGGTGCTGAATTCAGAATCCCATGGAAACCTTCACTATGACAAGAATTAACCAGCCCAGAGCCACATGGAGAAAAGATGTGTGGCCACGATCTCTTGACCAAATCCTGCATCAGAATCCACCAGACAAAACCAGCATCAGGACATTGGCCACAAAGGGATAGGCTTCCCAGGATGCTGGAATGTTGGGGGCAGCGCTATTATTAGAGACACCTGGTCACTGACCCAGCTTTCTTCCCATGGCTCAAGTTGTGACTTGATAGTAAAAACTGCCTTAAATGGAAGCAACTATATTCTTGATGTAAGCTATTCTAGGATGATACTAAAAGCCATATATAAAAGAGGTGTTGGTTCAAAATAAGTGGGATTTTTCAGTTCTACCTGTACCCGGATAGTATTACCCACCCTACTTGAGGACTCTAGGAGGCAAGTAAGCTACGGTGAAATGTGCTACTCTTGCTCTGTGTGGTCACTTCATTTAAGGTAAGAGGTTGTATCTTCGTTTAACTTGCTGAGGAATTTTCCATCATACAATTAGTTTTGACTGCAAGCAAAAGAAAATCTGACCATGGTGGCTTAAACAGTTTGGGGGATGTTTGGTGGCTGCCGGTATTGATTCAACATCATGATGATGTCAGGGGTGTCCCCACTGTGATTCTCTTAGCCTTTTCTGCAAGACAGCTGCCTCTGCTCTAGTCATCACTTCTGCATTTAAGGAAGAGATAAGGGGAAAAAGTGAGGTCCACCCCACCTTTTCCATTGCATCTAGAAAGCCAAAGTTTCCCTGAAACATCATCTTAGCTCACGGCTACAAGAGACTTTCGCCTACATTTTCTTAGCCAGAATTGTATTATATGCCCATCCTTAGTGACAAGGGAAGTTTGGAAAATTAAATGCTTGTATTCATAGACTCTATTATAGAGGCAGGGCAGGAAAACACGGGCCAGAAATGAGTGTTAGGTCAACCAAGTTACAATGTCTGCCCCAGGAACTTATCCAAGAATATTATATGTGAGAAGGAGGAGGAGGAGGCATGGTACCCATTCTTATGCTCACTTCAGATGCCATATTTGATCCTCCCTAGCATTCCCCAACTTAAGGGCTGTTATTTCTTCTGCAGGAAGAAGGCTTAAGATGTGAACTGGAAAGTTCTTATTCTCCACTGAGAACTAATTGCCCGCAGCAGGTCTCGGCTCACTTCTAGTTGTTTACTATTTTCCAAGTCACTGTGATTCCAGAAGGTATTGGGCCTCAGTGGAGCTCAAAATGGATATTAGCTCTTGGGTGCATTTTATCGACTTGGGCACAGGAGGGAAATTATACACAGAGGATTGTCACCCTGGACAGTTAAAAATTTAAAGTAAATGAACTGAACAAACCTCCTCCCTTAAATAGTGCTCAGAAATCAAAGAACTGAAAAAATGTAAATGGGACTCATTAAGAGCTACAAAATTAGCTTCTTGTGGTGCTTTGATAAGTTTTTCTTGCAAATCTCTAGAAGTTTAGCTCAGGGCAAGTCTTGGGCATGGTTAAGAATGTCTGCCTTATGAATGGCTAAGTGGATGATGGGGACCAGTGAGAAGAGGCTCTTAATATGTGACCATCTTAGGATGCCACTGGCTCCTACAGGAGACCCCCTGGCACTTTCCCCTTGCTGTCTCTTTCTTTGCCTTGGTTTGCAGTGTTTACACAGCATGTCCAAGTGCTAGTTTCAGTTAATTTTCATTATGCTCATTTTAACACCAAGAAGTTGGGTATTCAGGAATTTCTGTTGTGCTGGGTTTTTACTTTCTCCATTGGCAAGAATTACCTTTGGTTAACCTTTGTCTTATAGACTCATTGGCTTTCAGTTATCAGGACTGGGGTAAAAGACCTCCTAGAGATGACACCTACTCTGACGGAGACCAAGAATCCGGCATTGACAGCCTGAGGCTGTACTTGGCTGGCAGGTTTTTTATTGTTGTTTGGACTGTGCAGTGTTTTACAAGATTTAAGAATCACATTTCTGGGCTAGGCATGGTGGCTTATGACTGTGATCTCAGCACTTTGGGAGGCAAAAGCAGGCTTAAGTCCAGGAGTTGGAGACCAGCCTGGGCAACATGGAATAACCCTCTCTCTACAAAAAAAAAAAAAAAGTTAGCCAGGCATGATGGTAATACCTGTAGTCCCAACTACTTGGGAGGCTGAGGTAGGAGGATCGCTTGGGCCCAGGAAGTTGAGGCTATGTTGAGTCGTGATTGTACCACTGCACTCCAGCCTAGCCAACAGTAAGACCGTGTCTCAAAAAAATCACATTTCTGGCTTTTTATGATCAACGAGATTTGATGATATTGGACAAGTGTTTGGAGGTGGCACCATGGGCAGGAGCGGAGCAGCAGCTGCCTGTTTGGATCATGGCAGCTACAATCCTCACCACACCCTATTGCCTTGCACTCTGCCCATGATGCCGATTTACCAATCTCTGCATGGCCACTTTAGGCCCTGCATTGGTGCACCCCATCCAGATTGTCTCCATTGTAAAGCCATTTATTTCCAAGGGCACAGCAGGTGTGTGTGATATGCTGAGAGTCCCCTTCTATCTCTCCACCACCCTCTCCAGACTTGCTTCCCAGGATGGCTATGGATACAGCTACATTAGCCTCACCTGGGTGCTTCTTACGACTTCAGAATCTAAGGCTCAGCCCCAGACCTACTGAATCAGAATCTGCCTTTTAATAAGATCCACAGGTGATCTGTGTGCTCATAATGTAGGAGAAGCGTTGGTCTAAAGCACAGTTTTCAACTTTGACTGATGATAGGAATGACCAGGGCACTTGTGAAAAACCCATTCCCAGGCACCACCCTAAAACCAGTCAGAGCCAACAGGGAAGGGCTCTGAGAATCCACAGGCTTAACATGTGCCCCAGTGATTCTAAGGCAATGGTCAATTAAGAAGACTTGGCTTGAAGACTTAGTTCTCAAACTTGGGTATGCATCAGAATCACTCAGATTGCCTGTCATTTTTTAATTAAAGAAACACAATTTACAAAATCACATTATTGTAAGAATTTTAAAAAGTCAGATATGCAAAATATAAAAACATAAAATTGCCATAGTTGTTATTTTAGTGTATCTTAACATTTTAGTGTATAACCGTTTTTTTAGGTGTTTGTGTGTGTATATTTTTTACCAAAATGAGATCGTACCATAATGTTATTTTCAAATCTGATTTTCTCAGTTAACAATCTCTATCTTTCTATAAGAATAATTTTCCCATTTGACCCCAAATTCCCATTTACAGTGAATTGTTCTGTCTAAACTAGGAGCCAATCCAGATGGATCTGGTTATTCCATCCTTTATGTTTTTTATAAACAAGCACATTCTTCTCCTCCCCAATCCCTTTATTTTATTCTCCACATAATGCTGCCTTATTGATGGACTGGACCATTTATTCTGCAAATAGTCCCACCTTTTGGACTTATCTGGTCACTTCCTTATGGTGTCACATATCTTGTTGCTCTGTCCTGGGGTGCCTTTGTTTGTTCTCTTTAATGCAGATTCCAAGACTCCCCTCAAACTCCAATGAATTAAAGTTTTCGGAGTTTGGGGCCTGGGAATCTGAACTGGTTCCACTTCCCCAGGTGAGTCTGAGTTTGAAAGGAAAGGTGTCCTAGATCATTCAACAGCAGAAGAAGAGTTAGTCCTTAAATCTACAAAGAACATTGCCCTGTGCATCTGCATGCAGACAGGGTCCGATAACATCAAAGCTGGGAGTCTCTCCAGTGCTTTAACTAATGGGATCTGAGCTCGGCTGTTTATTTATAGTCATTCAGTGATAAGAAAGTCAACTTGGTTGGAAGGAGCCTCTGTCCTAGGCTTGCAGCTGGGGCCTTAGCTATCCTTGTAATTTTCCCAGAAAAAAATGCACATATCTTTGAGTTCTGGGCCATGTGTAAATCAGTGGTAATACAAGAAACTTGGAGCACCCCAGAAAATCTTCAGACACTGAATTTGGAGCTGAGGAACTCAAAAACACTCAATTTCATTGAAGCCCCTTTGTACGGCTTTGAATGTATACATGGTGGGGTCTGTGGCTCAGAGGTACCAGTGGTCAGAGCAGTATCTGCTTTCCTAGTACGGCCCGTGGGCAGTGGTCTCAGCATGCAGCATCACTGAACCGAAACCTGCATATGCCATAATTTACACAGATACTATGGAGGTGGAACCATGTATGGTTAAGTCCTGGGGCACTGGAGCAGTAGATCTTAACCTTATTGGACACAGTATCCCATTTCTATTACAAATACTTTTTTGTTTTTTTTTTTTCCGTGAGAACAACCACAGGGACTTTTAACTTGCCTAAAGATAATGTGTGATTTTGAGATGTGATTAGGGATTATCACTCCCACAGTGATCTTGCTATCAACAGGAACTGCTGTTTCTATTGTCAACAAGAATATGCCTCCAAGCCAGGAGTCCTGCTGATCCCACTGTCTCCCCACCCCAACAGCCACAGCCCAAGATCAGATTGTCTCCATGGATTCTAGTGTTCAGGGAAGTTAAGAAAACTCAATTCACGGTGCTCAGTTCAACCTTAGACATGCATCAGAATCACCTACATTGCTTTTTAGTTTTTTAATTAAATAAAAATATTTATTCAGCAGAGGTAGCTGAAGCAAGAGAAGGAAGAGCCTCAACTCAGGGGAAGATTCGCTGTCATCCCCTGATGTTGAGCAGAGGCCAGTCAAATCCACTGGAGCTGACCTTTTTGACGTCAGGCTCAGCAGAGGCCTGGCTCTTAGCAGGCCAGCTTCCTGAGCTTGGAATTGCTTGTCTTAGCTTTCAGAGGATTTAATTGCTGATTCAAACGATACAAAGTACAACAAACAGTATCTACTGGTGGGTTGAACAAATGGATTCCAACGACTCAGGCCAGAATGACCTCTGCTGCCTCTAACCTCCTTCACCATCTGCTGCCCAGGGGGCCCTGAGAGGCCAATAAGTATCTCCCGAGATACTCTTTAGTATCCTTCTGTGACATTCATAAGATGTTAACCTGCCTACACACATTTTTTTTTTTGAGACAGAGTCTTACCTGTCGCCCAGGCTGGACTGCAATAGCACAATCTTGGCTTACTGCAACCTCTGCCTCCCAGGTTCAAATGATTCTCCTGCCTCAGCCTCCTGAGTAGCTAGGATTACAGGTGCCTACCACCACGCCCAGCTAATTTTTGTATTTTTCATAGAGATGGGGTTTCACCATGTTGGCCAGGCTGGTCTCGAACTCCTGACCTCGTGATCTGCCTGCCTCAGCCTCCCAAAGTGCTGGGATTGCAGGCATGAGCAACCGTGCCAGCTACACATTTAAAATAATGATAATAATAAGCCCCAATTATACTATAAAGGAACAACTAATTTATAATAGTACATCTAGGTAAATATGCAAATGCAAATACTCTGGCGCAAGCCCCCTGGAAAACATAATGAAGTGATCCAGCCAGAGTATCCTCACACAGGGTCACCACCAACACACTGCATCAGCTGCCATGCAGACAAACATTTTGCATTGTCACCCAAGTGACATTCAGTATTGCCATTGGTTAAGCAATTTTCCAGAATTGGTGAGATTCTGAACCAAACAAAAAACAAGATCAACTCTTTTGACACAGGGGGTGCATTGTGATGATGTGTGGAATGTGTTCATCTGTGCAAAAATATTTGGGGTTTGAATGTAAAATCGAGTTGGGTTCTAGACTCAGATAAACAAGATTTTTTTTTTCTTCCCCACCCAAAGATTGTTTATCAGGGTCATTCAAAATGTATATGGGGCAAATCTATGTAGTGCAGGAGCTCCATGCATCACGGCGTGTCTAACACCTAATTGTCACCTCCCACTAAATGCCAGTAACACCCCCGATTATTGTGACACTCAAAGATCGCCCGCTCGCACTTCGAAAGCACACCACTATGCACGTGGCTCTTCTGCTAAACCTTCATTGAATGACTTCAATAGCCTGAATTCCCATCCTGGCCCCACTGCCTAATAGCTTCGTGGCCCTGTGCAGCCCACAACCCCCAAACCTTGGTTTCCTCATCTGTGATATGGGTGCATGGAGGAGGTTAAATAACAGCACCAATCTTAAAGGCTCCTTAGCACTGTGCTTCACGAGCTGTAATTACTAAATGAATGCCGGCTATTATATATAACTTATATTATATATTATTTATGATTGTTCCTAAAATTATCACGAATAAGTGCTTAATAGCAATGAGCTAAGATTCTGAGTGCTATTTCATGGATTTTAGAGAAATAATTAGATTCTAGAACCTCAATTATCATCGTAATGACTCCCCTGATAGAGTTCCAAAACTGTTTCTTCGTGAGGACTCACAGTAAGAACATCACAGGAATGAATATTCACCCTGTCTTAGATGTGCGTACAGAAAGCACTGACAGTTCTCTCTGAGCAGTTCCAAGCCCTCATCTGGGACCACGTCTTCCCCAGACCAAGCCCTAAGTTGTGATATAAAACAACAAAAGACGCTGGGAGTACAGTCAGCTTCAAAGACAGAACCAGCGCACGAGGCAGAATCACAGTGTCAGAGCTTCTGTAATTACATGCTAAATTATGCAGTGCCATCTTTAAATTATATAGGAAATAGAAAAAGGAAAATCTTGGTGGAGGCTGGAGGTAGCTTCTAGAAGGAGGTAGGCCTGAGCCGACCCTGAAGAATGTTGGGAATCTGGGTTAGGAAAGAGGCTGGAGGAGAGAGAGTGAACAGCTGGAAGGAAGTTGGGAGGGGAGAGGCTCGGGGAGGGCATAGATGGAGGGTGTGGGTGCCCAGGCCTGGGAATTCAGACCTGCCAATAGCCCTTTCAAGGGCCAGAGACAGTTCCCTGCCAGAATAAATAAATAGATAAATACTATTTGAAGCAAAAACAAAGTGTCACCAATATCTAGATAAAGTGTCCTCAAGGATACATCTGGGGCTATTCCCTGAGACCATGTCACCCAGAGCTGGTGCTAAACTGATGCCAAGAGGTGCCCATGGGAATGCCACCTTTGGGTGGGCAGAGGCATTTGGCTCTGCACTGGTTTTTATGGTGTGGGAAAGGCAGCATTCTCATGGGAATATTGTTCTTGCCTCTGGGAAGGGCTGTGGGAACGTGCAGTTACTGCAGAGGGACATTTCTGAGCATACATGCTTGTTTATGATGATGGATGACTGGCTCAGGAGAGAGCTAAAGTGATCCTTTCCCTAGAGATGTCATGAGAAGCCAGCCCAGAATTTCTGTCACAATCTGCTGCCAGAGTCCAGTGACTCAGAAACAAAGTTCATCTTTATGGACGTGCCATGGCTGCCAGGAACCAGGGCAGCTGCCAAGCTACCAATCCCCAGCCCACAGTTTTGTGCGGAGGAGACATAGGCATATATGTAATTGCAATTGTGTCTCTACTGAATGAATGAATGAATTTAATCGAATCAATCATTCATTCATTTCAGTTGAATCATTCATTCATTGAATTGACTCATTCATTCAATGAATGAATCCCCTGGTCAAGGAACAATGCTCAGCCCACAATGTATGCATTTATTCATCCATTCATTTAACAAACAATGCCAGGCTTCTGACCTCAGGGAGTACATGTTCTCCCCCTAGTGGAGGGAGACACACAGTAAACATGTAGAATATATTAGGCAATGAGAACTATAGAGAAAAACAAGCATGAAGAGGAACATGGAATACTATGCAGCCATAAAAAACAAGATCATGTCCTGTGCAGGAGCATGGATGGACCTGGAGGTCATTATCCTTAGCAAACTAAGGCAGGAACAGAAATCCAAATACCGCATGTTCTCATAAGTGGGAGCTAAATGATGGGAACACATGGACACAGAAGGCAACAATGAACACTGGGTCCTACATGAGGGTGGAGGTTGGGAGGAGGGAGAGGAGCAGAAAAAAATAGCTATTGGTTACTAGGCTTAGTACTTTGGTAAGGAAATAATCTGTACATGAAACCCCCGTGACACAAGTTTACCTATATAGCAAACCTGCACATGTACCCCTGAACCTAAAAGTTTAAAAAAAAACAAAAAAGAGTGAACAGTACTGAAGTGAGAGTGGCAGGGGTGCAGTTTTCAATCGCATGGTCGAGGAAAGCTGCTTGTCTAGGAAAGCAATATTTGAACACAGCCTGAAAGAGGTGAGAGAGTGAGCCACATGGATAACTGGAGGGACAGCAGGCCAGACAGAGGCAACAGCACATGAAAAGTCCCTGAGGCAGGCACACATGTGGTGTACTGGAGGAACTGTAAGGAGGTGGGATGGATGAAACAAAGTGAGAAGGGGAACAGAAGCAGGGGGAGCAGATCACATCCAACTGTGCAGGCATAGTAAAGAACCCAGCGTTTACTCACAAGGAGAGGTGAGCCACCAAGGTTTTGAGTAGAAGAGTGACATGACCTGAATTGCATTTTATAGGACCTCGCTTGCTAGTGTCTGAAAGAGATCCAAGTGGATGAGAACAAAAGCAAGGCAGCCATTGAGGAGGTTGGGACAGTTACATAGGTGGATTGAGCCAGACTGGTAGCAGTGGAGGGATAAGTAATGGTTAGTATCCACAGGGGTTTGAAAGGGCTCACTGATTTGCTGTTGGATGGTGTGTGGTTCAAGAGAAAGAAAAGTCACGGAAGGGCCAGGCACAGTGGCTCATGCCTGTAATCCCAGCACTCTGGGAGGCCAAGACAGGGGGATCACCTGAGGTCAGGCGTTTGAGACCAGCCTGGCCAACATGGTGAAATCCCGTCTCTACTAAAAATACAAAAATTTGCTGGGCATGGTGGAGGGCACCTGTAATCCCAGGTACTTCGGAGCCTGAGACAAGAGAATTGCCTGAACCTGGGAGGCAGAGGTTGCAGTGAGCCGAGATCGTGCCATTGCACTCCAGCCTGGGTGACAGAGGAAGACTCCATCTCAAAAAAAAAAAAAAAAAAAAAAAAATAGCTGGGTGTGGTGGCATGTGCCTGTAATCCCAGCTACTTGGGAGGCTGAGGCAGGAGAGTCACTGGAACCTAGGAGGCGGAGGTTGCAGTGAGCCAAGATTGTGCCACTGCATTCCAGCCTGGGAGACAGAGTGAGACTCTGTCTCAAAAAAAAAAAAAAAAAAAAAGTCAAGGAAGATCAAATACTCACGGCTCCCAGTGATCAGTTAGACACCCGAGTTCTTCTGGGAGGTCCTGTTTGCCAGTGGTCATCCTGTCATTTCCATCAGTGATGTCTGGAAGGTTTGATACCAAGAAGTTACCTCCTTTCAAAGTGGCTTCTTCTTCCAGCTGCTAGGTTTGACCTCCTGGAGGCCAGGAGTGCAAGGTACAACTATTACTTTTCCAGAAGAGGCTCTCCCCAACCCTCCCACATTGAAGGGTTGACGTTGAAGGGCTGAAGTTTTCCTTCAGCCTGGTCATTGCTCAAAGGTAGTAGAATATACATGTAGGTCAGTAGTGATAGCAGGCTACAGCCGGTGGTCACCACAAGGTAGATATCACATAGTGGTTGAAACTGAAGGCGGCTGAAACCTGAATTCCAATTAATTTCTTTGTGACCGTGGGAAGTTATTTCACCTTTCTGTTCTTTCTTTTAACTTTTAAGTTGAGGAGTACATGCGCAGGATGTGTAGGTTTGTTACATAGGTAAACGTGTGTCAAGGGGGGTTGTTGTGCAGATTATCTCATCACCCACACATTAAGCCTAATATTCACTAGTTATTTTTCCTTATCTCTCCCTCCTCCCATCCTCCACCCTCCTGGTGTGGGTTGTTCTCCTTTATGTGTCCATGTGTTCTCATCATTTAGCTCCCACTATGAGTGGGAACATGTGGTATTTGGTTTTCTGTTCCTGTGTTAGTTTGCTAAGGATGATGGCCTCCAGTTCTGTCCATGTCTCTCTGCAAAGGACATGATCTCCTTCCTTTTTATGGCTGCCTAGTATTCCGTGGTGTATACGTACCAGAATTTGTTTATCCAGTCTATCATTGATGGGCACTTAGGTTGATTCCATGCCTTTGCTATTGTGTTTCACCTTGTTGAACATCAGTTTTGTGAGCTATAAAATGGGGGTAATCCATTCTCTACTTACTAGGATTGTTGAGAGTATGATAAAACACTGTGTCTGGCACATGAACGTCAATGATCAGCTATTGAGTAAGCAAAGTGAATTAATGATCCTTATATGCCATGTGTCATCTAATTCTATCCTCTCTCTTCCAGGAGATTTGGAAGGCAGCCAGGAGTCCCTCTTTCCTCTCTGTTGCCTGGCTGACCTCCTTCCTTTAAAACCCTTCTCCTCTTTTTTGCATCATAATGACCTTATTTTGAATAACGGTGGTACTTTAAATTTTATGTCCCTGAAGGGTTAAACTCTGCGTTGGCTTTACATGAACTCTCTCATCCTCACCCACCAGCACGATGAAGGTAGGGTGGCCACTGACAGGTGACGTTCGTGAGGTCCATGGCTTTTCTGAAGACAAGCAGCAATTGAAGGAGGAGAATCAGATTTAAAGCCTGGGGCTGCAAGGATATGAGATGCATCACAAATGATGATGATGATGATGATGATGATGATGATGATGATAGGAACATTAGGGGAGGAGCAGGAGTAGGGGGAGACTGGGAGACACAAAACATGTGTTACCAGACTTTGTCAGTAGCACTTTTCATGGTTTCACATTTTTAATTCTCACAATGACCCTTTCAGGTAGCTTCTGTCCTTGTCCCAGGTTCCAGTTGAGGAAGCTGAGGCTCTATGAAATCAGGTAACTTGCCCATGGTTACACAGCTACTAGCGGTGGTGCAGAACTGGGAAGCCAAGCAGCCTTGGCTAAAAAGCCTGCAACTGTGATCTATGCCCTCACTCTGGCCCTTTCTCCTGACTTTCCTGATCTCACCCCCTCCCCCTTACCCCCACTCCCCAGCATGTCCCTCCTCGGCCGTGGGCAACCCCTCCTTCTTTGGGGACACACCTCTCTCACCAAGTTGTGTTTTCCCAAGGCCTTTGAGGGTCACAGTAGTACATTTCTCACTTGGATTAAGAGGGGATACACCCTCTTAATCAAAGGCACACCACCACCATTATACTGAATTTAAACCAGTCAAGAAGTTCAACCCTTCGATGGAAAGCAGAGGGTATTTCTCATCAGCTATGGAAGCCAAGGTATGTTCTCACTTGGTCTCGATGCATTTGATTTCTGTCAAGGTACCCTCAGATGCTCTAATTTGAGAAAACACTAGAAAGTGTACATTTACAGGTGAACGTCCCTCTGCTCTGTTGTGACTTTTATAAGGTCTAGTTGTTCTTGATATGCAGACTAATCTGTAAGGAAAATGAGCATGGGGGAGAGAAGAAAGATGCATTATTCACTGGAAAACAGCATCTTGTATTTTAGCAAGGAGAGTGTGCTGGTGTTAATCTAATACCGCCCCAATGCTTAGGAGGAATTGAGTTAGAGATACACTTGTAGCTTGAAGAGTTGCTTATTTGATAAGTTATCAGAGTGTGTTTCAAAGATATTATGCCTATGTGAAACTAAAGATGGAGTTGTTTATCTCTGTATCTGCTTGTCCTGTTTCTCCCAGGACTTGGCAGAACTCTTGATGGCAAGAATCAAATGTTTGTCCTGCTTGTAACTGCAGTACCTGGCAGTTTGCCCTGTCCATATTCATAGAGCTAAAGAATCATTTGTTATAAATGAAGAAACCCCCCGAGAGAAAGCTATAGAGAACTGACCTGGAACAATTTACTTACCTGCTGGGAGACTCTAGTCTTGCCCCAGATGTTCAATGCCTGCACTGGTCTATTTGCAGGTCCAGGGGAGGCTTCTGCTGTCCTGGGGAAAAAATACCCATGTCTTCAGTCAGCAACAATTCAATTACTCTAGACCAGTGTATCCAAAACTTGAGTGTACATCAGAATCCCCAGGAGGATTTGTTTAAGTACTCATTGCTAGGCCTTCTACCCTGGTTTCTAACTCAGTTAGATATATTAATTTCCTAGGGCTGCCATAATAAATCACTGTAATGTTGATGTTTAAAACAACAGAAACTTATTCTCTAGCTTCCGGAAGCCAGAAGCCAAAATCAAGGTGTTGCCAAGGCATGCTCCCTTTAAAGGCTCCAGGGGACGATCCTTCCTTGCCTCTTGCAGCTCCTGGTGGTTCCAGGGATTCCATGGCCTCGGCTGCATCATTTTCATCTCTGCCTTTGTTTTCACGTGGCCTCCTCCTCTTCTCTTTCTCCAATGTCCCTCTGCCTTTCTGTTACAAAGACATTTGCTATTGGATTTAGGACCTTCCTAGATAATCCAGGATGGTCTCATCTCATCTTGAGATCCTTCATTACATCTGCAAAGACACACCCCCACTTTTTTTCCAAATAAGATTCATGCACAGGTTCCAGGGATAAGGACATAGAGGTATCTTTTAGGGAGCCACCATTCAATTCATGGCAGTAGACCTGGAATGGGACCTGAGATTATGCGTTTTTGTACGTCTAACATGTTCACAATTGATGCTAAAAGTTGCTCAGAGGTTGGAATATGAGAGCTTGGACTGCTGCTCCAAAGAGAGAGAAAATAGTACAATGCCTTCTTTGAAATAGCACCTTTTCACGAGAGTTCTTAAAATAGATTTTATCTTGTGGGATTGATTTATAGTGCCCATTAAGCCAGATGCATAGCTCTACCACTAGAATTAATTTTAAAGTTGCTAACCCTTAATTATTTGCAGAGATAGGACAAAAAATGTTGGAAGCAATTTGGAAATAGTCTTTATGTTCAGTCCATAATGGATGCTATT
Organism: Pongo abelii; assembly: GCF_028885655.2. Lineage (NCBI taxonomy): Eukaryota > Metazoa > Chordata > Mammalia > Primates > Hominidae > Pongo > Pongo abelii. The sequence continues at coordinate 82,807,359 of NC_072003.2, forward strand.
TAAAACAATGGCTGTTTCATATTCTCATATAAATGATGCAGCTAACACTCAAAGCCATAGACCATTCAAATGCTTTATATCCTAAAAAGGATACAAAGACCATCAGACCATAAATTGTGATTTTTCATTGCCATGGCATGTTTCAATAGATGGTTTGTTTCTGTAGAAAGAACAGTTAATTCTGGATTCAGATCCTGAACGTGCTCCTTTTTTGGCTATGAGAATTTGGGTCTTAGTTTTCTTGTCTAAACAGTGTGGGTGATAATATTTTGTCCTAATAATTAGCAGGCTTATTATGATGATCAATTAAGAGTACTTTGTAAACTGTCAAGTGTTTTGAAATATGTTACTTCTGTAATGACAAGGTTGAAAATAAATATAACTGGAGCTAATTCATGGAAATCTGTGTACTAAAGATAGGTCTTAAGAAAAATTTTGGTCCAAAGTGTATTTGCTTACTGCAGCCCTTTCAGCTTCTCCCATCTGTCAGATGGCCTTTCTCAAATGCGACCACTATGTCTCTCTCCCATCCCACATGGTCTTCTTCAATGTGACCTTGACACTTCTTTCATTGAGATATGGGGACTTTGTCTCATCCGCTTGGATCTAAGTGGATCGAGGATTCACTCGTTACCAGTAGAATGATGTGCGACTTCTGAGATGAGGTCATAAAAGGCCGTGCAGCTTTGTCATTGTTCGCTGGGAATCTTGCTTTTGGAGTCCGTCTGCTTGAAAGCCACCATGTCGTGAGGAAGCCCAAACTAAACCACACTAGACTCTGGGCTCCAGGAGAGCACAGACTCCTTTGCTTTGTCCTCACCGTTTTACCGCCCCCCGCATTTAGCACAGTGCCTCACACAAGCAGGCATTCAAACAGCTGTGAGAATGAAGAAACAAAAGGAGGCTGTACCCAACTCATTCTAATATGCTCTCAAGTTTGAATAAGTGATGTAAATACAACATTATAAGAACAAACACCAAAAAACCACCTATATGATGCAAAACTTAACATTATTAATCCTCTAGAATTGTATGGTGCCTAATGGTTACATCTGTTTTCTCAATTGTTCCCTTATCATGCCTGCCTTATAGTACTGCCAGAAATTAGAAGGGAAGGAGCATGCTGAGGCCCGGATAATTCCGATGGTTTTTTTTTTTCTTTTTTGGAAAGGATTTAACAGATATCAGAGAAAACTTAGAGGGAGTCTTGGGACTCCTTGATGGCCACGAAACGAATGACTTTTAAAGAAATCGATCCAGAAATGTCTGTGTGGCTGCCCTTTCTCTTCTCATTGTAAATTTTCTCACAGTGAACACAGGTGCTAGAGATCAAGTGTTTGGCTTTCTGGTGCTCTGATGCAGGAAGTTTGTTTTCTCAGGCAGGCTTCTCAGATCTTGCACAGTAGCCTATGGGTTGGGAGGGCTACCAGATGGCCCAACTCCTGGATGGGGTCATAGTGAGGAGCTCTGTGAGTGGTGCCCCCTAGAGGAAACTTCCTGAAGGAATGAAGCTTCTTGAACTCATGCAATTTGGCAACCCTGTGTTCTCTCCATTGCTTTCAAGACGTAGTAGGTTGGAGCAAAAGTAATTGCAGTTTTTGCCATTGAAAGTAATGGCAATTACTTTTGCACCAACCTAATACAAACCATCCCATACCTGTGTTCTCCATCCTTTCATCCTTTACCACAGCGGGGTTGTGATAGATCCCTGAAAACACAGGATCAAGTATAGGCAAATGCAAGATGGTACATAGAATCAAGTGTGAAACTGAGTCCCATCAACCCACACTCTTTCCATTTGGCCCACTTGCTGCCCTTGTTGTTTAGAATGGCATGTACCTGCCCTTGAAATGCACTCAAGCCTATGGTGATTACTTTAAAATTCGGTCCTGTAAGCCAGTCTGTTAGTATCATTGCTCCTACTAATGATAGAAATTGCTGGTGTTGGCTGGGTGCGGTGGCTCACACCAGTAATCCTAGCACTTTGGGAGACTGAGGTGAAGGGATCACTTGAGGCCAGGAGTTTGAGCCAGCCTGGCCAACACGGTGAAACCCTGTCTGTGCTTAAAAAATACAAAAAATTGGCCAAACGCGGTGGCTCACACCTATAATCCCAGCACTTTGGGAAGCCGAGGTGGGCAGATCACCTGAGGTCAGGAGTTCAAGACTAGCCTGGCCAACATGGCAAAAGCCCGTCTCTACTAAAAATACAAAAATTGGTGTGGTGGTGTGTGCGCCTGTAATCCCAGCTACTTAGGGGGCTGAGGCAGGATAATCGCTTGAACCCAGGAGGCAGAGGTTGCAGTAAGCCGAGATCATGCCATTGCACTCCAGCCTGAGTGACAGAGTGAGACTCCGTCTCAAAAAAAAAAGAAAAAAGAAAAAAGATTATATAAAAAATAAACAAATTGGCCAGGCATGGTAGGCATGGTGGGAAGCTGAGGTGGGAGAATCGTTTGAACCTGGGAGGCAGAGGTTGCAGTGAGCTGAGATCGCACCACTGCACTCCAGCCTGGGTAACAGAGCAAGACTCCGTCTCAAAATAAAATAAAGTAAAATAAAATTTAAAAAAAAATCACTGGTTTTCCCTAAGCATGCCCTTTATGAAGTGAATTATACAAATTATATCATTTAAACCTCACAACAACCTCATGAAGTGTATATACCAGTAATATTCCCATTTTATGGACAAAAAAAAAAAAAAGAAGAAGAAAAACAGAGGCACCAAGAGGATCTTACCCAAGGATGCGTGACTGGTAAGTAGCAGAGCTAGAATTTGAACCCAATCTGTTAAACAGTTCCCTCAACAAAGAATTATCTCATTTTGTGCTTGACTCTCAAGCATTCATGTAGGTGAAAAACTTCTTTAGAATTCTCTGAGCCAAGAACCTAGCTCTATGTATAAACATTTTTTGTATGATTTTAATCTGCACTGAATATATTCGTTTCAGTCTCATGTTCATCTGGAGACCCCTCCAGAGCTTGAGGTCTTGAGAAGTCCTGGGGCTCCAGTGGCCACTAAAGCAATGACTTTTCAAAAGAAAAAAAATGTTTCCTGAATGTAGATGTTGCTGTCTTTTTTCTTTCTCATTGTACACTTCCTTGTAGAGTACATAGGTGTTAGAGGTCAGATCTGGAGGGATTTTGTATCCAGGAGGTTACCTTGAACTTTGATGCTGTAAACTAGCCTAGTATTATTATTATTATTGTTATTATTATCATTACTCCTGCTATTACTCCTCCTCTTGCTGCTGCTGCTAAAGTAGCAAAACTGTCTGGCTCCCAGAGCACCACCTATTGACCATATAGTTTGCCACCTGTCTCAGTTTTGTGCCATACATTAGCTCATCCTCACCAATTATTGGCAAGATTATAGAACAGGACACAGAGTGATTCACCTTCAATATAACTTCCACTAGTGTGTTGTTCTTATACCACAAGAAGGTGATTATCCAGGATTACTTAAATCCACCAGGCTCTATCAGCCAGACTGCATTTACCAATCCACAGAAATAGTGCAGACCAATTCCTTTTGTGGAAATTAACATGTATTATGTCTATGGCCTTCTCCTCATCACTTGCCCCAGCAAGTCTCTCCTCAAAGGACAGTCAGTTTGGCATGATTTATGTATGATGAACCCAGGTAGACTACCATAACTCACTGTTCTCATTGATAAATCATTGATAATATATACTTTGTAAGTTGGTGCTGTTTGGATGGCATGACTAAAGTCAAGCATTAGCATAGTGCCCAACACTCAGGAATCTGGCAGGAAGTCAAAAGTTGCACCAATCAGTGTCATTATTAATATGCAATTTCATTCTTAGTCTTCTTTGGATTTAATTGTATTACCTAATTTATGTAATGAGACTATATTTTCTTTTCTGTCCCATTTCTATTAAACTTAGATATGTCCCCTTCTCCTTGCTTATGGAATCAAATTTTTAAATTAATTTGATTTGGGTTCTATTTTCTAATCCCATCAATAACCAGCTACAATCTGCCCTTCAGGAGGACGCTGCTTCTTAAAGCATGTCTGAGCTCCCCTAGCCACCCTGATTTATAATGTGATATTTAACACCCTCAGCTGCTTCTGAAGCCCAAGGGGCAAATTGGTTACCTAGCAACCACATACAGGCACCAGCTCATGGGGCAGGTTAGCCCCATTTTGTTATAATGAAATAATACGTCTTGTGAGAATGAAAAGCTAAGGTACACTATATGAGGTTAGTGTTTTGGAGAAAAATGGACTCTTTAGGACAGATTAGCAAAGCAGGAGTTGTGTGGGTCACCCCCTGCTTCACAATGACTCACCATTTCCTAGAATGGAAGTCACGACCTTGAAATCCTGAGACTTGGAGGAAATAGAGGATGTGTTTGATTTACTGAACTGTCTTTAAAAATAATGTAAATTTAGCACTTTGGGAGGCCGAGGCGGGTGGATCACGAGGTCAGGAGATCGATGCTGTCCTGGCTAACACGGTGAAACCCCGTCTCTACTAAAAATACAAAAAAGTAGCCAGGTGTGGTTGCGCGCGCCTGTAGTCCCAGCCACTCAGGAGGCTGAGACAGGAGAATAGCATGAACCTGGGAGGCGGAGCTTGCAGTGACCCGAGATGGTGCCATTGCAGTCCAGCCTGGGCGACAGAGCGAGACTCCGTCTCAAAAATAATAATAATAATAATAATAATAATGTAAATTTAGAAACCTTTGGGGGAGTGAACAGTCCCCACTGGAAGTATAATTTCCGGGCTATCTCACACAAGCCTGCCTGGCCCCAAGGCATCCCATTGTGATGGAGAACATGATAAAGCCCCTCCACCAACATGGAATCCATAGATAATATTCTTACCTAGATACAAAAAGCTCAGTATTCTATCATGACTTTAATATAAGGGAAAAATAAAAGGAAGGTGATTTACAATAAAAGAATGCACACTTGAAATATTCAGGCATGACTACACAGGAAGATATAATGACACAGCCAAATGTTTGCACCTATGTATAACAAATCAACTTGAATTTAGCAGAAGTAAGATGATTCAGAAATGCATTTCTTTTTTTCCAGTGTCTCTTCTACAGAATGTTTTCCGAATCATAATCATTGCAGATTAAAATGCCACAAAAAATGTTCATACATGGAGTTAGGCTCTTGGCTCAGAAAACTCTAAAGAAGTTTCTCACCTACATGAGTGCTTAAGAGTCAAACACAACATGAGAGAATCCTTTGTTGAGGGAACTGTTCACATTTCAGAACTTTTGGCATCCCTTGCTCCACCTGCAGAGAGCAACAAAATCCTTCACTAATTTTAACAACCAAAAAACAAATTTCCCCACTTCTCAGTACAGCCTTCAATACTGGTCTGTCCTTTCTGCCTGACCTTGTTTCTTCTCCCAACACATCTATCCGTTTGTTGATTCATTCACTGGTTATGCTTATAACATTGTCATTATATCCTTGTCTCAGTTTTCTCATCAGTGAAGATAAACAGCTTCGCAGAATTTTAGGAAGGATTAAGTGATCCATGTAAAATGCTTACAGCCCACAAGAAGAACTTGATTAATGTTGTTCTTATTATTGCTGTATTGAATGTATCATTTAGTACTTTCTTTTTGTATAGTACCATATGGCATAGACATGTGTGCGCACACCCCCTCACACACAAACACACACACCAAATATTTCAAAGGAATATATAGTGAAAATTCCTCCTATGTGGCTAAATCTTCCTCGGTATCCTTCCCCAGGACAGCCACTGTGTCTTCCCAGAAACTGTGTTAAGAAACAAACATGTATATCCTTTTGTACTGTGTTTTGTAGAAGTGGAATCTTTCTGTGCAGCCAGTTTTGCATTGTGTTCCTCACCAATAGGATCTCTTGGACGCCGTGTATATAGTTCTTCCTCATTCTCTTGAATGGCTGTGTGTTCATTTTATGGATGAACCATAATTCTCAAAAACATTTGTTAGGTTGTGTTGATAACATAGAAATGTCTAAAGCAGTAAACAAAGTAGCCCATTATCTCAGGACCCAGATAACCAAGTTAACATGTTTTTTAGCAAAATAAAAGTAAAAGATGCAGATGATAAAAGTAAAAGCAGGTCAGTAACAGCACAATATGAAAAGTAGAAATCTCCTGTCTTTTTCTGAAGTCCCAATCCCTCTAACTCTCAAAAAAAAAAAAAAATCTTAACAATTCTACGTGCATTCTTTCAGAAAAAAAGAAAGATAGAATATGGATATACTAGCTGTGTAAGTAGCTGTGTAGGCTGGAAAAAGCTTATCCCCCATCCCCCTGGAAGATGTGCAAGTACTAATTCCTGGGGCCAGTGAATGTTAGCTTAGATTGCAAAAGGGACTCTGGAGATGTGATTAAGTTAAGGATCTTGATTTAAAGAAGTTAGTCTGATAGGCCCAACGTAACCACAAGGGTCCTTATAAGAGGCTCACCAGTGGGCAGAGAGGAAAGGTGATATTGTCCTGCTGGCTTTGAAGTTGGAGGAAGGAGCCATGTGCCAAGAGATGCCAGCAGCACCTAGAAGCAGGAAAAGGCAAGGGAACCTCATGTCACTAGAAGGAATGTAGCCCTTTGGATTCATTTTAGACTTCCGACCTCCACAACTGTCAGAGAATACATTTGTGTTGTTTTAAGCTGCCGAGTCTGTGATAATCTGTTACAGCAGCCATAGGAAGGTAATATCTTAGCAAATATTTTTATTTGCGTAAGTACCACACTCTGTATGTGCACTGAGTTGTTCTTTACTAATAGTGCCATGTTATCTAATTTTTCACAGGCATATTCCTTTCTCCCAAATTAGGTTTACAAGCACCTTGGAGGCAGAGGCTGTGGTTGGTATCACGTTGCATTCCTCCCGGCTCTTCTCTCAGCAGGAGGAAATATAGCTGCTTAGTTAAAAATAAAAAAGGATTCTGAAGGCACACAGTTCAAAGTTAGAACAGGCAGCCAATGCTTTTGATGCCCTTGATCCACATGCCCTCAGCCCACCTGGATCTTGGCTACAGCTGCATTGGGCACTCCCACCTTCTTCCAGCAGCTTCTCCCCGCTTTTCCAGGACCGAGAAAGTTCTTTGCCAGCACATAGTAGCCCCAAATCAAGGAAGCTAATGTCCCCAGATGTGACCTCCAGCCAGTGGGGACAGGGGTCAGTGGATCAATGCCCAGGCCCCTGTCTATGAAAGGGCAATTCTGAGATGTGCTCTCTGCAGGTCCCCAGTAGGACTGAGCTGTGGTAGCCCCCGGTGGTAACCAGCTTAGCCACACAACTGTAAGAAATAGTTTTCTCCTTCCTTATCTCCCTCTTCTGCCTTCTCATACCTGCTTCCTGAATCTCCCACCATCCTCAAAAACCCGCCTACACTCAAGTCTTTGTCTCAGGCTTAGCCCTGGAGGAGCCCAAGTTAGAATGGAACCCCAGCTCTCTTTCTTTCCCCTCTCTCTCTCTCTGTCTCTCTCCTCTTTCTCTCTTTCTCTCTCTGTCTCTTTCTTTCTTTCAATGGAGTCTTGCTTCATCACCCAGGCTGGAATGCAATGACACAATCTTGTCTCACTGCAACCTCTGCCTCCTGGGTTCCAGCGATTCTCCTGCCTTACCCTCCCAAGTAGCTGGGACTACAGGCACACATGCCACCATGGCCAGCTAATTTTTGTATTTTTAGTAGAGATAGGGTTTCACCATATTGGTCAAGCTGGTCTTGAACTCCTGACCTCAGGTGATCCACCTGCCTCAGCCTTCCAAAGTGCTGAGATTACAGGTGTGAGCCACCACACCCAGCCAGCTCTGCCTCTTTCTAGCTGAGGATTCTGTAACCAGCCAGTCTTCTAAAACTGATTTTTTTTTTATCTATCAATGAAGATAGCAGAATCTACCTCAATAGAGTATTGTACAGTTGAAAAGAGATAATGTATACAAAGTGTCTTATACATTGTCCATAGCTACTATTGTTAAAATTAGTTTATGACTATTACATCACAGTAATTGCTTTATAAAAAGTAGCTTAATGAAACACATACATCAAATGCCTGATGAAAGCTGAATTTTCTAAAATTGGTCTTGGCCTTCAAAAGATTTCTCATTCCTTCTACCATGTATATTCAACAGATAATTTTGAGTGCCTACTATGTGCCAGGCAGCCCTCTAGGAGCAGGAAGACTGCAGTGAGCAAAGCAAACAAAAACTCCCATTTTCCTATGTCAGATGCAAGTGGACTCATTCAGCACATGCTATTTGCATCCTGGAGGTATCAAGGCAAAGAAAACATAGTTTTTGCCTCCAGAAGCATAATCTTACCTCCTGCCCGTTTATTTGAAATACACACAGTTGAAATATTGTTGTAGGTTTATCTATTTTCTATATGTTTATTAGGCTCCTGCTATATACCAAGTCCTGTGCTTAGCACCATGCTTATATAAATGTTATCACCTTAGCCCCTGAACTTAAGGAAATGTCCAGGCTACTAAAGCAGATCTGTGAAAAAGCTCAGCCTGCTTTTTTTCAGCTAGACTACTGTGACTCTAGCTCAGAAAAAAAATTATTTCTAATCACTAGTTCTAATACAAATAAAATGTAGTGATTCATTAATCTCCTTAGCCTATAACTGCAAATTGAGTTTTCTTTCAAATATACCTAAAGAAGGTAGGTGGCCATTAAATATTTCAGAGGAGTTTTATTTAAGCTGCAAATAGAATTAGTTTACTCATTTTTAATTTAATTCCCAGGAGGCATTTTGGAAGCCTTCCCTCCTCATTTGACCCAAAACCATTTTTTAAAATTATTGTTCTCCTAATTTGAAGCCCTTTCCAGCATTGCGCATTAGAAGTCTTAAAATTCATCTGTTTTCTTTTTTGTAATTGACTTACAAATGCATAATTGACTCACAAATGTATAATTGAGTATGCATGGCATTTTAAAAGGGCAGAGTTTCCATTTGCTTCTTGATTTCTTGGGGGGTTTTCATTTTCCTAAGCCCTCTTCCCACAACATTCCCAGTCATTCCTTGGGTCATCTCTCAGGTGTCACCATCCTGCTAGCATCTTAATGGAGTGGCTGTGTCTCCTCCCAGCAGCAGTGACACCAGAAGATTTAGCTTTGTGGAGGACAATGTTCAGAGTCCTCATTTGCTGCTAAATATGTACCCGGTCTCATTCTCCTGACACATGGATGATTATCTTGTGACCCATGTGACTATGACTGTATCACTCTGATCATCACTAGAATAATAAGTAATCTAAATAATAAGAAATTCTGCATGTTCCATTGACAAAACTGGGAACACTGAACACACATACACATATTCACACAAACCATATACAGTCATGTGTCACTCAGCAATGGGGATACCTTCTGAGAAATGCATCATTAGATGATTTTGTCATTGTGCAAACATCATACAGTGCACTTACACAAATCTAGATGGTATATTCTACTACATGCCTGTCCTGTATGACATTGCCTCTTGTGCCTAGGCTACAAACCTGTACGGCTGTTACTCTATTGAATACTGTAAGCAATTATAACACAACAGTAAATATGTGTGTATCTAAACATAGAAAAGATACCATAAAAATACAGTATAAAATATTTAAAATGGTATCCCTGTATAGGACAGCTCGATTATAATCTAATGAGACAACTTTCCTATATGTGGCCCATCACTGACTGATACATTGTTATCCAGCAATGACTGTACTTAAGTAACTTTAATAGAAGCATGAAGAATATAGCAGTTGTCATTTGAAAAGGGCCTTGCTAAATATAACTTTTAGTTAAAGCAAGTCAGCCTAGTGGAGGATGGTGGCTGCTCATGTTGTCTTATGTGGATATAAACCTATATATCCTCACTGAGTGTAAAAAGATGTCACGCACCAGGAAGCATGCAGGAGACTTGCTAAGGAGATAGAGGAATGCAGAGACTAAGCCCAAGGCTGGGAGCACAAGGCTTCCTTCCTAGGTCCAGGTGTTTCTGAATGGGAACAGAAGATTGGTGTCTGCTTTTCAGTGACGTGGCTGAATCAGAGTGAGTGAGTGGGTGGTTTATTGTTGGTTTCCACAGATGCTGATGCTGAGGCAAGAAATCAAGTCAAAATTGGTTTATTTTGGGAGGTACAGGAAACACCAGTAGAAAAGTGAGGAAATAAGACAGGGGAGGGAAGGCAGCCAATAACTTAACCAGCCAGCTGCTTTCATGAGAGACTGGAGCATCGTCCCACCGGGAAACAATAAAAAAATAGCGTAAAAATGCATAAGGCTTCAGAGAAAGATATGGGAGCTGGGGAGTGGATATGTCAATCCCATTCTTGACTGATTGAGGGCTGCTGCTAGGGACATTAATCTCCCAGCACTCCTGGGCTACCATATGCCAAGCAGAGCTGCCTCCTATGCCTTTGGGGAAAGCCCTCATGCAGGGACATGAGGCCATAGTAGTTGTCTGCCCTGTGAAGGAGTAAGACCTGGGGCTATGACTAGGGTATCAATAGAGCCTGCTCCAAGAATGGTTAAGTGTTTGGTTTGGGACATGTAGAGTTCAAGCAACCTGGGAGGCACCTAGGTGATGTGACTCAGACCTCTGTCAATACTGGCTTGAGTTTCACCATCAATATTGATCTGTTGAGCAATCTACCTATTGTATGTACTTTTTAATGACTGAATTACCAACATGCATCTCCCTAGCCTATTTCCCTCTTCAAAATGGCATCTCCCACACATGAAACTTCCTCCTTGATTATATCAAACAGGACCAATGAAACATTCAGCTTTTCCCCAGAAGTGGGATCTTGAGTGGTACAATCCATGATGTGCCGTTTCTCAACAAGGCAGACGATATTTGATTCTTGGGATATCAGTAAGTCTAGGTTATTTAACTGGCTTTTTTTCTAAATCCTGACTTGTGTTCAGTTGCTTAACCAGATTTGGAAGAAGCCATGTTTACATGGAATTTCTGAATTACAAGCTGAGAAATGTTTCCAGAAGATATTTTAAAGCCTCCTTAAGAAGGCTAGTGGGCCTTATTTTCTGTGTGAACCAACTGTTACCAAAATGTATTTGACACTGGGTGTGTGGGTGAACTGGTGAAAGGGTCCTTGAGCATTCCAAGCACAAATCCTGTTAACAGACAATAAGATTATGAGCATAGCCCATGTAGAGCACATGGTTTTATCAGCTGAAGTGAAGCACCAAGATGCCAAGTTGTTAATGGAATTCAGCATCTGTGTCTTTCATGGGTCTCTAAATAGACAAGGTTCAATGCTACCCAAATTACCTGCAGAATCAAAACCACGTCCAACTTTGGAATGGGTATTTATTTATTGCTTTTACTCTGGGAAAAAAGGCTTTTTTACTTTATAACCTTTTTGTCTCTTATACAGCAATTTCCTTCCATCTTCTAAAAATGTTAGAAAATAAAGCAAATATGAAAATGCATGTTGCATTTCTAAGCATCTGACCACAATCTATAGATCAAGATAATGCCAGACTCTAATTTCGGTGTTTAGCAAGGTTATTGGCAAATAGCATTTGGGAAAAGAGAAAAAATAGTATATTGACGGCAATGCCCACCCCCTATATTTTGTATTACAATCTTTTGTAAGCTCTGGTCATGCAATGCAATCATAGGATATTTTTCCTTTCTTCTTTTATCTCTTTTTGGGTCATTTTAAATATACCCCATTTATGTATACTACTAATAGAAATTAGTTCTTTATTCTCCATTGAACTTTTTTGAAAAGTATTATAAAGAAGGTTCAATTTAATCATGTTCAAGTAACAGAGTCATTGGCAATTAGCTGCCAACATTTTGATTGTTTTCTTGTGGGATTCAGTGCTAGTATTGAGTGCCCACTAACAACTGCCAAATTTAGTCATCCAAATCACCATGCCAATAAGCTCCAGGTATTGAAACATCAAGATTGAAGCCACCACTTATGATCCAATCAACCTTTTTATCTGTCAGTGCTTCCAGTGTTTGCCCAAATACACAGCATTAAAATTCATAAGCCAACCCATGTCCATGCGTCCTTTTTCTCTCCCATATGCAGTTGGTCACTTGGTTCATGCTGATCCATCCATAGTGGTCGTGGTCCACACTCCAGTCCTCCTCTACATCCTCCAGACAGATAGGGTTCTTTCTATGGCTTAAAGGTGCCAACCTCATTCCTGTCTCAGGGGCCTCACACAATTGCTCCTTTAGCCTGAAACAATCACCCACTAATCTCTGCATAGCTGAGACCACCTTGTTATTCAGGTCTTACCTGTAATGTAGCTTCCTCAGAGAGGTCTTGTCTGGTTACCCCACTGAAATTAGCATCTGCCTTTACTGTGTTCCATTAAACCTCCCACTTTTCTTTCTTTTGAAGCATTTACCATCATCCACAAGCATCCAATGTGTATGACCATTGTGTGGTTTATTGTTGGCTTCCTCATTGCTAGACCAAGAGCTCCATGAAAGCATGGGCCTTGTCTCTCTTGTTCTCAGTGAAATCATTTGTGCTCAATATGGGGGTTATCACATAGTCAATGAATATTCAAATTCACTCATTTAAATATTTAAATTAAATAGTTAAAAAATAAATATTGAGACACACTACAATTCATTTGGCACACAGCACATGCTACTTTTAATTGTGATGGCTCAAATAACCTATGATACTGCAAAGACCATTTTTATGCCCTTATAGCTCATGTAGTACCTTTTATTCTCTGATATGTCCCTAGTACACAGTACAGTGTTTCACACAGAGTAGGCACTTAAGTGTGCCAGCTAGTGGATAGTGTGATGATGCCAGGAAATAATATACAAGGGTAGGAAACTAACAAGTATGGAGCATCTCATATGTGTACTGGCATCTGCCTTCTCATTTAGTCCCCATAACAAGTTTATGAAGTAGATAGTGACATCCCATATTGCAGAGGAAAAACACGAGCTTGTAATTGCATGATAAGCGCATAAGGAGCAAATCTGGAATCCAAACCTGTGTTCTCTGCAGGGCGCCATTGTGCTGCTCACAGTGTGCTAAGTTTAGGTTCTCTGTGGATGTTTGTGAAGGAGGCACAGGGAGGCAAGGAGAGCCACAAGCTCATGACTCTATGGCTGGAACTTCATACCAGTAATGACCACTTAAGAACGTGCTGAATGCACCTATGCATGTGGAATCATGTACTTCCTTTTCACATTGTAAATGTGTCTACAAAGGCCAGGCATGGTAGCTCACTCCTGTAATCCCAGCAATTTGGGAGGCCAAGGCTGGTGGATTACTTGAGGTCAGGAGTTCGAGACCAGCTTGGCCATCATGGTGAAACCCCTTCTCTACTAAAAATACAAAAATTAGTCAGGCATGGTGGCATGCATCTATAGGCCCAGCTACTTGGGAGGCTGAGGCAGGAGAATCGCTTGAACTTAGGAGGCAGAGGTTGCAATGAGCCAAGTTCACAGCAATGCACTCCAGCCTGGGTGACAGAGCGAGACTCTGTCTCAAAAAATAAAAATAAAAATGAATAAATAAATAAATGTGTCTACAAACAAAGGTTTTTGAGAGTCAGGCATAAGGCCCCACCTTAGAGATACTGATGCAGTCACCTCGAAATGAGAGGTGGGTCACCCATCTGTATTTGTGTTCCCCCAAAAAAAGAAGATCTCAGCAGGGAGAAGGTGGTGGCGGGGGGCACATCAACTCCTTGCAGGTAGACACTCTGACAAGAATGTATGCACTACTCAAAATGTTTCTTACCCATGGTTCCTAATACTGTGAAGTCAGGAGCCCCCTTAAGACCCAATGAAAGCGGAACAATTCCATGTGCACATAAGCCATGCATTTACGATTTCAGGACATCCTTGAACCCAGGGCAAGAACTGCAGCTTTGGGAAATTCCCAGAACTGTAAACAGTGTAAATTCTCAAAGGCAGCTTTATTTCATGTTACTTCCTTTTTTAAAGAAATGTAACTGTGTTATATTACCATTAGACGTAATTGGGTGAGAAATTACTTATAAACCTGTCATCATAACATAGCTATTGTTTTCTTTGTCCAATATATTGACGTTTTATTCCACTGTGCACATAGAGTTCTGCATTTGGCTCTTTTTACTTAATACATCATAGCATCAAACAGTGGTAATGCCATTTCACAATTTGTATTTAATTGGAAGTGTTTTAGTATAATGTTATTGTAATACTCAAATGCAGAGGCACGGTGATGCAGTGAAGATTGGTCTCTGTTTTGTCTAAAATTATTTTAGAACCCATTAAATTTTGTAATGCACATTCTCTTCCATCTACAGGTCTCCCATAAAATAGCTTCAAATCTCACAATCAATGATATTTTAAAGCAGCACATAAGAGTATTTAGCTTTAATGTGATCATTGCCTCAGGCTGTAATAAAAACAGAATTTTTCTCCAATTATTATCAGTCACTCCTCCTCCATACTCCATCATGATAAGACCGAGCGACTTTCATTCCTCACCAGGCAACTAATCATCCCTTTGCTGAGCATTCTTCATAAATGAAATGGAATAAATTTCATTATGCAATGCGGTAATGTTCCCCAACTAGAAATCAAGGTGTAGCGATCTTGGGGAAAGTTACAGGCAAGATTATTAAAATATATGAAACTTAAAGAGAAATAGTGTCCTCATAATGCAGCCCATAATAGGCTGTGCCAACCCCCCTTATCCTCAAAACAGCCCTCCCTTACCTTGTTGGCCTCATCTAAATGCTACTGTCTGCAGGGCACGGTGGCTCACTCCTGTAATCTCAGCACTTTGGGAGGCTGAGGCGGGAGGATCACCAGAGGTTGGGAGTTTGAGACCAGCCTGGCCAACATGGTAAAACCCCATCTCTACTAAAACTACAAAAAAATTTGCTAGGTGTGGTGGGCACACACCTGTAATCTCAGCTACTAGGGAGGCCAAGGCAGAAAAATTGCTTGAACCTGGGAGGTGGAGGTTGCAGTAAGTTGAGATCACTCACCACTGTACTCCAGCCTGGGCAATAGAGCGAGACTCCATCTCAAAAAAAAAACAAAAATACTGTTCTCTCTTTTTGTCCATTGAAAACTTCTGAAAAGTAGACAATACTTCATGCTTTTACTTCCCTAACAAGTACCCACTTACCAACCTGCTATAGTTTTATAGGAGTACTCTCTGAAAAGGTACCAAAAATATTCTAATTCCTACATCCAATAGCTGTTTTTCTTATTTGTTTGGAATTTTCCATATGAATCAACATGCTCAACCATTTTCTTGAGGATCTTTTTGTTGTAGCAGTTGTTGTTTAAAAAACAGCTTTATTAATACATAATTCATATACTGTATAATTCACCCATTTAAAATGTACAATTTGATTTTTTAAAGTCTATTCACAGGGTGATGCAACCATCACCACAGTCTAATTTTATATTTTTAGAGGAAACAAATATATATGTTTATATTTAAATTTTATTTTATTGTGGTAAGAACACTTACCTGAGATGTACCCCCTTAATAGATTTTAAGTGTACAGTAGTATTGACTCTAGGTACAGCGTTGTATGGCAGATCGCTAGAACTCCTTCATCTTGTTTAATTGAAACTTTATGCCTGTTGATTAGTATCTCTCAAGTTTTCCCTCCCCTTAGATCCTGACAGACACCAATTCAGTCTTTGGTTTGGGTTATATGGCTATTTTGAGTACTTCATATAAGTGGAACCATGCAGTATTAGTCTTTCCGAGACTAGTTTATTTCTCGTCACATAATGTCTTCAAGATTCATCCATGTTGTTGCATATTGCAGAATATCCTTCATTTTCGAAGTTGAATCATATTTTATTCTAGGTATGTGTCATATTTATCCATTCATCCATCACTGAACATTTAGGTCGTTTGTACCTCTTGTATATTGTGAATAGTGCTGCAGTGAACGTGGTAGCTCTCCAGTAATATCTTCAAACTATCTCTTGAAGATCCTGATTTCAATATTTTTGGACAAATACCCAGAAGTGGGTTGCTGGATCATATGGTAGAAGAGTTGGTTTTTTGAAAAGATAAGCAAAATTGACAAACCCTTAGCTAGACTAAGGGAAAAAGAGAGAAGATTCAAATAAATAAAATTAGAAATGAAAGAGAGAACATTACCACTTATACCACAGAAATAAAAAGGTTCATAAGAGACCACTATGAACAGTTCCCTGCCAAAAAAAAATGAAAAAAAAAAACCTAGGTAACATAGAGAAAAATGAGTAAATTCCTAAACACATACGACCTACTAAGATTAAATCATGAAGAAATAGAAAGTCTGAACGGACCCATAACTCATAGGGAGATTGAATCGGTAACCACAAATTCTCAACAAAGTAAAGCTTAAGATCAGATGTTTGGCCCACCAAACATTTAAAGAATTGATGAAAATCCTTCTCAAACTCTTCCGAACAGCTGGAGAGGGAGTAACACTTCCAAACTCATTTTACAAAGCTAGTATTACCCTGACACCAAAGCCAGACAAACACCACAAGAAAAGAAAACAAAAGACCAATATCCCTGATAAATATAGAAGCAAAAGTCTTTAACAAAATACTAGCAAACTGAATCCAGCAGCACATTAAGAGGATCATAGGTCATGATCAAGTGTGCGTGGGAGTCAGGAATTGTTCAACACACAGAAATCAATCAATGTGATACACCACATTAGCAGACTAGAAAATAAAGAACACATGATTGTCTCAGATGCAGAAAAAGTACTTGCCAAAATTCAGTGCCCTTTCATGATAAAAACTCTCAAAAACTAGGAATAGAAGGAAAGTACCTCAACATAATAAAGGCCACATATGAAAAGTCCATAGCTAACGTCATACTCAACAGTGACAAAACTAAAAGCTTACCTTCTAAGATCAGAAACAAGACAGGGATACTCACTGTCACCAATTCTATTCAACATAGTCCTGGAAGTCCTCACAGGAGCAATTAGGCAAGAAAGAGAAATGAAAGCCATCCAAAACAGGAAGAAGTAAAATGTCCCTGTTTGTAGACAAAAGGATCTCACGTATAGAAAATAACCAAAGAATCCATTAAAAACTATTGGAATTAATAGATGAATTTAGTAAATTTGTGGGATACAAAATCAACAAACAAAAATTAGTTACGTTTCTATACACTAACACTAACTGATCTAAAAAGGAAATCAAGAAAACAATCCCTTTGCAGTAGTACCAAAAAGAATAAAATACACAGTCATAAACTTAACCAAGACAGTGAAAGACATGTATTCTGAAAACTACAAAACATTGACAAAGGAAATTTAAAAAGACACAAACGGAGATCTTGTGTAGATGGATTGGAAGACTTAGTATTGTTAAAACGTCCACATTACCCAAAATTATCTACAGATTTAATGCAATCAGAATTTCAGTGGCATTTTTTACAGAAATAGGAAACACAGTGGAGCTTCTTCCTTATTTTTGACTCTCGTGACCCTGTCCTCACCAGATTCACCTGTGACTATATCTGTTTCTCTTTCTGGGTCTTATCTCTTCTTGTGCCTCTCATGTTTAAGTATCCCCCAATATTCAGTTAATTACACTTTCTTTTTAATGTAGGTGGAAATTGCCATGCCCACAGGTCGAGCTATGACATGCATACTGATGCCTCCCAGAAGTACCACTTCAATCTCTGACCTCCCTCCTGAGCATCCAGATTTGAATTTCCATCTTTCTGGGAGCATCTCCAAGTAGATGTCCTTAAGGCACTATTCATAGGTTGAAAAGAGTGCAGAGCAGAAAGATGAATAAAAGCACAAATGCTGGGGTCAAATCTCTTAGGTTCAAATCCTGGCTCTGCCACTAACTAGCTATATGTCTTTAAGCCACCTGATTAACCTCTCTGTGCCTAAGGATTCTGATCAGTAAGATGGGGATAAAAATACTTGCCTTATAAAATTATTGAAATGGTTATGCTAAAAAAATATGCAAAGTCTTTAGAACAGTGCCCGGCACACGTTAAGTACTGTTTAGCTATCAGCCATAATTTTTAAAATAGTATTTTTAAAATCAGTAATATTATTGATAACCTTTTCTGAATATTGTCCAAGTGCTTTACATGGATTATTTCACTTATCATGGGAATGATCCTATGAGATAGCCACTGTTATTATTCTTACTTTACAGATGAGGAAAAGAAAGGTTAATTAGCCCAAGGACACACAGTTTCCCCAAGGCCACAGAGTCAGTGGTGGGACCATAATTTAAACCAAGGCAGTCTGACTTCAGATACACACTTTTGACCTGCGCTTCCCTGCTCAATTACAAATATCAAATTGACTCCTTATCTTCTCCCCAGAACTGCCTCCCTTTCCTGTTTTCTCCCCTTTCCCCAAGATTACCATTACAGCCCCTTTCTTTTTCACCTGTGAATTAGCAAATGCTGCACCCAGAATCTTTCCTCGCCCTCTACCCCATTCTCTTCTTGCTGCCCTGACTAGTTCAACTATCCTCTTTATCTTAACCTGTCGTGACACCACCTCCCTGGTCACCGTGCTCTTGCCTTCTTGCCTTTCCAATTTATCCTGCTCACTGACACCACAGTTGCCATTTGGAAACAAAAATAGAATCTTCAGCTTGATAACATTAAGGCAGAGATGTTGCAGCAAACAAACACTTCAGCAGGCAAGACAAATATGTTTCAGATATTTTTTAGCAGCTAGAGAAACTCCAAAGCAACAGCCAGAGATTTAGAACAGAGGCTTCCCTTACGAAGCAGACAGGCTGTAGAGATAGAATTCAAGGCTCAGCAGACATATATCTCCTGGTATATAAGCAATCAGAATTCTCTTTTCCAATTGAACAAATCCGTCTCTGCTTTCATGGGGAAACCAGGATGTCACTGTCGCTGAAATGAAAATTCTATTTCACAGCAAAATGGTTCCAGTCAACCGGAGAGAGAGAGAAAGAGAAATCATAACTGTTTTCCCTTCCCCAGCCTAGCATCCTCCCCACCCCCTTAATATGGAAAACTCCTATACATCCTTTAAAGCCTGGGGAAAATGTGCCTTTTCTGTTGAAGCCCTTTGTCAACTCTTCCAGACGCTTTCTCCTTTTTAATCATGCAGTAGAACATGGCAGTTAGGAAAATGGGCTCTTTGGAAAATATTCAGTGTTCAAATGGTGTTTTTGCTATTCATTAGCTACATGGCTGTCAGCAAGTTGCCTCGTCTTACCGTGCTACACTTTCCTCATTTGAAAAATGGAGGGTGGTCTCACCTCTTTTTTTATATGTGATTATTTGGAGGATTAAAAGGGAAAAATTATGAAAAGCATTTAGCTCAGCAGGTGGCACTTGTCAGTACCCAGTAACTGTTACCAGCTGAATTTTATAGCCATAAAATAAATACAAGCATCCTAGAAAATTATAATACCCATAGTAAGCATGAGATTTTTTTTCCAAATTAAGAAAAAAGATATACTAGTCTTGGAGTAGTTTCTATTCCTCTTAAAGGAAAAATGAAATGTCAGACTTTCTTACATTCTCATAGGTCAGTAGGTTGTTCCTATAGCTATGGGGGCAATATAGTGAGGGTATGAGGCAGACTTCAAGTTACAACTTAGGATTTGATCCATTGTCTTGGACCTTTGGTTGGATCTGTACAAACCAAGATTCTGTCCAAGAACTCCTTTGAAGAGGAAGTGATGTTAGAACTTGGCCTATGAGCTCTGCCTGCTGGGAATTAGTTTTAGCAAAGAGAGAGAGAGAGAGACAGAGAAGATCATGGTGAAGAGTGCTAGGACATTGTCAAGGCTCTTTTAAGTATGACCACCAGGTGACAGCAGAAAAGACAGGAGAAGACCTAGAGTTCAACTTGGAGTACTGAAAGCCTTCCCTTTCCTTCTTTTCTCTCTGTGAAGGTTGTTTTCCTTCTTTGGGGAGTTGCAGGCCCATTTGGTAAATGAGGTGTCATGTGGAGAATTTTCGGCAGATGCTTCTCTTCTGATAGGGAATGGCAAAGCCCCCTAAATTCATGAAACATATGCAGGTGCCAGCCAACTTTGCACTGCCTTCATGACACTTCATCTGTTTTCTCAAACAGCTAAGCAGCACTCTGTGCCCTTAGTGAAGTAAGGGGGAATAGGGGCCAAAAGGGCAGCGTGAAGACCTAACTGTTGTCCTCCCTGACAGCTGTAGTTTTGTGATGCTGCTACTTGCTTTTCATGAAATCTGTGACCAGCTCCATCCCTATCCTGCCCCCTACCTCTGTAACCAGACTTTTGAGTCTACGTATAGGTTTACTGAGATGACATTTACTTTTTCATTGATTCTATCTTTGGAAGATGCCTCTTCCACCCATACAAGGTATGCTGAACAATTGGTACTCAGAAGTGTAATTAGCCACGCATACAAGACATCAGAACTACTTTATGGGGGACCCAAAGATTGACCATGAATATACACAGTGAGAGAAATGTCAGTCTTGTGGGAATTATCTTTTTTAAACCACTCAGCCACCAATAAGTTACCTTCCACTTTTACATCCTTAGATCAGGAGTAAGATTCCAAGTCCTATAATGATACCCAACCAAGACATTACAGAACAATTGCCATGCTCTACCAGTAGTAATACCTGACATTTATTGAGCCAATAATATCTAGACCATGGCTGTAGCATGTTTCCTACATAGAGGGAAATTTACTCAACACCATTCTTGATCAGCTGCCCAAACCCCACAGTATTATATAAAGTGAGTTCACTGACAAGTTGCCCCAAGGAATTCACATAAACATACTGGTATTGTGGTTATATACTATGAAACATATATTATAAAATGGATTTTTCTCTGGTTATGTTTTCCAGCAGGTTTAGGAGTCACCTAAAATTATTGAACATCTTGCTTCCAAACAAAATAAGCTGTATTACACATTCAGCTCTACATAATAACAGGAATTTCTTTTCTCTGAATCGTCCAATCTTTTTTTTAAAAAAAAAAAGTTTTGTATGTATGTGTGTTCTGAATACTATATACATAGATTTCAGCTTGAGAGAATTGATTAACTCACACTGCATCTTGGGAGGCAGATTCACTAGACATCAATTTTAAAGAATTAGATTTAAATAGAGGGCAAAGAATTTCCCAGAAAAGATGAGCAGAATAAAAAATATAAAAGAGAAATTCTCAAGATCAGGACATAGAGCTAGGTTCCATAGATGCTACAAATTGAAATGAAGCTTGATCCTCCTCTCAAGGAACTAAATCGAGCTGTCACAATCTCTATGAAGTAATTGTAGAGGTAATTAAAAATATCACTGAGGTAGTCACAATTGAGAGCATCAACTAACGTCAGTGAAAATTGGAGCAGGAGGTCTGGCTAGACACAAATTTGGGAGATTCGAAGCAGTTGAATTCTCAAGTAGCCTTCAGACACAGAGATTAATGCTGGTCAAAGGAAAAATTGTTCAGTACCAAGGACAGCTCCCTAGAAAGCTTCTGTTCCCGGAGATCTCTGGACAGAGACCACAGGAGTATTTCGGTAGCTGTGCTCTCTCTCATAATAGTTCATTGTACAAGCATTCTCATGTGATAATGTGTGCACATGACAGCATCTTTTACATACCAATTAAATTACCAGTGCTACCATTATCATTGTATTAGGGTTCTCCAGAGGGACAGAGCTAATAGGATATGTGTATATATAAAAGGACATTTATCAGAGAGAATTGACTCAAGTGATTACAAGGCAAAGTCCCACTATAGGCCATCTGCAAGCTGGGGAACAGAGAAGCCCATGGTGGCTCAGTCCGAATCCGAGAGCCTCAAAACCAGGGAAACCAACAATGCAACCTTCAGTCTGTGGCCAAAGGCCCGAGAGCTCCTGGCAAGTCACTGGTGAAAGTCCCAGAGCCCAAAGGCTGAAGAATGTGAAGTCTGATGTCCAAGGGCAAGAGGAACAGGAGGAAGCATCTAGTATGGGAAAAAGAAGTAAGACGGAAGACCCAGCAAGCAAGGTTATCACACCTTCTTCTGCCTGCTTTGTTCTAGCCATGCTGACAGCCAGTTGGATGGTGTCCACCCACATTGAGGGTTGGTCTTTCTCTCCCTGTCCACAGTAAAAGCTGTGTAAGTGGATAAGATTAATAAGGGATAATGTGAAGAGAGATGAGAACAAGGGCTGCATCTAGAACCTCGGAGAACACTCATATTCCGGTACTGGAGGAGAAAGTGGCATAAGTCTAGAACCCTTCCAGAGAAGAAGAAAACTCTCAGGAAAATATAGGATTAGTGAGGTGAAGGGAAGAATAAATATCAAGAAGAGGGTTAATTGTTTAAGCTATATTAAGCTGCGAATAAATGAATTCCAGTGTTAGATTAAACAATAAATAAATGTAATTAATTCATGTAAAGTGATTGCAGGTAGGCAGTTAAGAGTGTTTCAGCAGCTCATCATAATATTATGAATCTAAGCTCTCTACATCCTTCCACTTAATTATCCTCTGCACGTTGACTTTTTGTCCCTGCGTTTATTGCCTGATGGTTGTAAGACGGCTGATGCAACTCTAGACACATCAAGATCATGTTGAAATGAAATGAGATGAGAATGGGCAATGGAGAGAAGATTCATGATCTTTTCTTCTATCAGGAAAGAAAATCCTTTCCAGAAGTTCCTATAGACTTCTTATGATTTTTAATTATTCAGGACCAGATTATATGGCCACCCTTTCTGTGGAGGAGACTAGTGAAGTATTTGGCTTTTCCAGGCTTTGTTATTAGTGTCCAGTAAGCATGCAATTGGAAATGGACTTTGTGGTGAACAGCCAACAAGATATGCCACAGTGGAATTAATAACATCAGTGTTCTTTCAGGCATTGAAATGCTTTTTCCATAATTAGTTCTTTTGAATAAGCTAATAAAATAGTCAAGATTACCCAAAGCACCTTCTCATGAAAGCAGGAAACAAAGTTTTGGCAATCCCCAACCATGATATTTTGGTTGTTAAAATTGATGACATTTCTTACTTTTTAAAAAACTATCATATGAACAGTGTTTAGTTCATCTTTTTCTCATATAAAAGTTAAGTTTTGACTTATTCATGTTGGTCTCAGTTTTTAAGAGTCAATCATACAGAAAAGTTGGTAGATTTTGTGGATTTATAGTAGAACTACTTAGCTAAAAATTTGTTTATCATTTAAAGGCCATGTTCCCCTTTAATTAGATATTCTAGAACCTCTGGATTTTTCCATAATACTATTTTTCATAAGTTGTACTGCATAAAAATAATTTGTTTTGAAGATGTTGTATCATTGAACTAAAAATCGTATTAATGCTCATCCAAGGAATTACACAGTCATTCTCTTTAACAGGGGAACTGAAGAACCAGAACTGTTTCCTATGATGTTTAGGGGACATTCAGTGAGTTTTGATCATGATGAACTAGAACATCCAATTCTAAGTTGGACAGTGGTCTCAGAAAGAATGATGGCTGCAAAGGTCTTTGAGATGATGAATCATCTGGTTTCTTATAGTATTAATGCTTATAATTAGAGACAGAAAAGACTTTAATTTCTTGCATGAATTAATTAATACTTATGATAAATGTCTTTAAAGCTCTTTCTGGTGTCTGGTTCAAAAATTGCAGTTCTTCAGGTCTATTAATTCCTCCTAAAATGGAAAAGCTGGTCAAGGTTGAGCCACCGCTGCTAAAGTGATCTGTGAATTAGAGGATGTTTGACTTCTCCTCTGACCTCTAAGCTCATGTGGCCATTTGCTTGCATGACCTCTCATTGAGATTACCCAAAATTGCCCCATCTTTAAAAGGAAGATAATAACAGTACTTTCCTCATGAGCCTGTTTTGATATTTACATAAGATGCTTAGAAAAGTGCCTCGGACACAATGAACACTCAGAAATGTTGGGTAGGGACAATGGCTATGATGATCATGATAAAGGAGGAGGAGGAGGAGAATTTGGCAATTATTTCCTGAGTGCCCACTATATGTAAAACACTATGCCAAATACTAGGAATACAAAGATAAATTAGACATGCAAGATTTACATTCCAGAAAGCTTCATTTTTATGTTCTCTAATTCAGTACATGTCTTTCTTCCATTTATAATGTAGATTTACATGTAACAGCAAACTCACCGGAAATGTGTTTCCCTCCATTTTCTGCTATATTGACCCTGTATCTAGAAATAACCAGGGTCCCACAAAAATCTGTTTTGTTTTCTTTATTGATGAGTACAGTTTAAGAACTGTGTAAGTCATCAGTAGCCTCTAAAGTATTTCAGGCATTTTCAACATGACATGTCAACACTCACCCAAGAGACCATCTTTTAACTGAGTCATTATTGAAAGTTCTCATTTTGTTCACTTCTTCAGAAAATACAAAGAGGAAAAAAAGCCTAAAGCCACTCACTCCTTGCTCTTTCAATGGCACCACCATTGTGTGATCTATATTCTGCTGCTAGAAGGAAATTCCAGGAATCCTTGATCTCTCATCTTTTAAACTGATTTCACAGAGGGTATCCCTGACAGCATTTAAAAAAAAAAAAAAAAGCAAACAAGAAAAACCTCAAAGGGGTAGAATTTTTCTAAAAGTCTGAAATAAAAGTTTAAAACTGATTTTCAGGTTTCCTTTTATTACCTAGGCACACCTAAATGAATACTTGAAGAATGGGGTTGTAAATACTCCCAGAGGCATCTACAGCAATCATGATCATATGTCTGTTGCAGTGGAATTCTTTAGTATAAATTATTGTATATGAAACCCTAATAAATATGTAGGATCAAAACGTGTTTCTGGTTGTGGGGACTGCAAGATGTGCAAGTCCCTTTGTCCCTGTTCTGGTGGCCCTTGAGCATTCCTGCCAATCTTTGGAACTTCAGAGAATGCCAGAATTGTGGGGAAAGATAATTTTTACTGCCTACCCCCATTTCCCTCCATCCTATGGCAGTCTGGGATGTGGCTGTACACTATAACTAAACTTTAAGGCATCTACAAGTAAGAAACGTGAACGAGAACTTCACCCGGGAAAACAGTCTAGAAGAGGGAAATCCAACATGGACTGAACAGTCTAGAAGAGGGAAATCCAACATGGACTGAACAGTCTAGAAGAGGGAAATCCAACATGTACTGAACAATCTAGAGGGGAAAATCCAACATGGACTGAACATTCTAGAAGAGGGAAATCCAACATGTACTGAACAGTCTAGAAGACGGAAATCCAACATGTACTGAACAGTCTAGAAGAGGGAAATCCAACGTGGACTGAACAGTCTAGAAGAGGGAAATCCAACATGTACTGAACAGTCTAGAAGAGGGAAATCCAACATGTACTGAACAGTCTAGAAGAGGGAAATCCAACATGTACTGAACAGTCTAGAAGAGGGAAATCCAACATGTACTGAACAGTCTAGAGGGGAAAATCCAACATGGACTGAACATTCTAGAAGAGGGAAATCCAACATGTACTGAACAGTCTGGAAGAGGGAAATCCAACATGGACTGAACAGTCTAGAAGAGGGAAATCCAACGTGGACTGAACATTCTAGAAGAGGGAAATCCAACATGTACTGAACAGTCTAGAAGAGGGAAATCCAACGTGGACTGAACAGTCTAGAAGAGGGAAATCCAACATGTACTGAACAGTCTAGAAGAGGGAAATCCAACATGTACTGAACAGTCTAGAAGAGGGAAATCCAACATGTACTGAACAGTCTAGAAGAGGGAAATCCAGCGTGGACTGAACAGTCTAGAAGAGGGAAATCCAACGTGGACTGAACAGTCTAGAAGAGGGAAATCCAACATGTACTGAACAGTCTAGAAGAGGGAAATCCAACATGTACTGAACAGTCTAGAAGAGGGAAATCCAACGTGGACTGAACAGTCTAGAAGAGGGAAATCCAACATGTACTGAACAGTCTAGAAGAGGGAAATCCAACATGTACTGAACAGTCTAGAAGAGGGAAATCCAACATGTACTGAACAGTCTAGAAGAGGGAAATCCAGCGTGGACTGAACAGTCTAGAAGAGGGAAATCCAACGTGTACTGAACAGTCTAGAAGAGGGAAATCCAACGTGTACTGAACAGTCTAGAAGAGGGAAATCCAACGTGGACTGAACATTCTAGAAGAGGGAAATCCAACGTGGACTGCTGTGCACCAGCCTACATCGTAGTCACATAGTTAGCATTGGTTGCATATCTGCAGTAGCCTAGAGTTTAATCCCACAAGCAGCCTTGGAGCTTTAGTTAATTTCAGTTGTTCAAACTAGATGGATTTATGAAGGCCCTGCCATGCCCTTCATCCCCCACTTTTGAAGCCTCTCTTGCTTATTTTTTTAAGCTGCTGTGGTAAGAGGTAATTCTGGATGGAATATTAGTTAGACTGAGGCAAACTAACATAAATAATATTGGACTATTAATTTTGGAAGGGTCACTAAAGCCCCTCAAAAATAAAAAGGAAGAAATTACACATTTTCATAAATGGTTTTGCAAGAATGAAAAAATAATCTTTAGTCCTAGACAAATGCTCTTGGAACATTATTGTATAATGTCTGGTTCTTTTCTCTCTCAATTGTAGTTATTTCACACACATTACAAATGAAGCCATTGTATCAGTCAGAGACCAATTTTAATCGCAAGGTTGATTAGACAGGTAGCTCTTCGCAGCTTGTGCACTCTCCCTTTGTTCTACAGCCCTACACTCACACAGACAAAGATTTACACACAAGTAAGGATTTGGCCTGATTCGTTAGTGGAACATCCTAATGAACACTTGGTTGCATTTAACCTTTTGCTGCAACAAAAACTCTCAAGGTTGCCTTAGTAATGGGAAATTAAATCCGCAGAGCTATTCCTTTTCCCTTAGTGGTTCTGGCATGCTATCACACTATGGCATGCTTACAACCTGGGTCAAGAAAGAGCTGTGATCCCACTGTTTGTCCATCAAGTTCTAAGCTATGGTATTTGTAAAAGGTCATTCTGCTCTCCCATCATTAACCTGAATGGAACAGCTGGAATGTAAATTGGAAGGAGGAGTGATGATTGTCCCTTTGGCCATTTGATGACTTGGGAATTAAATGGGACCCAATATGTCATCTAACATTGGTTTCAGCCAATGTTTCAGCCATAAGACATCTCGGAAAGGTGCTCTTGCCTGAAGCAATCGAGGAAGGGGAGTCCAGTTCTGGAATTAGACAATTATTGATGTTCTTAACCTTGAACCAGCCACTTACCTGCTGCATTCCCACTCTTGGCCAGGGGCCAATTAATGAATGAAAAAAGCTCCCTGCACTCAGGAGGCTCACAGAGAAGATGATCCAGGTTATGCTACCGCATCTCCACAATAACTCCCCTTTAGCTCATTAACTACCTCAAAAATATCCTTCTGCTAATTCCTCTCCCTTACCCTCTCTTCCACTGTTGCCTTTGGAGCTTTCACTTTATCCTAAATTTCTTTATGTCTTTAGTCATCTCCCAGAACGCACATTTCCTCACCTTTAGAGAAACTTGAATCTTTCTTCAACTAATCTGCAGTGTTCAAGTATGAATACCTTTCTGTCTTTCCTTCTTTCTTTCTCTTTTTCTTTCTTCCTTTGTCTCTTTCTTCTTCCTTTTTTACTTCCTTTCTTTTTTTCTTTCTCCCTTCCTTCCATTTATTCATTCAACAGTTATTTATAAGGGACTTAATATGTGCCCAGCACTGTTCTAGGCACTACAGATACAGCATTGAACCATCCCAATTAAGCTTACATTCTATTGGGGAGAATGAAAATAAAATTAAAATTAAAATGAGATATATAGTAAATTAAATTAGAAATGCAATAGGGAAAATTGTTTTTTCTTTTTAAGTGGAGTTGGTCCTTTGTCCCATCCTCCCATCTTCTTAACTCCAATATTTCAAAGCTAAGAGGAGAAATCAATATTCCCAGGCACCCTTTGGAAGAACCTTTCTTCTATCACCCTCTTTCATCCACTCCTTCTCTGAAGCTCATGCCATCTGAGTAATCACACTATGTTCACTCCTCCCAGCCTCTGGGTTTCCACCCTAATGCATTGAGATTCTAGGGCTCCAGATTCTAGTTCAGTTTTCCTGTCCCCTTTCAGCATTTGAGTGATTTCTGCATCTGATTTGAAGGGTCAGCTTCTTGATTTTCATTATTCCAATAATGTTTCTCTCCTCCTCACTTGGGAAGCCAACCCATAAGACCGCACTCTAATCCTTGCTAATATGCCAACTACTCTAATTCCAATATTTCCCACCATAAATCTCCTCCTGAACCATAACCTTTTGTTTCTCCCAATTTTCCCTCCCATGGAAACAATCACACACACACACACACACACACTCACATGCTTACCTTTTTGCCAGTTTTCCAGCCTCCTGGACTGAACAGTCTAGAAGAGGGAAATCCAACATGGACTGGAAGAGGGGAATCCAACATGGACTGGAAGAGGGGAATCCAACATGGACTGCTGTGCACCAGCCTACATCACAGTCTGCCTACATGGTGCCTGGCGTGTAGATAGAATGAGAGATGCTGAATGATTGTCTTCATTCTCCCTAAGCCCTTAGTGACTATGTGCCCCTCCCACTTGTCCTACCAAACTTAAACTTCTTATTAACATGACCCATCTGTTTTCTTCCCTCTTGCTTTTAAGGTGTGTGGTGATCACAGTAATGGCCCCCCAAATATGACTTTGTCCTAATTCCCAGAATCTATAAATATGTTTCTTTCTCTTTTTTTTTTTTGAAGATGGAGTCTCGCTCGCTCTGTCGCCTAGGCTGGAGGGCAGTGGCGTGATCTCGGCTCACTGCAAGCTCCGCCTCCCAGGTTCACGCCATTCTCCTGCCTCAGCCTCCCGAGTAGCTGGGACTACAGACGCCCGCCACCTCGCCTGGCTAATGTTTTGTATTTTGGGTAGAGACGGGGTTTCACTGTGGCCTTGATCTTCTGACCTGGTGATCCACCTGCCTCGGCCTCCCAAAGTGCTGGGATTACAGGCGTGAGCCACCTTGCCCGGCCTAAATATGTTTCTTACATGGTCAAAGAATCCTTCCAGATGTGATTCAGTTAAGGATCTTGAGATGGAGACAGTATTATTGACTATCTGGATAGACCCAATAGAATCACAAGTGTCCTTATAAGAGGGATATAGGAGGGTCAGAGAAAGAGATGTGGCAATGGGGACAGCAGTTAAAGTGATGCAGCCCTGAACCAAGGAATGTGGTAGCCTCAAGAAGCTGGAAAAGGCAAGCAATTAATTCTCTTCTGGAGCCTCCTGAAGGAAACAGCCCCACTGACACCTTAACTTAACCCCCATGAGACTCGTCTCAAACTTCTGACCTCTAAAACTATAAATCATCAGAGTTGTTTTAAGTCACTAAGATGGTACAGTTTGTTACTGCAGCTGCAAGAGACTCATATAAAATGCCAGCACCACTAGATAACACAGCAAGGGAGTGCAGTGATTATGGTGCCTTGTGCCTTCAGGATTCTCCTCCACTCTCGGCAGGCCTGGTGCTACTAAGCATCTCTGCACCTATGGTCTGCTGTCCTGCTTCACCATTCTCTTTCCCAGCACATCAAGAACCAACCACAGAGTTGACAAGGGGCCACTTGTAACAATGTGCGCTTCTGTTCCCCTAATAGTATTAACAATTACATTCCTGTGACTCATTTCAGGGCCGTGAAGATGTTCCTTGGACCCAGTCAAAGGCAGAACTGCTGACAGCTTTGGCTGCTCCATGTCACCTCACTTGTGAATGGTGACAGAAAAGCCTGGGTGATCTGTAGCTGACCCTCTGGTCAGTTCCACCGGCTCAAATTAAAATTTTAAGGGAATTGGTCTGTGGTATATTTCCCCTTTGTAGATGACACAGAGAGGGTCATTTATGTTCATAAGGTTGGGGCGAAAACTCCACTGGCTAGCAGTAGCATTTGAATAGGGGGAAATGGCACATTTTGACTGCTCGTGTTTATTATGGGAGGGGCAAAATTAGTTTTATTATTGGGCTTCATGTGACCTTCCATGGGACCCAAGGGGGATTCAATGACTGAGAAACACAGGAAAAACAGCAGGCAGCAAAAACAGTGAACTAGCTCAAGAAATATGTTTTTTGTTTTTAAAAACATTGAAAACATACTACAAGTCCCTAATTAGTTTGACCTCCATGGTTAGATTCTTTTTTTTTTTACTCCAATATTTTCCTGAGTTGATTTTGGATTTGTTTGTTTTTCCATTGACAAGATTCTTTTTTAATTGTGTTGTCAAGTTAGAGAATAGGATTCTGTTTTTGAAAAAAGTGCTTCGTGGCATGGAGGTAACAATAACTTTTCATAACTTGTGATGTTTTGTTAAATAACTCCGTGAACAAGCCATGGTAATAAGTGCGAGCCCAGGAAATCAGAATTTTGGTGCTTGGCATGTAGAGAGGATGAGAGATGCTGAATGAATGAGAAATAAGTAGATATACTAGAAATTATTCTGAAGACAAGGGGATGGATGAGATTCTGTATCTGTTTGCCATTCTCTTCTTGCGTTTGTTCATTTATGGAATAAGCTACACATACTTATTTGTTTATGTTTTAGGGAAAATCTATTTGGTGCATGAATTCTGTTGTTTTCTTGCGAAATTGGTTGTTTCAAATCTCCCCATCTTCCAATGCATTCAGCCACTATTCTTGGTTTATTTGTTAAAATAACCATTGCCCTGGGCCAATCCATTACATTTATCTTTAATAACCAGCTCTAGGGGTTTGTTCGGCCATGACTTTCCCTGTCAAGGGGCACAAATATCTTCTCTCATCCATTTCCTAGGGGGAAATATCTTCTCTTCTTGTCTTGATAAGACAGTTACCAAAGGAAGAAAGAGGAAAGCCTTATCCTTTGAAAGATGGCATTAATTCATGTGCATTTGGCAGTGGGAGAGGATATTGCAGTCTGGGGTCAGCTATGACTTAACACTCTCTATAAGACTGGTTGTGAACAAGCCATTGCATTTACGAGAAGGTCCTTTTGTGTGTTGTGAAACAGACTGCTATCCCATTTATGACAAGAGAGGCCCATTTTCTAAGATTGGTCCAGAGCAGGACGCTCTTTGACCAATCTCAACCACCTGATTTCCTCATGAGGTACAGGGGACTTTTGCAAACCTGTCCTTTAGTATGCAAATCTCCCCTTTGATGACCAATCTTTAAGAAAAGGGTTAGAACCTTCAGTCTGGATTTTATTCATTATCATATCCCCTATGCCAGGCTCAGAGACTTCCTGTGATTATATTTGTTGCATGAACATTACGTATACACTAAAAGACAATGAAGAAACACACACATACACACACACTCACACAGCATTGAAAGTGACCCAAAAGAGAGAAAACGAAGCTTGAGGGAAATAAAAATAAATTACCTGGTTTCCAGCCAAACAACCTAAGGTGTCATTTGGCTATTGGAGTAATTCCCTTTTCCTCAGTCACGATTGACCATCAGCTACCTTTCCATCATGACAATGGCCTCAGAGCCCACACTCTGCTCTGTCCCATCTGCCCCTCAGAATGCTGAGGGGAAGGTGACCAGTTTTGGCTAATCTTTCCTTAGAACTTGTGCTCTGCTTCTGTAACTTGGCAAGCACAGGCCCTTTTGTAAAATACCTTTATAATATTCCACTATGACATGAGCCACATTTTTATTTTATTTTATTGTGGTAAGAACACTTAACATGAGCTCTACCCTCTTAACAAATATTTTTGAGTAGACAATCCATTATTGTGTACACAAGCTATCTGGAGCTTATTCACCTTGCCAGAAGCTATCTAGAGCTAATTCAGCTTGCCTGACTGAAAATTGATGCCCATTGATTATTAATTCCTCATTTCCCCTCCCTTCAGCCCTTGGCAGCCACCATTCCCCTCTTTGAGTATATAAATTGGACTGTTTTAGGTACCTCATGTAAGTTGATCTGCTACAGACACTATGGGAAACACTATGGAGTTTCCTCAAAAAATTAAAAATAGAGCTACCATGTGATCCAGCAATTTCACTTCTGGGTATTTATAAGAATTGATATCAGGATCTTGAGGACGTATTAGGGCTCTTGTGTTCACCACAGCACTACTCACAATTGGCAAGATGTGGAACCAGCCTAAATGTTTCCTGACATGCACTCTCTTTTGCAGTTTGATTACTTTAATTTACAGTGATCATATTTGTTGCATGAAGATTAACTATACACTAAAAGACAATGGAGAAATACACACACATACTCCCACACAGCATTGAAGAGGACTCCAAAGAGAGAAAACAGGGCATAAGGAAAATAAATAAATGAAAAACCTGATTTCCTGCCAAACAGCCTAATTGTTGGGAGCTAAAGTAGTTGACTCTTATTTATTTCCAGTTTATTCTTTAACATTACAAATAATAGGCTCCCTGAATTGAAAGCGAAATTAAATGTGATTTCATCAAATCTTTATTCTTATTTTTGAAATCCTGCTTTTCTGTCTGTTAGCCATAGAATTTCCAAGTCTCTGCTTGAGCATTTTCAATGGTAAAGAATTTACACTCTCATGAAAGAGATCATTCCACTGTTGGTAGGTTGAAATTTTAAGAAAGTTCTTTCTCAACGAGGGTCTGAAATTAATCCTATAGTTACACCCAGTAGTCCTGTCTCTACTTAATGGTTCCTCTTCCACATTCCAGATTTTTTAAAAAGTTTATTATGCTTTCTTGTCTACTTTAATCTACACGCCACTTCTTATAATTGTTGCATAGTTGGCTGTGTTGAGGAGACAACCATAGCTTAGAGTTCTTTTACAATCTTGGTCCTATCTCTTTATCATGTATTTCATTCATTCATGCAAGCAGGAGATGATGGCAGAGAGGTAACAGAGCAGAAGTCATTGTGCAAATCATGGAGGTCTTTGTAGGTCATTGTATCAGTCTGTTCTTGCATGGCTATAAAGAACTACCTGAGGATGGGTAATTTATAAACAAACAAACAAACAAAAAAAGGCTTAATTGGCTCACAGTTCTGCAGGCTGTACAGGAAACACAATGCTGGCATTTTCTGGGGAGGCCTCAGGAAGCTTTCAATCATGCACGAAGAAAAAGGAGGAGTGAGGTGTCTCACATGGTGGGAGCAGGGGCAAAAGAGAGCAAGAGGTGAAGCCCCACACACTTTCAAACAACCAGGTCTCATGAGAACTCACTATCATGAGGATAGCACCAAGGGGATGGTGTTAAACCATTCACGAGAATTCACCCCCATGATCCAATCACCTACTGCCAGGCCCCACTTCCAACACTGGGGATTACAATTTAATGTGAGATTTGGGTGGGGACACAGATCCAAACCATATCCATCATTACGTGAACTTTGAATTTATGCAGTGACATATAGGGCCATTGTTAGATTTTGAACAGAGGAAGGAGTTATCTAACTCATGTTTTAATGGATCCTTCTGGCCACTTTGCTGAGGGATAGAATGGAGAAGGAGGAAGGGGAGAAACAGAGAAACCAGGTAGGAGGCTTCTGCAATCACCCATACCCAAGGGGATAGTGGCTTGGACTTCAGTGGAGGCAGGGTTGCTGTTGAGAGTGGTCAGATTGTGGTATATTGCCAGTTGCACAGCTGGAAATTTCAGATTCCCTGTGACATGGGAATCTTTTATCCACAAGGTCATCATGCATTTTGAATAAGAGAAATGAATTATCAACATGAGCTGCTGGGACACCATGGATCCATACACGGAGTATCAGTAGCTGCAGTAGCTCCTACTAGTGCTGTGCCAGGCACAGAACTCATACCATGTCATCCTATGATCTACCCCAATGGTAGCTGATATTCCCTTATCACAGATGAGGAAACTGAGGCCAGGCTCAGAAGTAGGCTTCAAGTGGAAGTCTAGCAAAAGGCAGAGGGGGGACCTATGTCTACTTCCACACTTGAGATGTTCTTCTGGGGCATGGAGAACAGTGGCAAGGATCCCCTCCTCTCCTGACCACAGCTGCGGTAAATGGAGTGGGTGAAAATCGAGCTTTAAGAAAAGCTTTTAGCCTGAAGTCGAGAATAGTGCTGGCCTGGGACTGGGGCCACCACATGTCACTTCACTCTGGGTGGAGAAAGGTGTAGCTGACTCTCAGGGTCATGCAGATGCCATGAGCTTCCCCAAAGGGCTCCAAGAAAATTCTAGAAGGCAGAGTTGCATGACAGAGGCAGCTGGGTCTCTGAGATGCATCTTGCACACAGCCTCAGAGCATCCCTGATCAAGAAGTGCAAACAGGTTTCTGGGAATATTTTCCTCGATTTAAAAATCACCACAACACCATAAATGTGTAGTGTTCAAAGAAAACTTGCATGGTCCTGTTTGACATGACCCTTATGTTTCTTCTTCATGATTAGGGCTGATAAGAATTACTTTCACTTTACAAAACAGAAGCCATGGGCTAAGGAGTATTACTTATCCATGCCATTGCAGGAGGTCTCCTACTGAACAGGGGTAGAACTTTCCGGCTCCCTTTGCTCTTTTACTATGTCATGCTTCTGGGGAATGAGAGGCACAGACAAGCCATCAGCAGGTGTTTATTGAGCACCTACTACATGCCAGATACTAGATTAGGCAGACCAAGTCCCCATCTTCCTGGAACTTACTGGTAGAGTGTTGGGACCAGGAAGGGGTTGCCCTGAGTTCTCGTCCTGGCTCTTGTGTGAATTAGTCCATGACTATTTGCTTACCCAACATCTCATAGCTTCAATTTCCTCAACTGTAAAATGAGGGAAATAAGACTGCCTCTGCCTTCCCATTGAGGCTTGTTGAGTAGTTCCAATGAGTTGGCAAAAAAATGAAAAACAAAAAAGCTTCGTGACTTCTAATTCAGCATTTATGTGAACGTGGGCTATCATTCATTACTGGGAAAATGCATGACCAGCAGACAAACCACAATGACCCAATGTAAAGAGCATCGTTGTTTCCTTCGTGCACCTACTAGTTTTACGAAAGGCAGCTGGCCTCACTGCCTGTACTGCAAGAAGTTTTCACGTTCATTTTTGTGAGCTTGGGGATGAGGATGGTTTCTCCTACTGACTCAGGAGTGCAACCACCAGAAGATTCATTACCCCAGCAGGAAAGAAAGGGGAGCGGTCTCAAGTTCAGTTGTGTGGACCTGATGACAAATGTGGCAAACAGGCTGATGTAGATTCCTTGAATGTACCATTAGCTACTGTCATGTCACATTACACTTGTTTATGCGAGAACCATGCAGCAGATAAGAGTGTTTAAATGCCTTTATTACTTGGCATCATGGTGTTGGTAAGAGTTGGTAATGATTTTTTTTCCTCAGTGCAAAGCACACTCTTAATCTAAAAATATGAATTATGCTTAGTGACTCATTGGAAAGTATTTCCTTTGCTTTGGGGGGGAATCAATCTTTTCTATTGCTTATTTTTCTTTCCTTTCTAGCAAGGTTAATATGCAGAACATTATCTGATGGACTTTATTTTACAAGGTGTGAGGTTTCCCAGAAGTGCAGTACAAGGCTCATTAGTCCAGTGCAGAATAAATTGTCCAAAGTAATTTGAAGAGGCATTGTTAATAGCCCAGTCTTCTATGTACCTAAGCTGAGGTCCCACCTTGCCGCTCAGGTTAATGAGAATTATCCAGCATCTAAACGAACTCTGCTGCAGGTTCAAGATGGACCCCATCAGGGCCAGGTCATGGTACAACATGGGAGGAACATAGGGTTTGGAATTGTGAGACCTGCGTTCTAGTCCTACCTGCTCCATCCACTGGCTGGATAGCCTTGGCTCTGAACCTACTTCCCCATTTGTGTGATAGAGATGACATGCAAGATGACTTCCTCAAGGGTCATATCCCCAGTTGCCTCTGAAATATAAAGCAGTGTCTACCTCTGGTGTGGTCCAGCCCTGCCACCTCTCTTCACCCCATCTCATTCCACTTTCCCATGCCCACCGAAGTGCCAATGATTCAAGTTCGCATGCGAAAAATCTAACTTAGAGTCCCTCCTCCACTCCCTCCATCTCAAACTAAATTAAAAAAAGAAAAAACAGATCCATCCAGTGTGCCACAGTGAGATACCGATTAGTAATCATGTACATAGCCCTTCCTCTTATCCCTCTCTTAGAGCCAATCCATGTCCCAGCCCTGCCGATGTCACCCCTCAATGTTTGCAATCTGTTGTTTTGTCTTTGGTTCCTCTGCTGTCACCCTAACCAAGGATATGCCCCAATTTCTCTCTTGGACTCTTTCAACAGCCTCATACCTGGCATACCTGCACCTATTTAAAATATATATATATATATATGTGTGTATTTAAAATAAACCCCTGTTTTATTTATATATATAAATAAATATAAAAATAAATACAAATATATAAATACATATTTTATTTATATATAATATATTTTATTATATATTATATAAATAAATGTATTTTATTATATATTATATAAATAAATGTATTATTTATATATAAAATAGGGGTTTTATTTATATAAATATATAAATATATGAAGGAACATAGGATTTGGAATTGAGAGAGAGAGAGAGATATCGAGAGAGTTTCGCTCTTGTTTTTCTCTCAGGCTGAAGTGCAACGGCACAATCTCGGCTTACTGCAACCTCCACCTCCCCATTTCAAGTGATTCTCCTGCCTCAGACACCCGAGTAGCTGGGATTGCAGGAGCCTGCTACCATGTCCGGCTAATTGTATTTTTAGCGGAGACGGGGATTCACCTTGTTGGCCAGGCTTGTCTCAAACTCCTGACTTCAGGTGATCCACCTGTCTCAGCCTCCCAAAGGGCTGGGATTACAGGAGTGAGCCACCATGCCTGGCCCCCTGTTTGACATATTTTTAACGGTGTAGGCAAAATGATCTTTTTCCCAAACACTGGAATCATGTCATCCCCTTCAAAGCCTTCTGTGGCTCCCCGTTGCCCCAAAGCAACATCTAACTCTGATGTGGTCCAGCCCTGCTGCCTCTCTTCACTCTGTCTCATTCCACTCTCCCACTCCCACTGTAGTCCGCCCTGGCCTCCCTGAACATGCCACGTGCTCTCTACCTGATCTCAGGGTCTTTGTTCATACTGTTCTCTCTGTGTAAGGTGCTTTTCCCTGTACCTCACATCTAAGTCCAGATGACTGTTGCTCAGCCTCCAGCTTCAGCTCGGCTGTCTCTTCCTCTGATAAATCTTTGCTGTGTCCCTAGGAGAGGCCAAGCCACTCTGTTACTCCTTCTCTGCGTGTTCACCAGAGTTGTCCTTCTGCATTTCCTGCTTTCTCTGGTTGGCTGTCTGTCTCGCTCATTGTATTGCAGACTGCGCTGTGTGAAGAGAGGAATTGTGTGGCTAACACCAGGCCTGGTACATAGTAGCCACTCAGTATGGGGCATGAATGTCTTACATTTTTAATTCTTCAATTTAAAAAGCTACTGAGAGTTTGTCCATGATCCCCAAGGATACATTTGACAAAGTCTGGAGGGTTGTCATGACTCAGGGATGCTAGTGGCATCTCGCAGGTCAAGGACAGGAATGCTGCTTCGTATCCTGCAGGACAAAGGGCAGCCTCTGTCACAAAGAATGATTTGCTTCCAAATGTCACCAGCGGCAAGGCGGAAATGCCCTGCTCTAGAAACTGCCAAAGAAGGTGTTGCCAAATAAAAACTATAAGGAACAATGCAACAAATGACTCTTGATCTAAATTCCATTTCATTGGTTGTTTCATTCTGGGGCAATTTCGCTGCATATGTTTCTTCATATTGGAACTTATAATAATGCTTATGTCATATTTATTCTGAAGGAGTTGTCTTTTTTAAAAAAACATACTCTCTCTGGAGGCTGGAGAGGGAGGATCACTTGAGCCTGAGAGTTCAGGGCTGAAGTGAGTTATGATGGTACCACTTCCTCAAGCCTGGGTGACAGAGTGAGACCCTGAATGTAAAAAAAAAATCAAACAATGAATAATTACCCAAGCACTGTGTTGTCTTCATGCCATGGACACCTTAATGCTTTCTTCAAAGCAGTATGAGGTTGTTAATCTGAGAATGAATCTGTTAGACTTCCCTGAACTCATAAAGTTTGCTTCCTCTTTGAAAGAACTTTGTGCCTTTAAATGCTTATCCAGCTGTGATGTGCCAAGTAATATGTTCCATGTGTAATCCCAGTTTTCTGATAGTAAAAAGAAAAGTTGGAAACCTTTGGCCAACTTTGGTGCCTGTGGCTGGGAGACCTTGCAGAGGTTTTCAAGGTCTGCTGTGAATGTATGGTTTAGACCACAGCTCAGTTGTGACATTTAATCCATAGAGATAAATCATCACATGCTATTGGTAGGGCTCTTTATGGATAAACAGGCCTAAAGTAGTTATCTATAAAACTCCATCAGAGTCTCCATCAGAAAGTCACCACCATTTTTTTTAATGTAAGAGACTGGGATGGTGAAACTGTTTCTTGATTGTGGTGCTTGAGAACAAATTAAATCAAAGTCAAAACAATATAACTAACTTTCTCTTGGCTGTCCTTGAGGCATGCCTGGTACTCTTTTGTTTGCGTTTTTGGGGGTTTTTTTTCCCAGTAGTAGGCTGGAGTTCTTATGGATTTGATTCTGACATCAGCCTCCCAGGAGAGGCCATGGTGTATAATGGTTAAAAGCACAGAATCCAGAAGGTGACTGTCATTTATCAGCTGTGTGACCTTGGGTGAGTTACTTGACCTCTCTGTGTCTCAGTTTCCTCCTTTGTTAGATGGGATAGTGATAGTCCTTACCTCATAGAAATGTAATAAATATGAAATGAATTAATGTCCATAAAGCGTTTAGAACAGGGAACGTATTCAGCTTAATAATGTACATATTTGATTAATAAGATAAAGGCTGGCTGGGTACGGTGGCTAATGCCTGTAATCCCAGCACTTTGGGAGGTCGAGGCAGGTGGATCACCTGAGATCAGGAGATCGAGACCATCCTGGCTAACACAGTGAAACCCCGTCTCTACTGAAAATACAAAATATTAGCTCGGTGTGGTGGGACATGCCTGTAGTCCCAGCTACTCGGGAGGCTGAGGCAGGAGAATCACTTGAACCCAGGAGGCAGAGGTTGCAGTGAGCCAAGATCATGCCACTGCACTCCAGCCTGGGAGACAGAGCAAGACTCCGTCTCAAAAAAATTTAAAAAATTAAAAAAATAAATAAAGTCTTCACATAATATGCAGCCAAAGTCAGAAAAAAAATAACATTCTTGACTGCCCTTTTCCCATGAACCCCAGATCCACTTGATATAATATGCACTGATCGATAATAGTTTGGCCAAAGGGTAGAAATTAATGTGGAATTCAACTTAGGAGAAAAAGCAAATAAAGATTATTTGTTCCATGTCACTCCAAGATGGCCAGTTATCGCCCAACTCTCTTCCTTCTGCTTCCTCAAGATCTCTTCCATCTGCTTCCCTCCATCCATCCTCCTGGCCATTCCCATGTGCACGCTTCTATCCTCTCTGCTTCAGCCATCCACCCCTCACCAGTCTCCCTACTCTCCCCTGTGCTAGAGTGGACTCTCAAGCAGACACCTGATCATGCCACTGTCCTGCTCAAAACCCCTTTGATGGCTTAAGAAGCAGCGTGCGTCTAAATCGCAGACCCTAGATTCTTGTATCAAACTGCCTACAGGAGAGCCTGGGGGACTTGTCTGCAAAGCTATTCTGGAGTCAGATGAAACTGGAATATTTGGTCTTCGGTATTCACCATGCTCCTTCACCCCAACTGCAGGAATCATTTGCAGCTCATGGACATTTTGGATCACAGGGCAGAAGGGAATTGAAGCTCCCCAGTGTTGCCTAAACCTAACGGCACCAGGTCTATATTGCTGACTTACCTTCCTGTGGGTTGATTTAGGAATTGAAGTATGTGAAAGGAATGCATTTGAGATGGCACAGACAATAGCACCTAGGGCAGGGCCCGGTCACAGTTGTCTCTTCATAACGTTCTAAGTTGACCAAATACCTGGAGTCTTCATTTCTAGTACAAGTGCTAAATTCAGTCTTTCATTAGTCGTATTTTAAGGACAATGGATAGGAGTCATTATTTAAAAAGCAATAATATAAAATACCAAGAGCTATTCAGCTCTCTTACACCAGGGCCTGTATATAGTACGTTCTTTCCCACAAATCCGTGTTTTTAAATGTTTCCTCCATTTCACAATTATAATCCCCCAAATGACAGAATGGTTGTCTGACAATATTTCTTCTGATGTTGAACATATTTTCTACGTTCGAGACTGTGCCAGAAAGTCTATGCAGCAGCGACATTGAAAGAACAGAAAAATCTAAACTGCAGATATTCACAGAGGATTGAAAACCTACAATAACTATTGGGAATGTTAATCATTTCAAATGGAGGAATTATTAGAGGCAGCACATTTATCATGCATATCCTCATCACTAGCTTAGAGCACCTGACATAGTTTTTAAAGGAAAGGGAGAAAAAAAAGAAACACTATAATAATGAGAAAATATACAAGATTTGAAGTCAGGAAAATGTGGGTTTAAACTGCAGCTTCTTCCAATAGCTATGTGATCTTGGAAAGTTACTTCTCCAGTCTGAACCTCACTTTCTTCAACTTTAAAATCAGAGTAATAATAGTAATACCTATATTCTAATGTTTTATTGGAAAGAACAGTGTCTGGCACATAGCAATTAACCCAAGCAATTTACATAGCAATTACTCATGAAAAAGAAGCTATTAATACTATTTATTGTTATTTTCCCACTGCTATTGCCCTTCAGCCAAAGAGCACCAGGAACACATCTGTAATTAACAAGTTGGGTTGATTGCTTATTGCAATGAGAGAGAATATACTATAGGGAACTATGGGATATCTTAGTAAGAGTGTGTAAGAAAAGACATATAATTTGGGCTTGCATTATTAGCTGCTTTGGGGGAAGGGTCACAAAAGTGAACCATTTCTCTGAATTAGATGCTATTGGGAAGCATGGGTAGTTCTATGACCAGTGCTAAATCTCATCTGTAGGTAGGACAACCTAGGGTGAGGCTACAGCCGTAACTGGCAAAGAAGCAGCTATTGTTTTAGCCAGGAAAGGGGATGGCTTCAGCAATGTTCAGGTCTGTCTATGTTCACGCATAATTATGGAGTGGTCTTGTTTATGGTCTGATTTACTGTGATCATAGAGTGTCGTTATCTGATGTTGGTGTTCTCCGAAATCATGTTTGACAGGAGAACACCAACATCTAATTAATGTCCCAGGCCAGCTCCTGGAGGTCAGTGGCTACTTTTCTTTTCCCCATCATATTTATTCATATATTTAGTGAGTAGAGTACTGTCAATCCTTGGTGTCCCTTCTCTAACAAAGTCCAAATTCTATGTAAAAAAATTCTATGTAGGTCAACAAAACTTAGTAACTTGGGTGTCAAATGTAAAAAAGAAAATAAGATAGGCTCAAAGGAGAGAGTAGGGCTGATGTGGTAGAGGGTGGACCCACAGTGTCTATGCAGGCCAGGGTAGGGAGGCTGGCTTTCATTTTAAATGACATCTGAAATAAATAAGTCATTGGATGATTTACATTTTTAAAAGTTTGCTCGGTCTCAGTAAAGATGGAGAATGGCTTGTTGGGGATGGAGAAGAAGGGAGAGGAAGTTCAAAAAGTGAAGTAAAGCTTTTATCATTTAAATGTGGCAGCATTAGATGTGGGTCACAGAGTTGTAGACAGGCTTAGGACACAGAAAGGAGTTTGGTTATTCATCTGGCCCAGTTGCCTCCTTTACATATAGGAAAATCAGCACTGACCAGGACAGATGAAGTGGCTTGTCCACACCCAAATATTTAGTTAGTGCAGAGTGGAGAGCTCCAAGTGGGGGCCAGATCCCAGAAGACTCCTCCAGCCTTGTGCCCCCAACACTGTGGAATGGGGACTCAATCAGTCATGGGGAGGAGGGGTCTCGGCAAACGTGGCAGGTCAAAGTCAAGATAGCCAGGCATGGTGGCTCATGCCTGTAGTCCCAGCACTTCAGGAGGCGGAGGCAGGCAGATCAGTTGTGTTGATGTCAGGAGTTTGAGAACAGCCTGGCCAACATGGCGAAACCCTGTCTCTACTAAAAATACAAAAATTAACTGGGCGTAGTGGTGCACACCTGTAGTCCCATCTACTCAGGAGGCTGAGGCAGGAGAATTGCTTGAACCTGGGAGGTGGAGGCTACAGTGAGTGGAGACTGAGCCACCGCACCCCAGCCTGGGCAGCAGAGTGAGACTTCGTCTCAAAAAAAAAAAAGCAAGGGGAGGGATTAATCCTGGTGCCCTTCTAGAATTACTACCTGTCCTTTCTTAATTGTTTGGAGTGTTTGCCAAGGGAAAAAAACATGAACTCATGACTGTGACCTACCTGGAGGGTAGACATCCTGGAGAGCTTCCCCTCCAACAGTGTCCCAAACCTGTGTTCATCCCTGAACACAACCACTGCAGTTCTAGGAAACCAACTTTCTAATATACTTAAGGATGCTTGTCAAGATTTTATTATCTGTTCTTTCATCAGAGAGATGTTTACGACAGCAGAAAAATTTAAACATAAAAATGAAATGTTTTGAATAAGAAAATAATTAAATTACGGCACAGCCAGGGTCAGTAGTCATCTGGTTGACTGTGGATGGGTCTTCCAGAGACTCCTCT
Organism: Pongo abelii; assembly: GCF_028885655.2. Lineage (NCBI taxonomy): Eukaryota > Metazoa > Chordata > Mammalia > Primates > Hominidae > Pongo > Pongo abelii. The sequence continues at coordinate 82,850,014 of NC_072003.2, forward strand.
AGACTGTCATTAGTTGGCACTCAATCTCTACCTGTTGTTCAATACTTTGAGTACCACTCTGGTAATGAAATAATATGAGTGATGGAATACTGTATATCCATTTGAAAGATGACAATTCATTTACTTGGGGAAAACATGATACATTTACAATTGGCAAAATGCAAGCTCTAGAACATCAGCTTAATCTATATCTATGTTAAATGTATGTAAAACTTACGTTCCTACCAAATATTAACAGTGACTTTCCGTGAGTGGTAGAATTAGGGATGGTTTTAATTTTCCCAATTTTTGGTCAATGATATTTTCTTAATTTTCAAAAAGGAACATTAACAGTTTTTGTGATAAATGAAAAAAGTTTCTCTACAATATTTTTTTGCATGCCGTTCCTTACAGTTGGGCAGCTTTTGCAAGCTGCGAGAAGCCCAGCTCCTGCTTTTCCTGATACGGTTTATGACTCACAGCTGCCAACAAGATGTCAGTTAGCTCTGTGACAGTGAAATGACTGCATTTCCTTGAACCCAGATAGAAACGGTGTCTGGGAAGTGAGAGAGTACCTGGTGGAGCCCTATGAGTAAATGTGATGATGATTCAGCTCTGGACCCTACCCTCTACTCCAAAAGGAAATGTTTCAGGGCATCAGAGGGCATGAATTCATGAATGTGTATACGAGGCTTTGTTCAGGATGTTTTTTAATATAGAAGTTCATTGATACAACATCCCTATGAGGTAGGGGTTATTAAGAGGGCTTTATCTATAAGGAGGCTGGGATTGAGAGGGTTTGAATGATTTGGCCCAGGTCACACCATAAGAGCTGGGAATGAGATGACAGAGTCTTTTTTGTCCACAAGCAAAATGGCCATGCCTGTACTTGCAGTCAGACTGGAGGAACACATAGGCCAACTCTGATGGGAAGCATGGTTATCACCATGCTCCAATGCCACCTGCATCTTAGCTCTGGCTTTATTATTAATTAAGTGCCTTAATGGGCACCCATAATTTATTCTCCCTGGGCCTCAGATGCCTCATCCGTAAAATGAGACAAGAAGGTATTTGAGGTAAATGAACTTCAGTATCCCATCAGCCTTGACGAGTACAGGATTCTATGTGAGTCTAGATGAGATTTATCCAAGGACCTCCACATCCTGCCTCCCACCTCCATGAGCAGCTATTCCAAAGCTACCAGTCTAGTGATTCAGCCAAAGACCCATCATTAAAGAACACAAAGACATCCTTGGCCAGTATCTTTCTGGATGCTGATGCTTTTCTCCTGAATTGCATGTCACCTTGGAGAACCCAGTGATGGGTGAGAGAGATCCAGTTTTGACCTGGAAAACTTTCACATTGCAATTTTTTTTTCTTTTTCTTTATAGATTTATAGTCAATACTTCAGCCTTTCTATGACAAGAAGCTTATATTTTTCTGGACTAGATGTAACAAACGACTTTCCAAATGATCAGTGACATCCCAAGTTAGGGCTGCATTTTGAAATTGTTCTTTAGAATCTCTAACTTCATTGGGAACAGTGATATCAGAATATTACCTTAATACTCTGCCAGAAAGGCATGGAGAAGATGTAAAATGTTTATAAATGAACATCCAGTGATGTGCACTTGGTAATTTCATTCAAAGATGTAAAGAAAGAGATACTATAAGGGACATTTCTGTTATTTTGTCAAATGCTGTTATTTACTGAAAAATAAAATTTCACCTTATATGCTTGACCTTCAGGGACTTATTTTAAGATCATATGGCTTTTCCTAAACAGCTGAATTATTTAGTGAGATTGAACTGTCAAAGACTTTAAAATAAAGCCCACCAAAATACCAGGCACTCTGCAGTGCTACAGCTGTTCAGGCCTCAATCTGCATATTTCATCTCAGGAGACTGAAGTTTGCAACTGAAAAATAGCTCAGAAAATACTTATCACCTTCCATGCCAAACGCAGAAAGGAATTTATTCGAAGCTGAGAATGTGATAGGGTGGGTGACTTACTCCTACAGTGATGCTTAGAATGGTGGATGGAGTTCTAGCTGCGTTTTTGCTGCTTCACCCCTGGGGAGGCCACGCCTCTGAGAAAGAGGTTGGGAGCCCCTTCCACAACAGGTGTTCGGGTGTGAGTGAAAGAATCTAAGGAGTGGGTTTGCAGCACTGCACCCACAGACAGGACCATCATTAGGAGCACATTCTCAATGCGTGTTGAATGTTACGAAAAGGTTTGATTTATACATTTTTGACTTAAATAGAATTCAAAATGTTTAGAGAATTTTTACAGGTTACTAGCCCCTCACTTTTTCTGAAGGATTAAAAGCAGAACCAGGAATTCAAGATTATCATGTTGAGTACAGAGCACTCAAGAGTCTTCCTAAAGGAATCAGTGTCAGACTGGGCTGGTGGTTCACACCTGTAATCCCAGCACTTTGGCAGGCTGAGGCAGGAGGACCACTTGAGCCTGGGAATTTGAGGCCAGCCTGGGCAACAGAGTGAGAAGTCCCTACCAAAAAAAAAAAGTATATATATATATATGTGTGTGTGTGTGTGTGTGTGTATGTGTATATATGTGTGTATATATGTGTATATATGTGTGTGTACATATATGTGTGTATGTGTATATATGTGTGAGAGAGAGAGCGAGACATATATACATATATGGAGAGAGAGAGAGCAAGAGCAAGCCAGGCTTTGTGGCATGTGCCTGTAGTCCCAGCTACTCAGGAGGCTGAGGTGGGAGGATCATTTGAGCCCAGGAGGTTGAGACTGCAGTGAACCAAGATTGCACCACTGCACTCCAGCCTGGGCAACAGAGCAAAACCCTTTATAAAAAAAAAAAATCAATGGTACCTCCTATAGAGTCAGGTGATGGTGTTGATTATGATGATGATGGCAAAGACGGTGGTGAAGGTGATGGTGATGATCATGGTGATGATGATGGGCTGATGATGAGTATGATGATCATCATGGCAAAGATGACAATAGTGAGGTTGATGATGGTGAAGATACCAATAGCAACAATGAAGATGTGGCTGCTGATGTGACAAAGATGATGATGGTGATGGTGATGATGGCAACAGTGATGACAATGATGATAATGATAATGATGACAACAATAATGATGATGATGATGATGATGATGACGACGACGATGGTAGAGGCTTACATTGATTGAACCCTTGCTAGGTAACAGATATATTAAGCACTTAAGCCCTGAGTGTTCATTATCTTATTTAATCTTCAGCACCATCACATGAAGTACATGCTGTGATTTTCTCATTTTAAAGATATTGAAACTGAGGTTTAAACATGGTAAGGAACTTGCCCTAGGAAATACTTCTTAAATTTTGCTATACGTTAGAATCACCTGGAAAGATTTTTTAAAATCTTGACCCAGAGGTTGAGTAATGTGTTCAAGGACACCCAACTGATGAGTGGCAGAACCAGGCTTTACAACCCAGTCACTGAGCACCAGAACGATGTCCTCTCTTGTGAAGAGCCAGTCATAGTGCCCAAGGAATTTTCAGGGTCATCATTGCTCATGTCCCTCCGGTGATGCTGTTTTTAATAATAGTAACTGGTGAGCTGGAGTACAGTGTTTTGAGCAGCATCGCAGATCTTTGTGGGGCAGTGTGCTGAAACCAGCTTAAATCTCTGTCTCCCAAGTTAATTTATTTCATTCATAATATTCTGTTCTAAATGAAAATATTCTCATGGTTAGTTTTGCCTGAAGGTATAAAATTCCAGCCAATATTAGCTGCTTTTAAAGTGTCTGTAGCAGTTAGAAGCCTGAGTCCCTAGAGATGGAGGTAGAAGTCCACAGTGCAAGCAGTTCCCCAAATCAGCAAATCAGCACTTTCCTCTGATGAAGAGGGAGTTCAAGGAAGACTCCAAAAATGGACCAAAATGCCTCTGTTCCCACGTTGCAGGTAGGAACTTAAAGCTCTTAAGAAATGATGGCATTGTTTATCTATATTCAGAAACCACAGGGCTGGGATTTTTTTCAAATGAGGCCATGCTAGTTAATTAAGACTTCGCCTCTCGGGGATTATCTATATTCTTAATTTTTGATATTTTCCATGGCAGTGGAGTCTGAATAAACTCACAGGTGTGACCTCCTTCCATGCCAGCTCCTACTCTCTCATTTAATGACTACTCAACACTGACAGTTGAGTAATAGTTTTCCCATTTTGCAGCTGAGGAAACTGAGGCTGCGAGAGGTTAAGTACCTAATTTATAAAAGGTTTGCATCATTTTCACCTACCCGAATCATTCTTCTGCAAAAGAAGAAAAGTTATTTCACAAAGGCTTCCTAAGTTTTCCCTAAAATGAATTTCTGGCCTAGAAAATCAGATCCTGCTGTGTTCACACTTGGCCTCAATTTCCTCAGACTTCTGGGTCATTAAGGAGGGGCTTTATCACCTGGCTGCAGGGTGGAGGAAGCCAGGATTCTGAACCGATAGCCTCCCACAGCTGCATTAGTATTCCACAAAGGTGCAACCAGAAGATAGCAAGGAACTTTCACACTTGGCTTTAATTTCTCTCCGCACATTTTGTTAGCGATAAAGACCATCATGTTTTTCCTTTCTCCACCTTTTTTGCTCTTAGAATTCTGAATAGATGTTTTCATCACTTGGTTAAGTAAAACTGGAATAGCTGAGATTTCCAAACTTCAGTTAGAAGATCTGATAAGCATTTAAAACTTGTCCTAAGGTAGGGGGAGAAGTGTTTAGCTTGGAAATAAAACTCAGAGTTCCCAGTCTTCCTCAAGTAGGTACTTGGGGAGATATTAAAGTAGGAGGAAGATGATTCCTACAAACCACCCCAAACAACAGACAGTTCAGGAATCTTTGTGCCTCTTGACGCAAAAAAGGCAACTAAAAGATTTCCAAAGCATTATCCCCATCCCTCCCCTGTCAAACTTTTTTATTGGGTATAGAAAAACATGAGGAAGGTCAGGTGCTGTTGGTCAGGTCTGTAATCCCAGCACTTTGGGAGGCTGAGGTGGGGGGGCAGATTACAGGAGGTCAGGAGTTCAAGACCAGCCTGGCCAACATGGTGAAACCCCATCTCTACCAAAAATACAGAAATTTTCCGGGCATGGTGGTGTGTGCCTGTAATCCCAGCTATTTGGGAGGCTGAGGCAAGAGAATCGCTTGAACCCCGCAGGCAGAGGTTGCGGTGAGCGGAGATCATGCCACTGCACTCCAGCCTGGGCGACAGAGTGAGACTGTCTCAAAAAAAAAAAAAAGAAAAAGAAAAAATTAGAAAGTACCTTCACTAGATTTAGAAATATGCCCTTAGGCATAGATGGTCAGCTGAGCCTTTTTTAAAAAGGAAGTTGCTTAATGAGATCGGTTTCCACCACGCAGTGTTAGAGTTTTGTGCCTCCAGTTTTATAAAATAATGTAAATTATTTCCAGCTGCAAAGAGGAGAAGACAGGACAGAAAATGAAAATTAGCAGGGTACAGAAGTCCATTCTGCTGAACAATGGAAGAAAAACCACACAGGGATTTGGTACCATTAAACTCTGGGGCTATTTTGTGTTCATTTCTCCGTCTCCTCTCTTTCTGGTGGTAATCAAAGGAACGAGCTCCAGATAGGAAAGTCTTCCCTGTAATTAATTTAAACAAGTTCAGTAGACTCCAATTATCTAGTCTGCTACAACATGGAGAAATGACTGGGAAAGGAACTCCTGGGCAACTGGAATGAATTCCATGATGGCTTTATTAAGGAGTACATGTAACAAATCGAAAGTCTTTAAGCTCATCCTTTTGGAGTTTTTTTAAAAGTTATATCTTTATAATAAAATAAAAGCTGGGGACCACGTTTACCTCTATCTCAAGTGTTCAGCTGAACCATTGATTTGGTTCCCTAGAGTGATACTTTACTGCCACCTAATGGTCATGTACCTGCATTGAAGGGGTTAAGAAGTAAGGAAATGATTTAAATAAACTTATCACCACCACTGCTCACCCCTGTCTTAAAAAAAAAAAAAAAAAAAAACCTGATAGTAACTTTTTCTTTTTTTTTGGTTTGGGCCAGACGCAGTGGCTCATGCCTGTAATTCCAGCACTTTGGGAGGGCGCGGCAGATGGATCACCTGAGGCCAGGAGTTCGAGACCAGCCTAGTCAACATGGTGAAACCCCATCTCTACTAAAAATGCAAAAATTAGCCAGGCGTGGTGGCAGGTGCTTCTAATCCCAGCTACTCAGGAGGCCGAGGCAGGAGATTTGCTTGAACCTGGGAGGCAGATGTTGTAGTGAGCTGAGATCACGCCACTGCACTCCAGCCTGGGTGACAAGAGCTAGACTCCGTCCCAAAAAACAAACAAAAAAAAGTTTGATGGATGAAGCAGATGAGTTACTGTGGATCAGGACTGGGGAAAGCCCGCCGGTTAGACAAGGGGTGTTGCCCTCACCCAAAGAGCAGATAAACACCATTGGTGCTGTTTGAGCTGGGAGGTGCAGATGATACCAGATCTTTAGGAAGATGAGTTTCACGCCTGTGTACAGGAAGAAGCGTGTAAAAACAGGTCAGACGATACTGGATCTTTAGGAAGATGAGTTTCATACCTGAGTACAGGAAGAAGCGTGTGAAAACAGGTCAAGAGGATCCTGAAATAAACCAAGTGTGAGAGTATCAAGGTGACAAAAGGGTAATGGAGGCCAGAATGTGAAGTTAGAGATAATCATTTTTTAAAAATCAATTATATTAAATATCGACTGTTTGCCAGGCACTATAGTTAAAATGAGATAGAACAGTTCTCTCTCTCAAGAAGCTCCCACATCAAGTAGCCCTTGATGTGATTCACTCTGTGGTCCCCAGAAGTTGCCCCACCTCTCTGGCCCCCAGTCAGCTCTGTTACAGGGAAAAAGATTGCTCTGGGAGTTTTCAGAAGCCCCTTTGACTCCCGATAGGAACTTGCCTGGAGCAGGTACTTCCAAGGGAAAGATAGGAAAAGGACAGTGTTTAGCTGAGATAGGGGTAAATATGGTCCCCATCTTTTATTTTATTATAGAGATATAACTTTTAAATGACAGCTATGTGTAGGTGATAGTGGAGCTGAGTGAGCTAAAGATTTTTTTTTTAATCTCATGGTCTGAGTCTAGCTATCTGGAGTGGGACAGGAAATGTGGTATCACTGATATGTAAAGAAATCAGTAAGGAGGGGCTCATTTGCAGATAAAAGGGAATAAAACCAGGGTAGGCATGCACACACCATCATGGTAGCTAGACATATAAATTCAGAGATCCAAGATACCAACTTCAGCTTGGAGGAAGAACCAAGATCAAAGGAATAGGGTTCCGCAGTTCTGTGCATGACACTGGGTCAGATCTCCTCCCTAGAACAAGATGCTCAATGTCTGCATGCCCCAGAACAAGGTGCTCAGTGTCTCTGAGCTTCATGTCACTGTTGTGTAAAGGCAGCACTATGATAGGGGCCTCTTCATAGAGCTGCATTGAGTATCTTTGGTTTAACATGAAAAGAATGACTGGCGCTGTAAGCTTCAGCAGATACTAACTAGTATCATTATAGCTCCTCCTTCTCTTCATGATGATTTATAGAATTGGTCAGTTTTTCCAGGGAAAAGCAGTAGAGATGAGAGTAAGAGGATGCATTGATTCCATGCCTGCAAGACAGCCCAGCTGGGGAAGATGAACTTGAGTGGTGGGGAGGAGTGAAAGGAATGGAAAATAGAGATTTGGGGAGGAGAGGGTGGACTGGTTCCACACCGCTGAGAGAGCAAAGACTCCAAGAAGTTTCTGAGCAAAGGTCACAGGACTTGATGATTTGGAGGTTACTGGTGACTTTCGAAAGAGCAGCCAGTAAAGAATACAGGATTCTTCGTATGGAGACAGGAGATTACAGAAGGAAGTCAAGTGAAGCAACAATATACTCCTAGATACCAAATTTCCACAACCTGGCAATCCTCAACAAGAGGGAGACCTGGGCTCGTTTTAGACTCGAGAATAGATCAAGGGCAACGTGTGTATGATCAGCAGGCTGCAGCTTCCATATTAACCTACGTATCAAATGTCTTACATTCCTCTGGACAAAATAAACCAGCCCGGATGGAATTCATTGCCACAGTGACCTATAATGATCTATGATATGTCTTCTCAGTTATAATGTTAAGCCCTTGGAGATAGGAGGCCCTCGATGTTTCTTTGAGACCTGAGATGAGAGGATGATCAATGAAAGTAAACGAGGAGGATTATGGTAAAGATCTGATGGTACCAAGAGGAAAACAACTGACAGACAGGGCTCACGGAAGTCCCTACCCGCTGGGCAAAGGAGGCATGGCTCCCTTACTTGATCACACATCTTTGTCATGTCCTTCAGGGCCCCAGATCCTGTTCTAATGCAGAGCAGGAAGATGGTGACTTTTTGAAATTTCTCTAAATATCACTCGGTGAATCAAAGCCAATTAATTCTCTCTTTTAGTCACTCTGAGCCTGGATTTCCAATCCTTGGAATTTCGCTTCTACCAACAGTTCTTTCAGAGTCATTTATGGTTCTAAATACACAGGATGCAGTTCCCACATCACCTCCCCTCATAACACCATGGGATCAATAATCATGGTGGAGACAAGGATCTGTGGTCAAATGATGGTTTCAAGTCCCTGTTCTGCAACTTGCCTAATGGGTCATCTTGGACAAGTCTTTTATCCTCACTGCGCCTTGGTTTTGTAAATAGGGACGTTAACGCTGGGACCTACTCTGCTGGGTTGTTTTGAAGAGAAAATTAGCGAATGCAAGGGAGGGGGAGCTCAGACCACAGACTTGTGCAGAGAAAGTGCCAAATAAGTGACGGCTGCTGTTTTTGTTTTTATTCTGAGAGGAACTCTAATAGAAAAAAAAGAGCATTTGATGACTGAATCACCGGTCTTCGCTAGCAGGGCAGAGGCAGATAGTTCCCCCGCCCCGACCCCGGGCCCGGCTGCTCATCACTGGGGATGCAGAGATCAATGCAGACATCCCAACTCTGACCCAGCACGGTGCCTACTGGGGAAGGCAGATATGGATAAACCACAGCAGCGCCCTATGATTGATTCTTTGCCAGGGGGTGGAGAAAGTGCACATTCCCAGATAGCTCCTGCAGGGAGGTTGCATGATGCCCACAAACCCACCTGTGAGGCCCATAAGCCTGGATGTTCTCTCTTAGCTGCTTAGGCTCTGCCTCTCAAAAGCGGAAATGTGAGTGTGGAGTGCAGCTTGTTCTATGAATTAGAAGTACATGGTCCCTGGGGTTGGACCAGCAAGTGAGTCAGTCCCTCTGAGACTCTGTTTGCTCCTCTGAAAAATGGGTGGGGTTGTGGGGGACAATTTTCTACCTGATGAGCTCCTCATGAGGATCTATGTAAAGGGTAGTATCTGATTCATTACCAGGACTTTGTATGCTTTATAAGCATGCCAAATACAGCTGTATCTTACTTTATTAAATCGAAGGGGAAAAAAATGTGAAAATCAAGTTGTGTGTTAAATTTGATAAAGAGGGCCAGGCGCGGTGGCTTATGCCTATAATCCCAGCACTTTGGGAGGCCAAGGCAGGCAGATCACGAGGTCAGGAGATCGAGGCCATCCTGGCTAACACAGTGAAACCCTGTCTCTACTAAAAATACAAAAAATTAGCCAGGCGTGGTAGCAGGCGCCTGTAGTCCCAGCTCCTTGGGAAGCTGAGGCAGGAGAATAGTGTGAACCCGGGAGGCAGAGCTTGGCATGAGCCAAAATGGTGCCACTGCACTGCAGCCTGGGAGACAGAGCAAGACTCCGTCTCAAAAAAAAAAAAAAAAAAAATAGATAAAGAGAGTTGATGACGTAAAACAGTGGTTCTCAGCCTTGTGTGTGCGTCAGCATCCCCTGGAGGGCTTGTGAAAATCCAGATGGCTGAGCTGCACCCCCAGAGCTACCAATTCCGTAGGTGTAGGTGGAGTCTGAGAATCTGGATTTTTAATAAGCACCCCCAGTGATGCTGCTGGTCTGGGGACCACAGTGGAGAAACACCGACTTCAAGGAGTCACATGTTTCTAAAGCAAAGGAGAATCATTTCTCTTTGTATTTCTGTGTTCTCATGCTGCTAATAAAGACATACCTGAGACTGAGCAATTTATAAAGGAAAGAAGTTTAATGACTCACAGTTCCACATGGCTGGGGAGGCCTCACAATCATGGCAGAAGGCAAAGGAGGAGCAAAGTTACATCTTACACGGCAACAGGCAAGAGAAAGCATGTACAGGGAAATTCCCCTTTATAAAACCATCAGATCTCATGAGACTTATTCACTATCATGAGAACAGCATGGAAAATACCTGCTGCCATGATTTAGTTACCTCCCACCAGGTCCCATCCACAACCTATGGGAATTATGGGAGCTACAATTCAAGATTTGGGTGGGGACACAGCCAAACCATACCACTCTTTTTTTCTTTTGTTTTTGTTTTTGCTTTTTTGAGACAGGCTCTCCCGCTGTCATCCAGGCTGGAGTACAGGCACTATCACAGCTCACTGCAGCCTCAACTTCCTGGGCTCAAGAGATCCTCCCACCTCAGCCTCCTAAATAGCTGAGACCACCGGTATGCACCACCATGTGCGGCTAATTTTTTACTTTTTTGTAGAAATGAGGTCCCACTATATTACCCAGGCTGGTCTTGAACTCCTGGGCTCAAGTGATCCTCCTATCTTGGCCTCCCAAAGTGCTGAGATTGCAGGCACGTGCCACACGATGCCCAGCCCATTTTTTTTCGTACTGATATATTCTTGCTCCTATTTTTTCTTTTCAAACTGAACATCTTTATATTCGAGGTTAATTTAAAATGGAGCCTTCAGTGAATCTGGTATGTGTGTGAATTGGACCCAGCTCAGGGATTTTGCTCTTCCGTTGAATCTTTGCTTTCTCTGTGGACCCATGAGTGTCAGGACTGATATTTCTGATTTTTCCTTTGTGCCAAATTGAGCCTCATCGGCCCGGTCAGCCCTAATGTCACATGCCCTCCCCACCGCCTGAGATTACAGGACAGGAGATACATTTCAATTCAAAGTTCTGAAAATATGATTAGTCTCAAGACTGGAGAGAGAAAAGTTATTGGAAATATTTTCATAAAAATTAATGTTTATAATCAACCTTGTGACAGTGGGTAGTATGTCAGCAATTCAGGTAAGGTTGTGTTTGCTGTTTTCTTCTGCAGAGAGGATTTAGCTGCTGCCTATAATCAGTTTCATGAAACCTTGCTCTTCCAGGATTCATTTTTTCATTTATTCACTCATTTGTTCAGCAAGTGTTTATATTGATTATCTACTTGGAGCCAAGTTCTATACTAGGCTGTGAAAACAGACAAATATAGACATCCTCTGTTCAGGCAATGAGAGCTTTGTAATAAGTTTCTTGTTTTTTAATGACAAAGGCTTTTATGATTTTAGCATCACGTGGCTCCTCACTTTCTGGGTTAGTTTTGTGTTTGGTTGATGTTTTCATTGTTGTTTTGTTTGGGGATGGTACTTGTTTCCTGCCCAGCAATTCTTGTAAGTAAGTAATAATATAGAATAACCAGATTTGTTGGGTTCCTGCAAAGACAAACATGATATTTAAAGAAGCTTGCAATTAAATAAAGAAACATCTAAAAATAGATGGACAATGCAGTGTGATGAGGAACAAGAGAAGTAGCTCGGTGGAAGAAATAATGTGTTTGTGATGTCTAGAGAAGTATTCCTGGATGAGGTGACACTAGAGGTGGGTTTTGGAAGGAGAAATCTCTTTCTCATATTGTTAGTCTCAGTCAGTGTCCCCTCCTGTGGTTCCAGGAACACCAGCATTTCGTTAGACTTAGACCCATTGTAAGCAAAGGGCTTAAGCACAAGTCCCTGGGGGAGAAACTCAACTCTGCCATCTTCTAGCTGTGTGCCTTTGGAAATCACTTAATTTTTGAGCCTATATGATGGAATACTACTCAACCCTAAAAAGGAATGAATTGATGACATTCACAGCAACCTGGATGGGATTGGAGACTAGTATTCTAAGTGAAGTCACTGGGGAATGGAAAACCAAACATTGTATGTTCTCACTCATCTGTGGGAACTAAGCAATGAGGATGCAAAGGCATAAGAATTAGACAATGGATTTTGGGGATTCAGGGGAAAGGGTGGGAGGGGGTATGGGATAAAAGACTACAAATTGGGTTCAGTGTGCACTGCTCAGGTGATGAGTGCACCAAAATCTCACAAATCACCACTAAAGAACTTACTCAGGTAACCAAACACCACCTGTTCCCCAAAAACCTATGGAAATAAAAAAATTAAAAATAAAAAAACAACATTGATCACGAAAAAAACATGAATAACATTACACCCCACACAGGATTGTTGAAAGAAACAAAAGAAAATAATATTTAAAAAGCACTTAGCATTGTGTCTGACATGTTATAAGCCCTTAATAAAATCATAGTTGCCTTAGTTATTATAATTATCACAATGTTGATGGGTGTCCTATGATACAAAGTGGATGGAGTCAGGGCTGGGGAATTGAGTCTATCTGTGGGGTGTGCATCTGTTTAATGGTGGGGTCCTCAGATCCTTGCATCTACAAGGGCATTGTGAATTGGCTATATGTGGGCAATGTTCTCTGCTGTACTCCTGAACTTGTTTTAAAAGGAAACTCTTTATCCACCGTGCATCTGTGAGAACGGGACTCTGCAGATCACTTATTGGTTCACAGCCTCCCCAAATCAGCCTGCTCTCTTCAGGGGACCATATGTGCCTGATAATGACCCTGCCTTTGTAGTCCATGGTCAAAAGCTTGCCATGAGTCTGTAGTGCCAGCTCAAATGGCATCATGCTGTGCTCCTGCCTTCCCAAGCAGGGTGTGCATGCAGGCACCCTCTGAAGGCTGGGTTCTAGATATCCTCTCATCTTTATCTTTGCAACTTTATCCTGGCTTCTAAGGGGCATGGGTATGCCACTGTCACTATCTGTGGAAAAATTGATTCAGTCTGCATGTTCCGTGAAACACTAGGAGATTCTCCAAAAGAAGCCTCAGTTAGCAACTGCAAGTATGCAAAACAGGTATATTAAGGGGTGATGACTCACCTCAGAAAAGGAACCTCTGTTTGTAGAAAAGATTAACCAGAAGACGTCTTTAAATTACATCCATCTCTGGGCATAGCTTGCGGGTGTCTGAGAAAATGATTGAGAAGTAAAATATGTTTTGTATGCATGATACACATTCCCAAATAAGCCCAAAAGAAATCGAAGTGACAGTTTGATTTACCTTTTTTAATTCGAAAAATACCTTTTCAATATTGACACTAGAAATCAGCCCTAATTATTCCCCTCTGACTTTGCTACTTTGTCTTTCCTTCTCATCTGTGTCCACTTGCTTCCTATTGCATTATATATTTTACTTTTCACTTAATGTATCATAAGCACATCCCAGATTGCTACATGGTCCTTATCATTATAATTTTTAATGACTGTGTAATGGTCCATCAAGTAGCTGAGTCTAATTTATTTGGCCATTTTCCTATGGTTAAACATCTAGGCCATCGATTTTCTGCCATTTTTAGCTGTAGAAACTGTGTTTTAAGAAACCATATGTAGAACCCAAATATGTTCTATTGATTTTTTTTTTTTTTTTTTTTTGATATGGAGTCTTGCTATTACACAGGCGGGATTGCAGTGGCATGATCTCAGCTCACTGCAACCTCCGCCTCCCGGGTTCCAGCAATTCCCTTGCCTCAGCCTCCTGAGTAGCTGGGATTACAGGCCCCCACCACCACACCCAGCTAAGTTTTGTATTTTTTTAGTAGAGAATGGGGTTTTACCATATTGGCCAGGCTGGTCTCGAACTCCTGACCTCAAGTGATCCACCCGCCTCAGCCTCCCAAAGTGCTGGGATTACACGCATGAGCCACCATGCCCAGCTCTCTATTGATTATTTGTGAATACTTTAGCTTATTTAATTTTCAAAATAATCTTTAAAATAGGAACCATTATCATCACACTTTCTAAGTGAAAATTGATGCTCAGAGAGATTGTGGAGTTTGCTCAAGTCTGGATACCTAGCAGGTTATAGATCTGAGACATGAAACCACGTATCTCTGACTTCAGAGGGTGGATTCTTCATCAGTGAACAATACAACTTGGACCATGTGGAGTGAGACAAGGAAACTGGCAACGCCCAAGAGATTCACTAAACCCCTCTAAACCTGCCCCTGATGAATGGCAGATGGACATTCAACCAATGACAGCTGTTTCTGAGCATCTAAAATGCAGGGAGCCTAGTGTGATCACTGGCCCACCTGAGGCTCTGGGGGATGAGCCACAGGTTCAATCCACTGCTGCCATGTCTCTGTTTGGTTTAGAAGCCGCCTTCTCCAAAGACTTGAATGTTCATTTTAGTGCACCTTCTGGATTTTCTCCTCTTCCGTAAATATTTGCTTTTGTGTATTCCCATGCAGGAGCTTCAGCCATTGCTACAGGTGGCTCCTTCTTGTGCTGTTCTCTGCTTCCAGCTGCATTTTCCTCAAAGGCTTTCTGGTATCAGTCAATCCATAGATCTCTAAGAACCTTGAGCTTTGCAATTTATCCCTCCTCAGAATCCTATATGCCAGTGGCATTGGCGGAGTGGGTGGACCCCTGGACAACTGTTCCTGCTTTCCACTCGTTTTCCTTTGTCACTTAAAGTGCAGGGCCAGGGCAGCATCCCTTTCCGTTAGTGACGCAGCTTTCCCTGTGCACAAGTCTCCCTTTCCTTGTCTGTGCTAGCTGGAAACAAATCACTAATTAAATTTCATCTCTCACAGCTCTGGAAAAATGACAGACTAGTGCTTCCAATTAGTTTCATCAACAGTGTGGAATAAGAGGCATGTTACAGCCTGTAAAGACAGTAGGGCTAAGGGGAAGAGGCTCCCACTGTCTGTTACCCCGCTGTCTGTCTTCAGCGAGGCTGGAGTTCTGAGCCTTTCTCGCCTGCATTCCAATATCCAGCCCTGGCTTGCTTAGAGGTTGAGAAGACTGCATTTCTTCATCCACCAAACACCAGTGGGGAGTCACCTGTGTGCCAGGCACCACTAGCCTCCCACTGTTGATAGGACAGCAAACAAGACAGACACATTCCCTGCTCTGGAGAAACTGCCAGACAAAAATAAGGATGTCGGGATGTGGCAGTTGCAGGTGTCTCTGAACATTTCACTAAATCGAATGGACCAGGGCCAATGACATGAAGACAGGAAAGGGATTGGTTGAGCACAGTGAGGCCCTGTCTTAGGTAAAGAGGATACAGAAATAGATCAACATGGTCCCGGGCTTTGGAAAAACCCAAACTGGTGAGAAAGTTACCTGAGGGGTCAGTTGCAGTACAACGTGACAGACATCATGACAATAGAATGCACGGGGAACCCTGGGTTCAGGGGAGGGGCCTTTTGCCCTTTGTGGGTTCAGAGGCAGCTGCAAGGAAGAGCAGATACGTGAGCCATTTTCAAGAGTGTGCCAGGTGGCCAATGGAAGGAAGGGCATTTCAGACGCTGAGAAGTCCGGGGCAGGCTATGTTTAGCAAGCAGTGAATGATGTGATGCATCAGAAGGATACCCTAGGGGGCCGGGTGCAGGGTTCATGCCTGTAATCCCAGCACTTTGGGAGGCCAAGGAGGGCAGATCACCTGAGGTCAGGAGTTCGAGACCAGCCTGGCCAATATGGCAAAACCCCATCTCTACTAAAAACACAAAAATTAGCCAAGCATCGTGGCACGCGCCTGTAATCCCAGCTACTCAGGAGGCTGAGGCAGGACAGTCACTTGAACCTGGGAGGCGGATGTTGCAGTGAGCTGAGAAGATGCCACTGCACTCCAGCCTGGGTGACAGAGTAAGACTCCGCCTGAAAAAAAAAAAGATCCCCTAGGGAATGTCCTTGATGGAGCTGAAATGCCAGGTAAGCAAGAGGCAGGTTACTAGGGGTCTGGTGTGGCTTGATTTTGACTTTGGGCTTCATCTCAGAGGTGATGGAGGATGGAGTCCAAGCCAAAACACCTAGGCACCAGCCCAAGCTCTGCCACTTCCCTGGTATGACCTTGGCGAGCTCCCCAGTTCCTTTAATCACTGGGGGTAATAAAAGCGCTGACACCTTAGGGTTGTTTTAGGGATTAGACCCAAGAATACACATGAAACACTCAGCACGTGCCTGGGCTTTAAGTGTTTGATAAATATTACCTCTAATTGTTATAGCTTAGTAGTGTCTGTGTTAGTATTGATCACCATGGTGGGCAGCCAGGCAGGGTAGGCAGTGAAGGGCTTTGAAGTCAGAAGGACCTAGGATCCATTCTGCCTTGCCATCACTCATTACATAGCCACAGACATGTCACTTACCTCCCTTAGCCCCTCTGCTTTTCAGTTAAGGAAAGTGTGTGTCTGCCACCCAGCCCCAGCTTCAGCACATGGATCCTCAGTAAAACACAGATGTTGTTGTCGTTGTCATCATCATCATCATCATCATCTACCTCTATTATCCTCAACAACAATGACATCCACAGTAACAATAAGCAGGGGGATCACCTAAGACACACTCTGTTTTAGAGAGATGAGTTCAGGGCTTGAGGCTGAAAGACAGCGAACCAGCAGGCCAGGCCATGTAGGGCTTGCAGCTAAAAGACAGGGAACCAGCAGGCCAGGCCAAGCCAACCGAGTGGTCACTGACCTGCTCTACATCCAAAATCCCTGAGGCAAAATCTGAAAACACACGTTAGGAAAGACATTTGTCTTTCCCCCAGATTTCTGATTTGACAGGTCATGGCACCCTAAATTTGCGCTTTTAAAAGCTCTGCAGGGAATTTTACTTTTCCAGCAGGCGTCTGAGAACCCTCACTGGACATACACAGTGATGCTGGCAAAGCCTAGGCAGAAACAAAAGAGGGTCCCTGGGGCAGAATGGGAGGCAGCTCTGGGTCTCTTAAGATGGCCTTGGTGTGCTAAGTGCACCAGAAGTAGGAACTCACCCACTGTCGCCATTACAGACAGAGCGCTCCTAACAGAGAGCTTTCAAGAAACCCCAGGGCTTTCCTCATCTGCTGGGACGTCTCTGTCTTCCTGTGCCTGCTCCTGCTGGATCCAGGATCCCAGGCTGGCTCTGAGACCTTGGGCTGGCTCCACCTCAAGATCTGCTGCTTCTCCTGTACTTAACACCTGGTTCTTTGGACTGTTCGTTTGTTGATCTGTTATTGTTTACTTTTTGGTTGCCTTTGAATTACCAAACTAAGTCATTCTTGTAGCAAAATCTCAAGCACAGAAATGACTACATTAAAATGAGCCTTCCACTTCTCCTAATTCCTCCCCAACACTTCCCAACATCATCACCATTAACAACTGTGTGTAGTCCTCTATGTTCCTTTTCTTAAATATAAATACATATCTACAGACAGGTCTTTGTTTTGATATGATTTTACAAACCTATGGAGTTATAGAATGGAGTTTATCTTATAACTCATCTCCCCACACTACAAAAAATCTTGTGGTCATCTTTCCATGACAATACAAATTCTTACTATTTTTTCATAGCTATGGTAGCCTTGTAACTTATTTACTGACTTCCCTTTCGCAGCCATCTTCCTGTTGTTTTACAAACCCAGGCCACCCAGCAACAATCTTCTTTATATACTGTCTTTTCATACTGACACTTCTCAATCCTATTGGATGAATTCCCAATGGTGCGATTGCTCATTTCTGACATTCTCTCTGCTGATCATGGGCCACAGCACTGGTTGTCTCTTTCTCTGACTCAACCCAAGTCTGATGAGATTTCAGTTTCACTGCACCATTGCAGCAACGAGAAAACATCCCATCATGCACTGCTTCTAGATATTGTCAGGAGAAGGATATATTATTATGCAAAAGCAGTGTCTATTTACAGCTGATGAAACGACAATTTTTCATGGAGTTTTTTCTTTTTATTTAACATCTTAACTGTCAATTCCAACAAAAACACTGGTTGTTTTCCTCTATGACTAATCTAAGTACCAAGATGGCCAACAGCACAATACCAACTTTTTGTTTGTTTGGTTTTTAAATATGGCAAAATTATATATGAGCTTCCCATTTTACAGGTTTCTAAGAACATCTTAATGAAAATAACAGAACTCAGAAAATCCACTGTCATTTTGTCCAAAAATATTTTGTTAGCATTGGGATGCAGCCATGCCATTGACAAGAAACACATGTGGATCACCTTTTAATGCTTAATGAGCCTTTCTTCCTAGCATGCATTCCAGTGGGAGAGAGGACAGAATAAACATGATTAAATTATCAGACAGAAACACATGACTATAAGTAATTGACTCTCATGTTTCATGAGCCTTAACCTCACACTTCAGAATGTTTATTTCCTTTATGTCAAAATGTTTGTTTACTTTTCTCCATGGACTTTAATTAATTTTGCCTTTGGCTTATAAACAGGTGAAACTGAAAACTTTTTTATTTGCATTTTTATCTTGAAGCAAGCTAACTAATTAAACTTTGCAATTTGGTTTCACTGTGCTGTACCAGAGCCATAGGAAAATGGCTGACAGATTCACAGATTTGTGACCGTTTTTCTAATGAAGGAGATTTTGGAAATTTTGATGGTTTCATGTAAATGCTAAAGGTAAAACATGTATTAAGAGTCACTTCATCATAGGAGGAAAAATAAGCAAATGACTCAACTGCATAAGGAGGTGAAAGGAAGGATCTAGAAACTACATACAGTAAACTTCTCCTGAGTACCACAAAAAGTGTAGAATGGAGTATGAGCATTGTAGTTTTCAATAGTGTTACTCAACTGGTAGAAAAGAGGAATGCCCAAGGCATAATGCACATAGATTTCAGCCTGATATGCAACATGTTCTTCCATGAGATGTTAGAGCTTAAAAGAAAAGGTAGAGATTGAAGACATTATCTTTTAAAAGATACTCATAGCACATTTAATTGATAGGGGATCACTAACAAGATTATATAAAGAACTTCTAAACTCAATAAGAAAGCAAAAAAAAAGTAAAAAATAACTAAGAGATATAAACGGTCATTTCACAAAATAAGAAAAATGACTAATGTATAAAAAGCTGTTCACACTCATTGGCCATCACTGAAATTCCAATAACAATTATATGTAATTATATAATTTTATGTCTGCCTGATTGGTAAATATTAAGCCTAGAAATGCCAAGCTTTGGCAATAACAGGAAAACAGAGACCCTCGCTGACTGCTGTTCAGAGAGTAAATTGGCACAGCAACTTTGAAGAACAGTTTGTCATTACCTACCAACGTGGAAGATGTGTAACATATCCCTAAGATAATCCCTGTAAGGAATTTTCATTTATGCCCCTGGGCACAGAGACAAGAACACTCCTAGAAGCATTTCTAGCAATAGCAAAATAGGAAATGGCCTACATGCTCATTGATGGAAGCATAGCTCAGTACCCAGTAGTGTGTACGTCTGATGAACTGCAGCAAGGACGGTGGATCTCCAGTAACTGCATATGTGGAAAACACAGTCTGCAGAAAAATACAAACAGATGATTTCATTTATATAGAGTTTAAAAAAACATGAAAAACTAATAAGTTTAGAAAAAGATAAGAAGTAAAACTATGAAGCAAAACAATGAATAATAGATTTAAAATTGCAGATAGCCCGAGCCCAGTGGCTTGCACCTGTAAACCCAGCATTTTGGGAGGCTGAGGCGGGAGGATTGCTTTAGCCTAGGATTTTGTTCAAGATCAGCCTGAGCAACATAGCAAGACCTTGTCTCTATGAATAATTAAAAAAAAAAAAAAGTTGGGCATGGCGACCCATGCCTGTGGTCCCAGCTACTTGGGATGCTTAAGCCTGGGCAGTCGAGGCTGCCGTGATCACTCCACTGCACTCCAGCCTGGGTGACAGAATAAGACCTTATCTCAAAAAAAACACAAACAAACAAACAAACACACACACACACACACAAAAAGAACAAACACTGCAGATAGCCATTTTCCTAAGAGGGAAGGTAGCAGGCTAAGATCATGGAGGAACACACAGGAGCTGTAGTGGTATCGTAATGTGATATTTCTTAAGCTGGGTGGTGGATACAAGTGTTGATTGTACTATTTTTTATACCTTGTTATATGTTGTATATGCATGTGTGTATATAGGTACATATACACATACATGTATATGTACATATTCCTATGTATATATAAAATATATAGCTTTTAACAGAAAAGGGAAAATATGAGCTATGTAACATTTATCAGGCACGAATCTTATCTCATTCAACATTTTTATCAATAATTTATTAAAATCATGGCTCATCCAGAGCAGGTGAGGGATGACGATGATTGAAATCAGGTTTTCTGAAAGGCATGGATAAGCTCCAGCCATGAACTGATTATTTAATGGAACAGAGTTGAAGATAAAATCTTCCCCTTGAGATTCTTAAAAACCAGTTCACTAAATTGGGGTGAGACCCCCCCGCCTTTGTTAAACAGCAATTCATGCAAAAACAATATTGGGGTCTTAGTTGACCACAAGTTCAAAAGGAACCTTCTGTACCAGTGTCCGCCCAGAGAGCTAATTTCCACTGTAGGAAGAGTGATCTTCCTACAACAGCTAGCATGCATCAAGGTGTATCTTGTATAGTTTGCTCCCAGCATCTTGATTTGAATAGAAAGTTGACAAATCAAAGCATGGTCAGAGGATGGTAACTAGCAATGTAAAAGATCAGCTTGTAAGTTTGTAGCTCATGGGAGGGGAATGTATAAGAGCCATAGTGGAACTTCGAGGTTTCCAGAAGATCGATTCTGGCTCTGTGTACCCAAGATCTCGCCAAAGCCAGAGATACCCCAGAAAGCAGTGGCCTGCCTTGTAAGGTATGAGCTCAGGTCCCTGGATGTGTTTAGGCAAAGGCTGTACACCTCCCTGTCCCTACAGGTGTGCTGAAAGGTGGGCTCCATGGCTCCAACATCCTTTCCACTTCGTGGCTCTCATGAGTCTATAAGAGTAACCCAAGAGAAGTCACTGGCAGAAACTTGGAAATCGTTTTAACAGGGGCCAAGAGGGAAACGTGGGGCAGTGCATGACTGACAGCTGTGTTCTGTGACTTCTACATCTGCCTTACAGTTCTTCAGGCAGCCATGAGCCCCTGCAGGCAAACCTGTGGTCTTTTCAGCAGGACCTGTCTCTGCTGCCTTAGCCCCTAGGAAAGGGATGCAATGCTGTGGCTCCATTTTCAGCAGCAGACAAGGAAAAGAACTTGGGTTTGACAGTTTCACAACTTGAGATTGAATCTCTCTCTGCCTCCTTTCGATTATATAGTCTCAAGTGCATTTCCACCTTTCTCTGAATTTCAGTTTCTAGCTCTTTAAACAAGGGTCAGGGACAGCTTACCATTGCAGAAGGTGGTGAGGTCAGGAAAGAAATTAGAGGCCAGGTGCAGTGGCTTATGCCTGTAATCCCAGTGCTTTGGGAGGCCAATGCGAGCAGGAGTTTGAGGTCAGGAATTTGAGACCAGCCTGGCCAACATGGTGAAACCCCATCTCTATTAAAAATACAAAAAAAAAAAAAATTTGCCAGGTGTGATGGCACATGCCTGCAACTTGCTACTCGGGAGGCTGAGGCAGGAGAATCGCTTGAACCTGGAAGGTGGAGGTTGCAGTAAGTCAAGATCATGCCACTGCACTCCAGCCTGGGTGACAGGGTGAGATTCTGTCTCAAATAAAAAGAAAGAAATTGGAGCACCTGGTATATATTCCTTTCTCAATGCCCAACCCTGAAACATCTCTAATACTGTTTATTCACTTACTCATCAATTTGTCCAGTAAAAGTTTATGTAATACCTAGATCCCAGGTACCTGGTGGCCTCTGAGCCATTGGGAATATGCTTGTGGAAATACACCCTCCTCTCGAGGAAGCTATAGGCTTGTAGCTGAGACTGATCACCCAACAGACAATGGTAAACGCAGTGTGCCAAGCTCTAGGCAGAGGACAAAACCATGAAAACAAGCAGAATGGAAGAGGAGGAATATATAACACTGCCTCAGGAAGGAGTGTTGGGGCAGACTTTCTAGTGTCCTAAAAGATGAGCAGAAATTATCTGAGATGAAGCAGTAACAACCTGGGGCAGGGGCATTGAAGAGTCTATTGCTGAATGAACAGCAGGGACCAAGGCCCAGGCATGAGATAGCACAGCCAGCTTGGGAAAGTTCAAGTTCAGTGCATCAGCCAGGATGGGCCAGCTTATGCTGTCATAGTAAACTACCCAAAATGCAGCGATTCACAATAAAAACAGTTCATTTCTTCCCATTATCTCTATCCTCCAGGGACTGGCTGGGTGCTCAGCTCCATGTCACCCTCTCTCTGGCATTCAGGCTGACAGAGTGGCCACTTTGCAGAACAGCGGCAGTGGCTGTGCAGAGAGAAAGGTGGCATACCACACTACACACAGTCTCTTGAAGCTTTCACGTGAAACTGGCATGCAGGCTGGGTGCAATGGCTCCTGCTTGTAATCCCAGCACTTTGGGAGGCCACAGCAGGAGGATCACTTGAGCTTAGGAGTTCAAGACCAGTCTGGGCAACAGAGTGAGACCCCTGTCTTTACAAAAAGTTTAAAAATTTAGCCGGGCATGGTGGTGCACACCTGTGGTCCTAGAAACTTGGGAGGGGCTGAGGTGGGAGGATCACTTGAGCCCAGGAGGTCAGGGTTGCAGTGAGCTATGATCACATCTCTGCATTCCGGCCTAGGTAACAGAGTGAGACTCTGTCTCCAAAAAAAGCAAAGAAAGTGGCTTGGAGCACTTCAGCTTCTGTTTCATAGGCCAGGTAAGTCACAGGGCCACGCCTAAATCCAACAGAGGAAGACAGAGTAGTCCTTCCTGTGTGGCCAGAAGGAGAACTAGAAGTATCAGTTGACAGCACTAAGGACCACCACTTTCAGTGTAGCAGGAGAAGGGGTCCATCTGGAGTGGGAGAGGGTGAGAAAGAAACAACAACCAGATTAGGAAGCTCCTTTATGCTATGTTCTAGGGGGATTTTGTTGTTTTGTTTTGTTTGAAACAGAGTCTTGCCTTGTTATCCAGGCTGGAGTGCAGTGGTGTGATCTCAGCTCGCTACAACCTCTACCTTCCTGGTTCAGGCAGCCTCCTGAGTAGCTGGGATTACAGGCACACACGACTATGTCCGGCTAAATTTTGCTGGGCATGGTGGCTTACGCCTGTAATCCCAGTACTTTGGGAGGCCAAGGTGGGTGGATCATGTGAAGTCAGGAGTTCGAGACCAGCCTGGCCAACATGGTGAAACCCTGTCTCTACTAAAAATACAAAATTAGCCAGGCATGATGGCACATCCCTGTAATCCCAGCTACTAAGGAGGCTGAAGCAGGAGAATTGCTTGAACCCGGGAGGTGGAGGTTGCAGTGAGCCAAGATCGTGCCATTGCAGTCCAGCCTGGGCAACGAGAGTGAAACTCAGTCTCAAATAAATAAATAAATAAATTTTATAGTTTTAGTAGAGATGGGATTTCACCATGTTAGCCAGGCTGGTCTCGAACTCCTGAACTCAGGTTATCCACCCGCCTTGACCTCCCAACATGCTAGGATTACAGACATGAGCCACCACACCTGGCCCTCCTCTTCTTACAAGGATACCCCAAGGCTGGACGTAAGGCCTACCCTAATCCAGCATAACCTCATCTTAACTAAAAGACACATTCTGAGATTCTGGGTAGACGTGAATTTGGGGAGGACCCTAGCCAACCTAGTAGAGAAAGTGATAATGTATTTTTGATGGGGTTTCACCATGTTGCCCAGGCGGGTCTTGAACGCCTGACCTCAAGTGATCTGCCTGCCTCGGCCTCCCAAAGTACTGAGATTACAGGCATGAGCCACTAGATTTTTTACGGTATCTAGCAAGGGCCATTGCAGGATATCAAGTCTGGGAATGACATAATTAGTTTCCCATTTCAGAATCATTGAATTGGATACAGCCAGAGTAATATTCATTCACTTGTTCCACAAGCATTTGGGTGGTGACAGAAGGCGGCAGACAAAGTCCCCCCCATCACATTTGGCAAAGAGGGTTGGGGGGATTCATTAATCAACGAGCTAAACAAATGAATTTGTAATGTTTCAGATGGTGATAAGTTGCAGGAGTAAAAATAAAGATGGGATAACAGGAGCTGACAGCCTGTTAGAGAAAGCCAGAAGTGTTAAGGTGTGAGGAGCGAATGGGCTAGACAGCTACGAAGGAGACAGAAGCAACAGAACTGAGTGAGCTTCTAGAATTACAAGAGGGTCCCTGAGATAAAATCTATAGCAACGCCTAGGGCAGGAGGCTTTGATAAACATGATTTGCATCTGAGTTTGGAGTTGGAATACCTCTTTTGAAGCACTCTGTCCCCATGGACATAGATGTAACACAAACCCTTTCCAGGAGAGTGGGTAACAGACAAGCCAGTCAGCCAGTTTATTAAGATGGAAATTTTCACAAGGGCTAAAATAAAGATTCAAGTCAATGGAAGCTGCCTTTTTAATTGATAAGAGCAGCTCAGCGGTAAAGGAAATAGGAGATGCTTGATGCCTGTGTCGTTCTAGTATTGGGGAATTCTTTGGAACACTCAAAGCTGACCTCCCCATCAGCTCAAAGAGAATTGATGGTCTGTGCATGTCCTTGTGAGGCTTTCTGTGGGGTAAGATGAGATTAGAAGCAAAGTTGCCTCTTACTCCTCTGGTTTCATTCTTCACTCTAGCAGTCAGCACAATTCACAGGTGTATCAGCTGAGGAAGCATCTCACAAACTCTCTTCTCTCTTACTTCCATGCCATTTTGGCACCGTGAACTTGAAATCACTGGTGTTGTTCTCTTTACCCTGCTGGAATCACAGACGCTGCAGTTGAAAGTCACCCAGAGGCGATCTGATGGTTCCCTTCCTCTACGGGAGAAGTCTCTTCTGCTCTTCACAGCAGGTGTCATTCAACCTACACACATGTGCTGAACCACAGGAGCTTGTGGTCTCTCGAGGCAGGACCACCCCCCTCCCCAAACCCCATGGTCAAGCAGCCCCTGCAGTTGCCATGTTTTTCCCCAAGACCCATCATCCGTCCTAGCTGGGAGCCATGTGACGTTATGCTGTTTCTGTTTAAGCATGAAGTCATTCAAAAGTTGGAAGGTAGCACGCTCCCATTTTAGAACTGTTGTGCCAAACCCTATTAACCTCAGTAAGGAAGACACCAGGTTCAAGAGGCTGAAGAAGAGACCTAGAGCCAGCAAAGGAGGCACGGGGTTTTATTAGGGGCTTACATCCAGGCGAGAGAGTCTAGTGGCAACAAGCTGGACATTAGAACCACCTTACATACAGAAACAGTCCAGCAACAGAGGGCTGGACAAGATTTCACCTTCCTGTGATCCACTGTCAGCAGGCTAGATGACATAACCACACAGCCTAGTGGCAGTGGGCTGGGCAGGAAAACTGCAAACATCATGCATTTTATATAACATTTTCATTTAACACACTCCTCCTAATGACCTCCACCTGGCAACCTTCATCAACCCAAAACTCAGGGCATCAGTGTGTACACCTCATGTTCCATGGAATGAAACAGAGTGGGGGCTCAGATGTTTATCATAGACAAGGAACAAATCTCCTGGTCGACCTCTCCTGGATTCCCTAGTTTGGAACACACATTCAGGTGCATCTGCCATCCAGGGTCATCCCAAGGGTATGCTTAAGTCACTGTTATCAGGTGCATTTACCCTACAGGAACACCTTCACATCACGTTAGCCCAGTTCCTTTCTTTCTTTGTATCATTCCTTCCCTTTAAATCTAAAAAGAAGATTAAGGCTTCCAAGCCAAGCCAAGCCCAATTACTACAACCAGTCTTTATATGGCAATACCCCACCATCTAGACTGCCCACTAACTTCTCTCCTCCTGATAGTCTCTGTTTTATATATTTTTCTTAAAAACCACAGGAACCAGCTGGCTCCAGGACTCCAGCCACAATCCAAGGGCCAGAGTAGAGGGTTCTAAAATTTCTCCATAAAATTTACTTCTCGATACAAGAAAGCAATATAAGCCATAATGGCTGACATTCCAGATAAACACTCTTACCAAGCCCCGGCTCTCAGTAAACTCAAACGCATCTCTCTACTCAAATGTTTTGTGGTTCCAAGAGAAAACAAATACACAGTGCACATTTTTCTTTCTTTAAAGATTGGAAAGAAATGAAGAAAACACTTGTCTTGTCCATGTTTTTATAGAAAAATATAAAGCATGTGTCCTCTGTGACAGATTTTTTTTCCTGTAAATCCAGCAAGCCCATGAAAGAGCTTAAGTGTGAGCGGATGTCACACGTTCATCTTCCCCAGCCACTTTGCTGCATTTCTGAAAAGATAACATAAATGCCTCGAGTGCAGACATCTTGAGATTTAGGAGCTGGCCCCTTACAGCTCTTTGTGAATTGAGCCTAGAAAACGTGTCTGTTTTTAGCTGACCCCAAGAACAGAACTGGCAACCCCTTCGTGCAGAGGAGCCTTCCTTCACGGAGTTGATTCTCAAGAAACTGATGCTGAAACTTTCTTTGGGCACGAGACACCTGTGTGCTTCTCATATTTGGGCCCAATCCTGTCCCTTCTGCCCTCTGCCGTCTGTGTCGTTCATGGCTGCAGAACACAGCCCCCAAGCAGAGATGCTGAGTCCTCAGGACCCAACACTGATGCCACCACACACCGGCTGTGTGACCCTGAGCCAGTCACTTCTGTTCTTCCACTAACCAAACAAGGATAATAGTGGAGTCTTCCTGGGGTCCGATGTGCACACTGGTACTCAGCACAGTACCCTGGACAGCATAAACAGTCCGTTTGACAGGCTGAATCAAGGCTTTCTGTCATGAGGCTTTCTGTGAGGTAGGATGAGGTTAGAAGCAAAGTTGCCTCTTTTTCTCCTCTGGTTCCATTCTTCACTCTGGCAGTCAGCACAATTCACAGACGTATCAGCTGAGGAAGCATCTCACAAATTGTCTTCTCTCTTGCTTCCATGCCCTTTTGGCACCGTGAACTTGAAATCCCTGGCATGATGAGATCAAGTCCTATTCCCTGGACCTTGTCCATGTGATCTGATTTGGAAACAGAGTCTTTGCAGGTGTGATTTATTGAAGGGTCTGGGGATGAGAGTACTGTGGATTATCCAGGTGGGCCCTGAATGCCATCACAGGTGTTCTTAGAAGAAAGAGGCAACAGGAGAGAACACAGGTGCACAGAAGCACAGGCAAGGTGAAGGCAGGGCAGAGAGAGATGTGGCCACCAGCCAAAGAATGTAGATAGCTACCGAAGCTGCATATGGTAAGGAACAGACCTCCCCTAGAGCGTCCAGGGAGCACAGCCCTGCCCACACCTTGACTTCTGACCTGAAGCCTTCAGAACTGTGAGAGACCAAATATCTGAAATCCTAAGCCACCCAGTTTGTGGTATTTGTTACAGCATCCCCAGGAAATGGATTCAGTGAGTGAAGGGTGAGCCATTCGCATTAGCAGAACACAGAACTGAGGAGACAGAAACCCGGCCACACTGTGTGAGGCATAGGGCAAATCTTTCCTAGATAATAACTCAAATCATTCAGACTGCTGCCTCTCTGCCTCTCCCTTTGTGTCTCTTTTCACCATCTCTCCTTCCCTTCTTTGTTCCTGTTGAAGTTGATGTGCCTATAAATTATCATCCTGTATAAACTTTTTAAAATTTTATTTTAAGTTCTGGGATACGTGTGCAGAATGTGCAGGTTTCTTACATAGGTAAACGTGTGCCATGATGGTTTGCTGAACCTATCAACCCATCACCTAGGCATTAAGCCCTGCACGCATTAGCCCAGTGTAAACCTTGATCTCTCTTTGGATGTCAGCTGATTCCTTTCTTCCATCGCCCGTGGGTTTCTGACTGCCCACCATTGCTAAAGCGAGTTGTATAGGCTGCAGGAACAGGTGCACAGGACTCTATGGCTTTTCCCGGTGTGTCTTTTCTCTGCTGAGGTCGGACTTTTAGATGGCAATACTTTTTAGTTTTGCTGGGCCAGGTGTGTTTCCAGGAGGTGGAATTCAGCAGAAGCAGAAAGTTCAAGGCTGTGGAAGATAGCAGCTCAAGTGGCAGCTGCTAAGGGCTTTTCAACTCAGTGGTTTTTCAGCTTGACTTGCAAATAGAGCCTCAAAGTTCCCAATTCTTAAAAATCTTCATTGTGTCCAGTCTCACAGCAGGAGGGAGAATTTGAAGATGGCCAGTGCTGCTGTTTTTCAGGCCCTAATACTTCTTTGTGCTGAGTGAATGGGCAAGTTATCCTGAGGAAGAAAATATTTTAGAGGCTTCAGTGCTAAGTATTAATCAAATAGGTCGGGGGTCGAGCAGGCCTTCCGCAGTCATTCATACAGGAAAAACATATTGAGGCTGGCCCCACCAAAATCTCGGCGGGGAATAACTAAAGCTGTGCGAGAGTCACCTTACATCCACGGTGAGCCACGTTGCCCTGTTACCACACGCTTTCAGGGCAACCTTGATCATGGGTTTTTGTCTAGTGCATCTTCATGCCGCAAGAAAGTTCTGTATTTAAGCATCTCTGTCTCCCAGCAAAATGTGGCAAGTGGAAGGTCCAGATGAGGCCTTTGCAGTCCGGTATCCACAGCCCTAGCACAGGGCCTGCCACAAAATAGGCCCCCATAAAGACTGGAGTTGAATAAAATGCATTGTTTGCAACACATAGGCAGGATTTCTTCTTTCCTGCGGTGGGGGATGGGACTGACCCATCAAAGCACATCTCATATTTGAAATGTATGAGATTCTTGGATAGTGCAAAATACAGTGTGTGCATTACACACTGAGGAGGCTGCTGCAGTTTCTCCAAACTCCTATAGGCTGGGAGACTTTTAAGAGACCCTTAGAGAGTGTCACCTTTGTTTCTGCAGTTTTCATAAATTTCTTTTACTTGGCCATAGTTTCTGGGTGATACTTGTTGTAACAGGCACTATTACAGTACAAGATATCCTGTTTCAGATCTGTGCAGCTCTCCTGGGCTCTTAGTTGGAGTGAATCAAAGCCCCTGCACACACAAACACCTGTGTGCACACTCTCACCTTGACATTCACCTATCCCTCTACTTCCCACCTCCAGAACCCTCTGCTGCTGGTGTTTTTCTGTGTGTTTGTTTTAGTTTTTTGCTTTTTTTAGAGAAAGGTGTCTCACCATGTTGCCCAGGCTAGTCTCGAACTCCTGAGCTCAAACAATCCTTCCGCCTCAGTCTCCCAAAGTACTGGGATTACAGGCGTGAGCACCACACCCAGCCAATCTCTGCTGCTTCTTGCTCATGGCATCATCCCTTTGGCTATCAGAAGGTAGCTCTCCTGGCCATCCCTTTGCATAGGCCATAGTGGAAGCTTATAATTTGATCTTGGTTTTTTCCTTTAGCTTTGTCCTTTCTGAAATTCTTCATTTTAGCCTAGATTCCTCTTATAATAGAGCATAACATTCCAGCAGTGCTCAAGGATGATTCATTGCCTCAAAGTTGCCACCTCTGAAAGAGTGTAATATGTCCACCCTACTCATTGGTAGGAGGGAGAAACTGATTCTTCTACCCCTTCTGCTGCTCCAAATGATAATAGCAACCACCACAACCACAGGCTCAGCAGATAACACGCCTAGCCCAGAGCTGCACGTCCTCTGCCTCTCATTTGCCCATCACAGATACCCAACAAAATAGACACCACTAGTATGAGCTTCCTTTTGAGGCTGTGATGAATTGCTACATATTTATGGCTTAAAATGTGCAAATTTATCTTTTTACACTTGGGTCAGAAGTCCAAAATCGGTCTCATTGGGTTAAAGTCAAGGTGCAGGCAAGGCTGGTTCCTTCTGGAGGCTCCAGGGGAGAATCCACTTTCTTGATTTTTCCATGGGAAGCCTGCACTCCTTGGCTCCTGGCTCCTTCCTTGGTCTTCAAAGCCAGCAGTGTGGTGTCTCCAGATCTCTTTCTTTGACTTCTGCTTCCCTGGTCAGAGCTCCTTCTCTGACTCCCCTGTCTCTCTCTTACAAGGACCTTATTGGACCCACCCAGATAATCCAGGATAAGCCCCTCATCTCAAGATCTTTAATCACATCGACTAAGTTTCTTTTACCCTGTAAAATAACATAGTAAGATATTCACAGGTGTTGGGGATTAGGATATAGGCATGTTTGGGACTGTTATTTTTCTAACCACACTTTTATGACTGCCTTTGTAACTATGAAGTGACTTTTACAGCTCAGAGAGGCTGCCCCATGTGCTCAGGCTCCCCAGTGAGTGAACTGAAGGCAGGATTTGAAGCAGGCAGGATTTGATCTTGGAACCTGGGCTCTAAACCACTACTGCACCATATGCTCACCCGAGCAGTGCCTAAATGCCCATCTTCTTTGCCAGGCTCTCAGCAACTTGCAAGGGAGAGTCATATTTTAATTATCTCTTGAGTCTCACCAAGTACATGGGAGAGACCTTGGGATATTGTTGAGGCTTAATATTGAGTTAAAATGGTGATTGTCTCCCTTGTACAAATCTACTTCTATTTAGACAACCTAAGGTTACTTTGGTTTTAAAAAATATCATTTCACACTAACCTTGCTTTCATTCAAGACTTCTCTTCTGCTTCTTTATCAAAAGTGGTGCTTCTGGGCCATGCCTCTCCCATCTCTTGATAACAACAATATTCTCAGAGAACACAGTGTCCTGGGCTGAATGTTACGTGTAGTCACTCACTTAATCCATGTACCAACCCCATCAGGTGAAAACCATTACTGTCCCCACTTACCACCGTTAAACCTCAGGCTCACAGTTGTCCAGAGTGGAGCAGCTGTTCAGTGGCAGAGCTGGGACTGAAACTGGGGACTCTTTGTCTCCTGTGGGCATGCTGCTAACCCTCTGAGTATTGTGAGTCTGGATGGGAGGACAGTGGGGATTTATGTTAGATGGTGCCCTGTGGTTGCAACCAATGAAAACCAACCCAGACTTTCTTTAACAAAGGGGAATTGATGAATAGATCTCTCCCCTAACAAGAGGCTGGAGATGTGAGACTGGGGAGAACAGGAGCCATGATGACTCTGGAGCCCTGAGCTCGGCCCCAGGAGCTGGCTTGTAGCAGAGGCAGTGGAGTCAGGGCACCGCCACTCAGGGGCGGGACTCACAACCCAGATCCGAGGGAGCATCTAGTGCAGCTCTCTTAAGTCGTGTCCATTGGCCCTTGGGGTGTGGGGAGCAGGTGGCTTTTGTCTCTCTTCTGCCAGGTTGTTTCCAAGAGAAGAACATTCCATTCTGGAAAAGCAGTATTATTTTAGGGTAGAAATGAACACATGGGGAAGACCATTTAAAACCACAAATGAAACAGAGTATTCATACAGAGTGTGCCAGAAGCTACTGGATCAAATCTCCTTTTGCTCCTTAAATATTGATTGAGTACCTACTGTGTGGCTGGCCCTGTTTCATTCAGGGGATACAAGGGTGAATCAAATGTGCATTGTTAATTTTTATGGATCTAAGTTATCCCTTGAGTGGTGGCCTGATGGCTTGGAAGAGGTAATACATCTAGCAGTTCTGACATCCACGGTGGAGAGAAATGAATCCTGCCAAATGGAAATGACTCTCCAGTTCCATGGGGCACAGATGGCCTGGGAGAAGCTACCCCAGGCTGTGAGCCCAGACAGTCCAGAAGGCCCCCTCCTAGATCTCAATCCCAGCACATTTAATTTCAGTTTTGTACGACCCTGATAGAGATCCTTCATCAAGTTTTATTCTTCATAAAAGATCCATTTCCATAGACTCATAAAGCAACTCCTTCTAATTCAGTGTTATTTTATAAATACTTTCATTGCTCGCATCAATCACAGGCAGCCGACTTCCTAGCCATGAAACAACAGCTTGCAACATCACCATGTTACCCAATATGTATTTACTTATCAAGTTGGAGAACACATGTTTGCAAAATCAGCAACATTACAGCTTTACTAGCAATTTGCCAGCACTTTCTTCCCGTTGAACACGGAGTCTGAATTGTGTGGTATTTCAGCATCCTGGCTAATTTGTATCTTGTAACTGCAGTAATCACCAGCACCCTGCAAACCTCCTGGAGTTCCTTGTTGATCATACCTGGAACTTCAGCCAGGTCACTTACCTAACAGGTGTGGTTCTGGAGTCATCGATCATCTGTCCTGCGCTACAACTCAAGGATATAGGTCCTATATGTCCCTTGGGCTTCCGGACCTAGCTTGAAGATGACCCAGACAAGCTGTAATGCAGGGCAAGGTGCTCAATAGCCACTCTGTAGGGAGAATTCTGAAAAATTATCCTACCTGCAAAATGCAATGTGAGATACCTGACATGAGCTGTGTGGAGCTGAGTAGGGAAGTGGGGAGAATAAACCACACTTCCTGGGTTTGCCTCTCATCTCAGCCACTTACCAGCTAGATAACTGAGGTGATGGGCAAGTGGCTTTACCTCCCTGGGCCTCAGCTTCCCTCTCCATAAAATGGGCTAATGACACCTGCCTCATAGGGTTTTTGGGATGATTAAATGCTTGCAATGCCCTGAATCATCTGCTATGGTACGAACCCTCATAAAGGTTAGCTCCCCATCACTGTTGCACCAACTTTTGTATTCATTCAGGAATATGCTTCTGTGTGCCCCTCTGAGCCCATACTCAGCCACTTGCCAGTAGTGATGATGGAGTGGTTATTTGACTTCCCTGAGCCTGAGTCTCTTTCTTTTAAAGTAGAAATGATCTGATTACCCTCACAGGGCTATTACAAGAACTATTTCTGGTGCACAGTCCACACATGTATCTCCTCCTCCATGGAATTACTGCAAAGGTCTCCTCCTCAGTGCCCCCTATATTTTACCTGCATCTTTAAGCCAAATTTATACAGTCATAGGTGTTGGCCCATTTTACAGATAAGGAAATTGAGCCTCTGTGAGGTTGTGTATGTTGCTCAGATCATGTAGCCAGTAAGTAAGGTGCCAGAGTCTCCATCTGTTCAGCTTGTATCATTCCAAGGATTCCACTCTCAAGGCCCCACACCAGGCCAGTAGAATAAAAATCTCTGGGGGAGAGTCTCAGACATCAAGAGAATTTTAAAATATCTTCAATGAGCAGCCAGGGTTGCAAGGCATAACCCCAGGCCATGTTTGCTCAACCTCATTCTCATGTATGGCCCACATCTGGTGGGTCCCACCAGACAAAAAAAAGGGGGCAGGGGAAATTTAGCAGAAGTATTTCATTAAAAAGGAGGATGTAGCTTAGAATTCAGCAAATTAAAGCAGAAGCCAAGGAAATAGCAGTTCTCTGGTGTCCAAAGCAAGGTCAAGAGCTGGGAGCCAGAAGAATAAACTGTGAAGCCAGCACAGATCTCCCAGAATAGGGGACCCAGAGCTTAGGGCTGGAGAAGGCACTCCCAGAGAAGGTCCAAGCCTAGAGCAGTGACTGTTTGACTTCTGCCCAGGTACATCTTGCTTCTCACCCAATAGGGAAACAACCACTGGAGGAGCCAAGAGTTCAGTGAGCCGGTGCAGTTCTGGGGCCATAATGATGAAAAGGAAGGCACGTGCATTGTTGCCTGCACAGCTGAGTATAGGCACTGAGGCCGAGACACTGAGTGTCCAGGTGTCCCCCTGTATTTCCCAGGCCTTCCGCCATCTGGCTCCTGGCTCTTGACCACGACTGGCTGCGTGATTTGCAGAGCCCATTGTAAAATGAAAACTCAGGGTCCCTTGTTCAACAACAATTAAGAATGTCAAGAGGGTGACAACAGGGCACTAAACCCAGCACAAGGACTGTCTGAGCAAGGGGTTCTGTGCAACTGTGCAGGTCACACGTTCATGAAGTCCACTTGCCCTTGAGCTTGCCTTAGACACCAGGTCTGGCCGCTGAAGTGCAGGCAAGAGTGCTGTGTGTCATTTCTGACTGAAGCATTCAATGAGTCGGCATGTGAGTTTGCAACTCTCTGCCCCTCCCACAACAATCAGGAAGCTGCATGTTCCAGGTGGCATGGCTATAAGATGCAAGGGTCTGGATCCCTAAGCTGCCACTTGGAGAGAGGATCTGCCCCTTGAAGTGAACCCCCAAAGTGGACTGAATTTGAGTGAGAAATTAACTTTATGTGCTAAGCCACTGAAATGATAGGGTTGGACTGTTATCTCATTCTAGCCAAGCCTAATATAGTCTATGTTGTTTTTGTTGTTGTTGTTGTTGTTGTTGTTGTTACGGTTTTTGAGACAGGGTATCTCTCTGTCACCCAGGCTGGAGTGCAGTGGTGTGATCTCGGCTCCCTGCAGCCTCTGCCTCCCGTGTTCAAGCAGTTCTCACACCTCAGCCTCGCCAGTAGCTAGGATTACAGGGACATGCCACCACGTCTGGCTAAATTTTTTTGCATTTTTAGTAGAGAAAGGGTTTCACCGGGTTGGCCAGGTTGGTCTTGGACTCCTGACCTCGGGTGATCCACCCACCTCGGCCTCCCAAAGTGCTGGGATTACAGGCATGAGCCACCATGCCTGGCCTATGGTCTGTGTTTTTAAAGAGCAAATTGCTGCGCCTTTGCCCTTAAATAGATATAAATGATAGGGACAATAAGCCCATTGTTCAGAATTAACCTAGGAGTTCATTAATATTTAGTGTCAGTTAAGTATCAATTATTTACCTGCTTCCTACTCCAGCTTTATCTTACCTTAAGCTGTAAATGAAGAAAAATGATAAAAACTCATCTTTTATTTATTCACTTATTCATGTATTTATTCACTTGTGCATTTGGCAATGTTTACTAGACTCTTAATACACGCAAAGCATTATTTTGGTGCCTTTGAACATTTTCATATTTGTCAGATGTAGAGCAGCATCCTTGGTCTCTACCCACTAGATGCCAATATCACACCCCCTGCCCCAGTTGTAACAATCAAAAGTATCCCCAGGCATTGCCAAATGTTCCCTAGAGGGGCTAAAATACCCCTCATTGAAAAGCACTGCTGTAAAAAGGACTAGACTTGCCATTTAAAAATCTCTTAAATTGGCTGGGTGCAGTGGCTCACACCTGTAATCCCAGCACTTTGAGGGGCCAAGGTGGGCAGATCACTTGAGGTCAGGAGTTTGAGACCAGCCTGGCCAACATGGTAAAACCATATCTCTACTAAAAATACAAAAATTAGCAAGCTGTGGTGGCGCGTGCCTGTAATCCAAGCTACTCGGAAGGCTGAGGCATGAGAATCACTTGAACTTGGGGGACAGAGGTTGCAGTGAGCCCAGATCACGCCACTGCACTCCAGCCTGCACTCCGGTGACAAAGCGAGAC
This sequence comes from Pongo abelii, assembly GCF_028885655.2. Lineage (NCBI taxonomy): Eukaryota > Metazoa > Chordata > Mammalia > Primates > Hominidae > Pongo > Pongo abelii. The sequence continues at coordinate 82,885,318 of NC_072003.2, forward strand.
TGTCTCAAAAAAAACTCTTAAATTGGTTAAACAAAAAAAAAACACAGTGTCCTTTTGTTGTTTTTAAGGGTTTATGGAAAAATATATTGGAGAGTTACAACTACTTCAGGCTAATTCAATATAAAGACTATTTTTATTATTAGTTTGGAATATTAAAGATAAAGTTTCCACTTAAAATTGATTTTTTGAAGTGTTTTTAGGCAACATCATTTAATTCAGCATAGAGTATCCTATGTCTTTCAAAAATAACTTCATGGGAATGATAGATAAAAAGATTAAGTGGAATTTTTAAGGGGTGTAAGAAAAATATTACTGTAGAAGTCTGGATAAAATGAAGAAATTAGGACAGTAAAATGAATCATGATGGGAGACCCCAGTTTTGGCCATGTGTCACCTAATATGTCATAAACAGTTCTGCAGCTTCATTAAAGAATAACTCACCAGAAAGAAGGGCAGACACTGGAGGTTGAACTGCAGCGAATGAAAAACTGAAATAATCACAAGGTGGTCCTGTTGCCATCATCTCTTTATCAGTATAAAAATAAACAACCTTTGAAAACAGATGGAGACAGTCATTGCTCAACTTGTCATAACTTATTACATATTTGACTGTCAATTTGTACTTAAAAAACCAACTAGCTCCAGGGAGGCAAAGCAAAGTGGAGAGGAGAAGCGAAGCCTATTGCATTTCAATTCAAGCCTATGGTAATTTCAGCTGCATGGAGACACTTAGGACTGCTTTTAAATGAAGTCAGCAACTGTCCCAAAATTTAAGGCGTTCTCATTTTAAAGAGCAGAGTTGTGTTCCTATGGAATGGCACTTCCTCACCTCAAACCTGTATCAGGATTATATATATCTCGTGCCCCTTTATTCAGTGCTGTTCTCCCACAGGGTGAGATCTCTCTGAGCCAGATCATTCTTGGACAGATGATGAATTTTCCTGTTCCAAACAGGGAGGTGGGAGGAAGAAGGGCAAAATGTTTCCAATGGATGTATCATTTTTTAAAGTTGTAATCTATCACTGGAGTACTCATCAACAACATTTAATTCATGCCTTTGGGGGAAAGAATGGCTCTACCAACAGCCAAGGTCAAAAACTGGTGGGCCTCAGACTGAAGCTTGCCATAACCTCTTTTGTTTGGCCTTCCTAGTCCCACTCAGTGATCTTTTATTTTTTAAATTTGAACTAGTGTCTAAACATCCAAATTCCCACCTTTTCTTAAAAAATCAAAAGATGGCTGGACGCGGTGGCTCATACCTGTAATCCCAGCACTTTGGGAGGCCGAGGCGGGTGGATCACGAGATCAGGAGATCGAGACCATCCTGGCTAACATGGTGAAACCCCGTCTCTACTAAAAATATAAAAAATTAGCCGGGCGTGGTGGCGGGTGCCTGAAGTCCCAGCTGCTTGAGGCAGGAGAATGGCATGAACCCGAGAGGCGGAGCTTGCAATGAGCCAAGATCACGCCACTGCACTCCAGCCTGGGCAACAGAGCGAGACTCCGTCTCAAAAAAAAAAAAAAATCAAAAGATCTGGCTAGTCCAGACTTGTATTTCAGACATGCAGTAATTCCTTTGAGCTAAAATGCAGCTGCTGCCTGAGGCAGAAGGCACACACTCCAGTTTGCCACCATCCCCACCTCTCCCGATTGCCTTGAGAGCACTTTACTCATGTGAAACTACCTGTGTGGACACTGGGTGAGTAGGTGAGCTTTCACTCCTGGCCCAACTCCCACTCTGACCACAGAGAGTCCCACCTTCGAGGCCAGTGGGACTAGGCTTCTGTCAGAGGACTGACCAAAGGTCATTAGCATCTTCATCAAAACTCACATTATCAAGCACTTTCTGGATCAAATGCACAGCCGGACTACCATATGAAAATGTGGGAGGGGTCCTTGTGCTGGTGAATAACAACCCCTGGATAACTGGACAACCGAGGGAAGGGCCCCCAAAGGAGCAAGGGTTACAAAGCCAAATCTCCCAGACCTTGCCTTAGGCCTAAGCCTGCTTCCCTCTTCTCTTTTCCCCAAAATTGGGCTGGAATCACCTCTTTTCCCTGCCACTCTGCAGTTCCATCCTCCTACCCTCAGAGTACAGGGGCAGGGATTTCTTTAACAGTCTTCACACCCAGAACTGAGAGCCAACCTCCTTCTCCCACCTGGCTGGCCAGTAGAGTATTTTGAAGATGAGCCAAAAAAAAAAACACACAAAAGAAAAAAAAAAGCTGAATGATGAGGAGTGGCTTCCAATTGGACATCCCCTCAAATGAAAATAAAGCCATTCCAAATGTAAGCCAGTGGGAAAATGAGACATTATTTACAATTCATCACATGGGTGGCTTTCCAGGAACACATGCCCTGCCAAACGTGGGCTGCCTCTGGATCACTATCAGGTTGGTTGGTTATCTTTCATCAACCAGTCATTCGACAGTTTCCCTATCAACTGTTGTCTACTCAAGAATGTCCACAAGACCAGAGGAAGGGGATGCATGCATGCGTGCACTCAACAGAAGTATCTAGGCTTGTCTAAGGGAAGAAAGGAATTGTTTCCTAATGAGATTTTAAGTAACTGCTGCTTCTATAGATCCTGAGAGTGAGCCCTAGAAGCAGTATGTCTTAAACCCTAAGTGGTTGGGTCCCACAAGACATTTCCCTCATCATAATTGCACTCAGCAGTGGGTCCTCACAGAACTGAGTTCTAAATTGTGAGAGTCAATAAAAATAACAATAAAACTTTCATTTCTCAGCTGCGCACGGTGGTTCATGCCTGTAATCCCAGCACTTTGGGAGGCCAAGATGGGCAGATCACGAGTTCAGGAGATCGAGACCATCCTGGCTAACATGGTGAAACCCCGTCTCTACTAAAAATACAAAAAAATTAGCCGGGCTTAGTGGCAGACGTCTGTAGTCCCAGCTACTCAGGAGGCTGAGACAGGAGAATGGCATGAACCCAGGAGGCGGAGCTTGCAGTGAGCCAAGACGGCACCACTGCACTCCAGCCTGGTGGACTGAGTGAGACTCCGTCTCCGACAAAAAAAAAAAAAAAAAAAAACTGACATTTCTCCATTACTTACCATCATCCTGATCATCCTGGCATTGGACTTTATATAGATTAATTGGTGCATTGTCAAAGGGGGTAATATTACTTCTAAGCAAGAGAAAGTTGATCATTAGGAGAGAGGGGTTTATCACATTAGATGTATTAGATATTACAATGGCTTGTGCCCTGCAAGGGGCCATAGCACATAAGTAGATATACGGTATTCTATAGGATTAACATTTTGTGATGGAGTGAGAGGGTGTCAAGTAGAAAAAATGTCTAAAAATGTTCTTGGGGGAAGGTGTTAATGGAAATACAAGAGGTTGAGAGAGCATTGATTCACTCAGTGCGTCCAACAACCCATAAGAGAGGAGCCATTTTGTCAATGAAAAGTTGAGGTGGGGTGTGATGGCTTACATCTGTAATCCCAGCACTTTGGGAGGCCAAGGTGGGCAGATCGCTTGACTCCAGGAGTTCAAGACCAGCCCAGGCAACATGGCAAAACCCCATCTCTACAAAAATCAGCCAGGCATAGTGGTGTGCACCTATAGTCCCAGCTAATTGGGAGGCTGAGGTGGGAGGATCACTTGAGCCTGGGAGGTCAAGGCTGCAGTGAGCTGTGATCATACCACTGCGCTCCAACCTAGGTGACAGAGGGAGACCCTGTCTCAAACAACAACAAAAAAAGTTGGGGCTTAACTGCCCAGAGAAGCCCAGCAGGTGAGGCCAGGTTTTAAAACTAGATAGCCCAGGTCCTCAGCTGGGCCACTGGCTTGGTTCTGCTTTGGTTTTGCACACCAAGGTCTCTTTCTTTGTTACTGAGGACTGTTAGGAGAGAACTGGCTCATGTCCACCTGCTTGGTCAGGAAACAATTTTAGATTGGTGCATTTGGGGTGGTCAGTTGAGTGAATGGTTGTAGGCTGTGTCCCAGGTACTAAAGTCACATTTGCAACAACTCTCACATTGGCAGTCTGCTGCTCATGACCAAGAGACGTGTCTACATCTGAAAGCAAAACTTGGCCTGCAGGGTGACCACTTCATTCTGGTTTGCCCAGGACTGTCCTGGAATCCCCTCAGTCCTGGGAGAACTATCTGGGTCTCATTTGGAACCAGGAGGTCCGAAACCCCTTCAAACTGAAGAATCTTCAATGGAAGTTTAGTTTCCAATGAGAATCATTCCAACTAGATACACCCCAAAATGCTAGAATTTAAAATAGCACCTTCTACATCCATCTCACCTGGCTAAGCACCCTAAGCTGCTGCTGGTCTAAGGCTTGTCTTCTGACACAGGGGCAAACACACAAGTAACATTGTGCAGTGCAGGATCCATGACCACATTCTCCTTTTGAAGCACAACCATTAGATCGTTCGGTCACAGAAACCATCGTTTGAGTGGAATTAGAACTCACTGCCTCCTCTGGTGAGTTTGATGCTTGACAATGATGTGCCATTTTGTCACATCAAAGAGGTTCACCTGGTGACATCTGCCATCTCTGCTCATGTTTGCTTTAACATCACACTTCTCCCTGGAAAGCACACAGTTGCCCTAACTGTGCTATCAGAAATCCAGTGCTGAATATAGATCTGAATGTCTATGTCTCAATACATGATTCGCTTATAGGAATAGCATTTTGTAACAAATGAGCCTGACACTTTTTGATCAGGCAAAGGAAATGTTTAGGGATGGAGTCAAAGAAATGTTAAGAACAGAATAATTTTGTCACTGTCTTTTGGAGCATCCCCATCCTTGTGGCCGGCCGAAAACCCCCCGTCACTGTCAGATCTGCACTCTCCTTTCTCAAGGTCTTGGCCGTGCTTGAAGTCACAGGAAAGCAAAACTTCAAAGCTGGCTTTCAAGGTCAAGAAAGCAGGCAGCACTTGCTTTAATCAGAGAGCTGCAGTCAAGAGGAAGGGGCTACCTGGCCACACGGAAGCGATCACGCTTGTTAATCAGCCTGTCAGGCTGGTGGCCGTGTCCTTCGACAAAAGAAAATGATGGCCCAACTTGAGACTTTCAACCAGCAACCTGGGATGTTTTTTTCCCCCTTTGGAGGAGCTGCTGCTAGTTCATCTGGCTCAGGGAGTGACAGGGTGATTATAATTTATTTTGACACTTGGGAGAGTATTGTGATGGGGGAAAAGACAGAAATGTACTGTGTGGAAGCCCCAATGCGTGTCTATCATATAATTATCCTTTCTCTGCTGTCTGGAAACACAAGACAAGCCCGGATGGGAAGCTGCATGGGCTGGTGAAAACAAAGTGGAGGACCTGGAGTCCAGTGTGTGGGACTTCATAAGAGGAGAGGCACAGGCATCACCCACAGGCAATTGGAGCAGGTGCACTGAGGCCCACCTGCTGCGTGTCAGCCCTGGGCATAGCATTGGTGTGTGACCCAGGAATCCCATTCCAGCAAGGACCTCCAAGGCACATTGAACAGGGAGCTCAGAGGCAGTCGTGAAAAATCTCCAGGCAAGTTGCTCAGTTGTTCATTCTTCTTTGAAGACAAGGTACTGGTGGCTCTGGTCAGTGTGGAATGAGGCAACACTACAGTGAATGGCAAGAAGGCAATTCAACTCAAAGAACACTGATGAGGACCTACCGCATGTCAGATACTGGGCTTACAAAATGAACAAAACAGTCTATACCCTCCAAGAGCTCACATCTAGGACCATGTGGCCCATCACAAAAAGACAGACAGTTCTGAAATAAAGAGGTTCCATCGACAGCAAAGTTTGGTGAATGCCGCAGAGTCCACCCTCTCTTGGAGATTGATGCTGTAAGCGTGCTTAATAGAGGCACTGAAAAGTCCTCTGGGGAAACCCTGCTTTGTGGTGTTTGCCACATATTTCCCAAATCTGTTTCTCTACTGAATCTATGGAGCCAGAGTTCCTCGGAACCAATTTAGGGAATGCTGGTTTAGGAGGTTTATCCAGCCTTTGCAGAATACAGAAGTAAGGAAACCACGATCTAGCCTCCAGGGGAGGTACCGGCGAGAGCCAAGCATTGCCCTCAGCAGATAGGTTGGGGCTCAGAGTAAAGCCTGGTCTTAGAGGCCGACTAAAGGACCACGTGGAGACATGGTGTAGTCTACAGAATGTGTGTGTGCCCGTGTGTGTGTGTTGAGGGTTGTTGTGATACCCACAGTAGAAACCTAGATCTGCACACCAAGACCATGGGCAGGGTGGGAGAAGGGACCAGGTGAGAGAGAGGGCTGTCCTGCGATCCTTTGTCCCACATTCTTTGGACAACTTAATCCTAGTCTCCTGTATTTGAGGACTTTGCCTGCACTGCCATAATTGGCTCAGAACCCAGGACAGAGTTTGATAATACAAGGCTTCTTCTCTGAACACTAATGTACTAGGCACTGTCCCAAGTTCTTAAAATAGGTCATCCCATGAAATCCTCACAATAACCAAAGGGGAATGTTGAAAATGGGGAAACTGAGGCTCAGAGAGAGATGAATAATGTGGCCATGGTCACGCAGCTTGTAAAGACTTGAACCCAGATATGTCACCTCAGAGTCATTGTCTTCAATGCTGTAAACCTATTTATATGACTTAGGCACAACGTGGTTCCCTCAGAGGCGCGATTTCCTCCAAAGTAAATCCAGTGATGCATTCGTGTCTGGGTGAAGACAAACACGGGGCTTGAGACCGAGTTCACTTGTTCCCTAACAATCCATTAAAATAAAAAGTATTTTCAGTGTATGCTTGGGAATATTCCAGGATAATTTTGTGTTACATCATGTTATCAAACCTATAAACAAAAAGATATCCTCAGTGAATTTCCTGATGAAAACTAAAGACTCATCAACCTGAGAGGTCTTTTTTTTTTCTTCCTCTAATCATTTTAATGCATATGTCAGTTGCAAGCCATGATGACTTCATTTTTATACCCTCTACAACTTCAATTAAAGGCAGATTAAATAGGGCACAAATCCAATCAATCAAGCATTCATTAGACATTAACTAAGTGCAAGGCCCTGGGTCAAGTGTACTTAACTGGATACTGGTGTGGAATTGATGGGATTAAGGCCTCCTTCTATGTCTTTGGCCACACGGAGCTCCCTACAGCATGTCCCTGGGTAAGATCACAGGCCTGAAATCTGCCTCTGATTTCTGATAGGGGTATCCTCAAGTTTGCCTAGATCAGGAAGGTTAATATGTGTCACATTTCGCATCAATTTCCATAGACTGTGAGGGGCTGCCTAGACCACTGTTGGGTAACACTGATTCTGTAGCATGGTCAATGGGAGACAGAGTCATGTTGTTCCTGCTGTCTTCCAGAGGCAAGGGGGCTGCATGGGCCAAGGATGTTCTTTTCTGGTACTGAACCTTGAAGCTTGCCCTGAGACCATCTCACAGGGCAAAGAAACAAGGTGGATAGGAAGTGCACCTTGAAGCATGTGGCTGGTTGGCACCATTGGTGAAATTAACTGAGACTGCTTAACAAATCAATCCAACCTTGAGGGTGGCCAGACCTTCCTTGTTTATCTGATCAATCAGGCCTAATGGCTGATAATCTGATTCCAGTGGTGAGGGAAAAAAACTGTCTTTGATGATTAGAGAAGCATTGCTATGGAAGGGAAAGGAATTCTGGGTGGTGGTAAAACCAGATGAATTCTATCTTTCCTTTAGGCTTCAGTGTTTTCTTTGTATGAATATTCCTGCTGCTTTGATTAATATACATCTGCGGCTTTGATCTCTTCCAGTTAGGTCACACTTTGTGAGTCTGGACAGACTCAAAATCAGAAGATGGGGCCTTATATTTGTAGAAGAGTATATTGGGATAAATAGTTAGGCAGGATGCCCTAAACCAAATATGATAGTAATACAATTGCTATTATCAATCATGAAAACCAGCAGGCATGTTTTTATTGGTACTTATAATTATGCTCTTTGTAAATTAAATTTTAATTGCCAAAGCAATACATTCACCTTGTAAAAATAAACAAAATGTTATAGATGAGGCCAACATCTTTCCCGATGACCATGCCAAATTCCAGTCCCCTCTCTTCTTCTCCAGATTTAATCACCATCACCAGAGAGAAGTTCTCCTTATAGACCTCGTTCTATGCACTTATAAACTATACCTGTAAAACATTTGAATAAAGTATTATGGCATGTCTGTGTGTAAGCAAGTTCACAGAAATGATATCACTATCACCCTGTGGGTAAGGAAAGTTAAAACGTGGCACCTTTCACATCAGTTTCTGTATACTTCAAGTTGCTACCTAGACCAATGTTTGAGAACACTGATTCCATGACAAGGTCAATGAGAAACAGAACCATGTTGTTCCTGCTGCCATCCAAAGGCAAGGGGGCTGCATGGGCCAAGAGTGTTCTATTCTGGTGCTGAACCCCGAACATTCCTCAACCTGACATTTTTACTAAATAATATATATTGAAGAGTTTCCCACATTAGAACCCATTAGATCTACAATCTTTTTAAGCTGCTCCAAAATATCTCAGTGTGAGAATACTATCATTTTAGCATTTCCCCTGTTGATGAACAGCTAGGCTGTTTCCAAATTTTTCACCTTGACAGATAATTCGGCTAGAAATTTCTTTGCACAGATCCCTTGTGGACATGTGCAGTTGTTTCTGAAAGTAGATGCCAAGGAGGTGATGGCATTGTTTTTACTCTTTGCTGCTCAATGGTCCTTGACAGTGGATATACCAGTTTCCCTTTATATCAGCTGCATGTGAGGAAGACCCATTATCTGACACCTTTATCAATCATTGAAATAATCAAACACTCCACATGCTTATTATAGAATCAGGTCCTATTTGTGTGACTCTTGCTTGTTTGTGAGTGAACCCAACCGTGTTACCCTCATTTTATATTGGAAGTGCCTAAAATAACACAGCTGCTACATAGTAGGTACACATTAGTGTTTGCTCTTGTTCCCTTTTACTGGAATGTCTTTTTGCTTTGAGGTCCCTTCTCCTTGTTCCTGCCTACTCTCTTCTTACGTGTTCGCATCAGACACCTTTGTGCAAATCCCAGACTAGACGAGGTTGTTCATCTCTGTATTCATAACGCCCTCTCTCAATGTGCCTGATAAGTCTTATTGCTTGTTATATGTTTATCTCTTCTACTAATTTCTGAGCTCCTGCATACCCAGGAACATGCCTCTTTGTACTCCTGTTTCCCCAACACTCAGCCCAGGCACATGGAGTTGGCATTCAATCAGAGCTTTAAAAATGAAGGCCATGGCTAGGTGTAATCTTGTAATCTCAGCACCCTTGGAGGCCGAGGCAGGTGGATCACCTGAGGTCAGGAGTTCAAAACAAGCCTGGCCAAAATGGTTAAACCCCATTTATACCAAAAATACAAAAATTAACTGGGCGTGGTGACACACAACTGTAATCCCAGCTACTTAGGAGGCTGAGGCAGGAGAATCACTTGAACCTGGGAGGTGGAGGTTGCGGTGAGCCAAGATCACGCCACTGCACTCCGGCTTGGGTGACAGAGTGAGACTCTGTCTCAAAAAAAGAAAAAAAATGAATGTCCCTGTCACAAAGCCACATCCACAGTGGAATGAAAGCCCCTGAAAATAAACAGTGTATCACCAGAGGGAAAAATTAAGTGGTCACTCTGCTGAACAGCAAAGATTTTTTTTCTTTATTTCAGGTCTTTTCATGGAATGGAACAGAGAGGGAAAGGAGGAAGAAAAGCTGAAACATAGCAAAGCTTGGGAAATACTTTTCTTTTCTAATTTGGAAAGTGATTGGCACACTGCTGCATTGCTATTGCCCAGGTGGGGAAGGGGCTCTGGCCGTTGCTGACCCATTGATAACCATTCCCTGCCTTTCTGTCTTGCCCTGGTAGGGACCACGGTGATGCGGATGACAGCCTTTGATGCAGATGACCCAGCCACCGATAATGCCCTCCTGCGGTATAATATCCGTCAGCAGACGCCTGACAAGCCATCTCCCAACATGTTCTACATCGATCCTGAGAAAGGAGACATTGTCACTGTTGTGTCACCTGCACTGCTGGACCGAGAGGTGAGCTGAAAAGAATACACTTTCTTTTTCACGAGAATAGAATGTGGCTTTCATGCAAGGGATGATGTGGGGCTCCAGTCAATGGTTTTTTAATACTGTAAAGGCAGAAATGATGTGTTTACCATGTTTTGGTGGGGAAAATCTATAAAGGGAAATGGGATATTATGTGATCCAAGAAAACACGTGCTCTAAAAGGCTAAAGCACCTGGAACTGTTCGTATTCACTCAACCTGATGCCTATTTCCTCAACAGCCACTTATTCTCTAGGCCCTGGTGATTCTAGACTCTGCCTCTGACCCCTGCTTTAATGCTAGAAGGGAGAGGGAAGGACAAGGGAAGGAGGGAAGGGAGGAGAGGTGGCTTCATCCAAGATCACAGAGGCTGTCCTTGTTGCAGAGTCAAATGGCCATGACTCCTTTCTCCAACCCTTTGCTGCAGGCGTCCTGCATTCCCCCTTGAACCCTTCTCTTCCTCCATCTCTTTTCTCATCCCTTTAGGCTTTCTCCATGAAATCTCCCCCGTCTCCTGGGTCACATGTCACAAACAGGTGACCCCTGGACCAGTCAGTCCACATACCTGCTCTTTTGTTTTGCCCACAGTGTTTTACAGCTCTTAGAATTAGTTGTCATATTAAAATATTTAGATTTCAAATTTCTGTTTTAAAAATGCCAATTTTCAGTTTTTCTGGAAATCAGAAATCCTGGAGACATCAGGTCCGCTTTCCACATGTGCACCATCGGTGGTGTGAGGTGTGATTCTCCAGTGGGTCCAGGGTCTGCTGTCCCCTTCAGATGGGACAAGTGCTCCCACCTCGATTACGTTTCCACCTGCCTGGGCCCCTCTGGCCCTGCCCTTCCCTGAGTTTGAGGTCCACCCTGTAGCTTACCATAAGCTACTTTAAGTAGAAGACCATCGCGGCCCTCCAAACACAGCATCCTTAAACCAACTCGTGGATTCCTACTCATCCTTCATTCTCCATCCACCCTAAACCTGCTCCCATTCTGGAATTCCCTGCTCTTGACATCATCCCACAGGTGTGGGGCTTTGGAGTTGTCCTTGACCTTCTGTAAGAACCATCTGCTCCATGTAACTGCTGGGCTTCCCTCGGGGGTTCTGTGCATTTCCCCCTCAGTGTTTTTGATGAAATAAATCCATGGTTTGGAATGTTGTTTCCTCTGCTTTCTCCTCTCCTATGTGCTATAGTTTCTCAAGAAATTCTGGATTACATCAACCCCCTCTAAGAAGCTGTCCTCATCCACCTGATTCTTCCACGGTCTTGTTCTTCCTCCCATCTCTGACTACTCTTGCCTGTAGCCGTCATATAGCAGTTGGCATGTGCTAATTAGGTTGTCATTTGTCTCTGAAGAAGATTCTCTTTCTCTTGGTCTAGACCTGAGTTGTCCAGTACAGTAACCACTAGTCACATGGGGTTATTGCAATTTTAAAGTATATTAATTGAAATCAAGATGTAAAAATCAGCTTCCCAGTCACATGAGCCACATCTCAAGTGCTCAGCAGTCATATGTGGTTGGTGGCTATTGTACTGGACAGTGCAGACCTAGAACACTTCCATCACCCCAGAAGGTTCTACTGGGCAACAATGGCCTAGACTGTACGTTTCTTGACAACAGAGACTGTGATCATATGCATGTTTGTATTTCTACTGCCTAGCATGGTTGAAGTACTTCTAAAAATCCTAATTATATGTTTGTTGTCATAGAGAGAAAAAAAGGAAAAAGAGTTGGAAATAAAACTAAGATCTTACATAAGCTGTGAGAAACAGAAGCTAGAAATAGGTAATTATTGAAAGGGAGAGAGAGAGAAATTTGCATTGAAACTCTGATTGTCCTTTGGAAAATGTAATTGTTTCTAGTTAAAGAATAGGGAAGTAGAAAAAGTAATGAGTCCATTACATTCATTTCATCTCCCATTCTCTTTCCAACCCTCCCTATTTTTTTTATTTTTTTATTTTATTTTATTTTATTTTATTTTATGAGACAGAGTCTTGCTCTGTCACCCAGGTTGGAGTGCAGTGGCACGATCTCAGCTCACTGCAACCTCCACTTCCCAGGTTGAAGCAATTCTCCTGTCTCAGCCTCCCGAGTAGCTGGGACTACAGGCACCTGCCACGATGCCTGGCTAATTTTTATATTTTTAGTAGAGATGGGGTTTTGCCATATTGGTCAGGCTGGTCCCAAATTCCTGACCTTAGGTGATCTGCCCACCTCGACCTCCCAGTGTGCTGGGATTACAGGAATGAGCCACCACGCCCAGCCAACGCTCCCTATTTTTATGACTGACATATTTTCTTCTTTTGGAGGCCAGTGATGACTTCCCAAGGCTCTCTATTCCCCACTCAGCACGTGTGTGCTGTTGTACACACACGCACACACACATGCCAGCTTTCCTATAATCCTTAATGCTCCCAACGCTTCTCACAAGATCCTTTCACAAGAAAAAGATGAAGCATGGTGATTTCTCCATTTCAGCTTCTCTTTGTTCTGGGAGAAAATATTTTATAAGTCTCTATTTATAAATCAAAGTGATAATGTAGTAAATTATCCCATTTTTAAAGTTTATTTTAGGTGACAAATGTGTTTCCAGCTCATGATCTTTTCATTTGGGCTTTCATTAAGTTGTAATAAGTATGTAATTATGGAAGTTGAATTAAGCATTTCTAGTCACAAAACATCAACAGCCCCCCAAAAAAGATCAACTCAATTTAGCCAAAATTGGAAAATCAATGAAAATGAATAAAGAGTATCACTCTTCTGTGAGGGTTTCCAGAGTTCATTGCTGATCCAGGCAACATCAGTGCAATCCAAAGGAAAGAAATGTCCCTAAATTTAGGCAAGCCTTGGCTATTTCCTTGTGCTGTGATAAGCTTCACTTCAGCATGTTTGCTGAGGAAGTGGAACATGACTCCAAGTTCTTGTCTTTGAGGGTAAAAAACTTGCACATCAGATGTCCAATGGAGTTTCCCAGAGTTTGCAATGTTTTCCTCTCACTGAGACTTGGCACTTTTTGTAGGATTCACATGGATGTGATACTTTCTTCAGCAGGTTTGTGGGATTTTATTATTATTATTATTATTATTTCTGAAGACCTTCTGAGAAGGCCTGTCTTAGGTGTGGTTTTAAAGTCTACTTCTCAGCCAGCTGGGCAGAAAAAACATTTAATACAGAGTTTTGCAGCATTCATTTAAGAAAGTATCCCATTTGGGACCCTGTGGACTTTGAGATGATTCAAGTTGATTTTAAGATTTGTTACGTTGTCTCCTGTCTTCACTCACAGTATCTCAAATTGCGTGTTGGAACAATGAATATAGTCATTCCAGTTCTGTCACAAACTCCTTCAAGAGCAGGAGCTGCAGAAACCACACACACACACACACGCACACACACACACAGAGCTCACCAGCACCTCTGGCTGTCACCTGAATGGACAAAGCAAACGTGTGTTTCCTGGCTTGTTGGGAGTGGATGCTCTGGAATCCCATTGGGTGACACGAGCTAAATTGACACAATAACAATTTTTCATCTTTATTTTCCATTTAGTCAATTTCCTTTCTTAAGTGCCTCTACCAAGGAGGACCCCAGCAGGAAGTGTTTAACCAAGGGAGAGACAGATGATGCAAGATGAGTGGGGAGGTGGCAGGCACTGGGAATTTTCTTTGAATCTGCCTACCTAATCATCTTCCCTGCCTTTTACAGATTTACTTTGTAGCAAGGCTTGTAACTGAGGATAGTCACGTAGGGCAGTGGAGAAATGATCCTTACTATGTTGTTGCTTTGGTTGTCATCCTTTCTTCTTCACTCCCTCCTCCCCTCCCAGGATGTCTCACGTGGAGCCAACTGAGGCAGGTGCACTCATCTAATCTGCTCCTCTCCTGCTCCAAGGATTGGCAGCTACTATTCTTGAAAGAGTCTATGGCCTATCTGCCTGCACTCACCATAGTCAATGCTCAAATATGCAATTTGTGGGATGATGTTTGGCTTGCCCATGACCTTGCCCATGTCCTATTGCCAGTACCTAGCACATGAGAGATGCTCAAAGAAATATCTGTTGAGAGATGAAAGGCGGGAAGGATGTGAGGAAGACAGCGTGATTCACACTGGCTTGAAAGCAGGTGAAGTGGCCATTTCTTCCCCTTCCATATCTTAAGCTCAGCATTAATAGATATCAAGTTTCCCCAAGACATGTACATTTTCCATTACAAGCTCATCCATTTACTTGTTCGGAAAACCCTACCAGGACATATGCTTCTGGAAGAAAGGGATCTTGGATTTCTGTTCTATCTCTCTATTCCCATTGCCAAATATAGCACCAGATAAATAATAGGCACTGGATAAAGATCTGTCAGGTTATCAGGGTGGATGAGTGGATGACCTGGGTTCCTTAAGTTTGTATTATCTCAGAACATTTTGCAGGATCCACATTCTAGCATGGATATATAAACAGAGGAAGTTACTTTATTATAGTTGAAAGCTTAGTCTTACCCTTGTGCAATCATCTGGTAATCTAATTTATTCACTTTATGTTTACCTTCTGCAGGAACTGCTTTAAGAAATAGTGCCTTGGTCCACTGGGTGAATAGGATGGACAGGAGTATCTTTGCCTCTTGCTTAAGTGTTTGGGGAAATGTTTGCAGAAAATAAGAGCCATATATTCTAGTAAATGAAATTGGGTTCATTTGGGGCGCTGTTTTATTATTTTCTGTAGCCATACTTAGCCCCTCATTTCTGGCATCTTTGTCTATGTTTTTAAACTATGTCTGGCTGCACTACAAAATAAAATCAGATAAAGGTCTCTAACGTTTGATAAATGTTTTATTTAGTTGATCATCTTGGCTGCTAGACTGAAATTCATCTGCTGGAATCTGCCAGCTTTCTGAACACAGCCACAATTTGCAACTACTCAGAGTAGCTAATGGTCAGGGTTTTTTTTTTTTTTTCTTTTTTAATGGAAATAGTTTCCAAAATAGACTCATAAAAAGCAATCTTAACATTTGCGTTGAGAAAGTATCATTAGTCTTTTTAAGGGGTTTGAGCTGAGCACTTTTCTGTCTTTGTTTGAATTTGCCTTTACCTTATTATCTATTATCTTCCAGATAATCTAGGGAAAGTGATAGCCTGCCCGTGAAAATGTACATACAATAAAAGATATTAGGGCTGTGAATGTAATTTGTTTTGTATTTTCAGCTGGTAAAGCATTTTCTGAAACTTTATAATGCCCAAATTTTTAGGCCAAATGTAAAAACGGAGAGAATTTCTTTCTTTCCATGGTAAGTGTTACATAAGGACTTAGTCTTAGATTTATGTGCATTTACTTGCTATGAGATATTCAAGAGTCCTTGAATATGTCAGAGAACAAAACTGAAGAATGTTAGGGAGAACATCCTATGCCATCTAGTCAATGAATTTGGATGTGTAGCTGCAAGCCCAAAGAGAACTATGCATTTGGTCAAAATGACCCACGTTAAAATATTGTCACGTAGCATGCATCTCCAGAAACATACTAAAGAAATCTGTGAAAATGATGATATCAAATCAAGCTGCCAGAAAAGAACAATGGTAATAAAGGATAGCATTTCCTCCAATGCCTTCAATGAAAGATAGAGGTAGTAGTCACACTCTCAGGAAAATAAATGTTTTTAGGCCTTTCTGATTTAATGCTAATACTTTTCTCATTATCATCATGTTTAAAACATTGGCAGTAATTACACACAATTCAATCATGCTGTCAGAAATATTATCTTGCTTTGTTTTGGTGGGTGGGACCAGAATGATTCAGATAGTAGCATCCTCACCATTTCTTCGAGCTATTTACTCATAAATATTTCTGTTGGGGTAATTTTCTCCATTTTTTTAATCACTTGCTGCTGTGAAAATTGAGAAGGAAAAAGTAGATGTAAATAAATTGCCTTATTATTTTTAAAATAATGCATTATCCTTGCAAATGAAACACAGCTAACCACCCTATGCTAATTGCGCTTGCTCCGTTGTTTCAGCAAGTAAAGTAGAATAGGACATTCAAAAGGCAGAATGCTAAGTCCTGGGGTCTGAAATTTAGTTCCATGAGCGCAGGCCTCCTGCTAATGGCAATGGGGATTGGTTGTGGGGTTAGAGATGGGGAAGGCCAGGGTCTTTATCTTGTGGCCTCATTTGCTCCTCCACTCTGGATAAATTCTAGAAGAAGAACTTGATGAGTCTCAGGACTCCACTGGTGACCCTAACCACTTCCCCCGTCCCTCTAAGTGTGACCTATCAATCCATTAAAGCTAAGACCGTGACTAGTCTCTTAGTATGACCTCAATTTAGTCGAAACCTGGCTTAAGAGAAATGGGCCAAGGGCATAGCCTACCTGTGTTTTCTGTTGTTGTTGTTTTTGGTTTTTTGTTTGTTTGTCAGCTATGAGACCTCTCTAAACCTCGATTTCTTCATCTGCCACAATGAGAATAATCACAATCCCAATCTCATTGGCTTATTGAAAAAAATCAAATAAGATGTGCCAAGTACTAGCATGATACTTATCTATAAGCACTCTGTAAATATTAGTTGGTATTAGATGTTTTCATGATTGACAATGAGATTGGAGAAGCAGAAAGAAGTTGGAGTTTCTCCTACAGGAAGTACATTTACACTTTGCCCACACGGCAGAGACTATGGCAAGTTTTTTTAAATTGAATGAAACAACGAGTTAATCGGGCCCACAAAATTCAGTGATAAAAGCTAGTAAATAAGTATTGAGCACCACAAATGTCTGCCGAACTCATGGTGCTGGATATCAGGACGCAAAGATTGAGCTGACTGCATTGGAGGTAAAGCATATATGTCAGCAGCACACACATACAAAGATGTGCTGTTCAAACCGAAACTTGATGGATGAGTGGAAACCTGGAGTGCGGAAGCAGAAGGAAGGGCATTGTGGGGAAAGGAGTGGCATGGACAAAGGCATGGCATATTCACATGCTACTTAAAGACTCCAGAGTTGAGGCTATGGTATAGAGAGATACCAGAAAAGGGCAGGGAGTTGGAACAAGATTGCAAAGGGCTTCTGATGTCATTCAAAGGATTATAGCTATAGCCTACTGTAAATGGGAAACCACCATTATTTAAACATTAAACACAGCTCTGTTAAACACAGCATTTGCAGAGCTGTGACTTGGACGGAAAATGAGTTAAGCTAAAGGAGAGATCGTCAGTGGCAAAGTTCAGGCATTTTGGAGAGAGGTTGAGACTGACAAGTTGATTCTCAAGATTTCTAGCCTGATGGAGAGAAGAGATGAGGAGCTACCACTTGAATCTAAATTCTGAGCTTGTTAAATAGATTAATAAACCTCAATCCATAGGTATTTTCTTTCTTCTGTTCTTGGGCTTCTTAAAGTATCAGACAATCAGTAGTTACTGGGCACATGTTGAATCAAGAGACACTTAACTGTATCATGAAGAAAGATTAATCTTTTTAGATTTAATAAATGTTTAATTCTCTAAGATATTTCTTTTTTGTATTTTATATGGTAAAAATAATATGCAGAGTGATGATGAATTTATAGTACTTCTCTTTTTTGTCATTTTTAATTTCTTCATTTTATTTTATATGAAGTACCCTAAAAAGCTAAAGAAAGTTTTCATTTTTGGAAAAAGTTCTTTTTGAGAGCTGTTTATTTTTCTTTTTCAGCCAAAAACTATGATTACTATGTTAATGCAGGTTTTGCTTCATCAAGAGATTTTCCAGTTATTGAACTTAAATAACATTGTTCTAAACCCCAAATCCTCTAAATCCCTGTTATCAGTGAAAGAAGTACCTTCTAATTTGGAAAGAATATCTAGTTCAGTTCTGGTTTCAAACCAGCAGAGAAAAATAAGAAAAATGTTGCTCCTGCCATATGGAGAATGACCATCATTTAAGGAAAGAAAAGTTGGTTGAGAGTCTTTGGGAAGTAACTATTTCGTACTTCCTTTAATGTACTCAGCGTCCAGCGCAGGAACTGGGTGGTTAGAACAGCTGCAATATGATTCCACTGGAAAGCAGTTTGCAGAGAGGCAATCAAAAGCTACAACACGTAGATTAAGGCAAACTAATGATAGACCATTTCAAGACAAGATGACATCTCAAAATGCCTGGGATCCACATTTCTTTCACTTTTGTTTTAAGGGGCATCTCATTTGCTGTGCCTTTCCATGGGATAAAAGCTTGTTGATCATATTATTTAGTTGAACACTTTGGAGTTCTAAAAGCCGTGGTCAACCTTATTGGATATACGGCACTATGATGTCACATTCAACAATGAAAGGGACATCAAGTTATAGGATCATCTATTGGATTGGAGGTCAGCAAACTTTTTTTATTTAAAGGGCCAAATAGTAAATCTTACAGACTTTCTTGGCCAACAGGCAAACTTGAAGATATTATTGTCAACAAAAAGAGTCAAACTCTGTAAAATTTGAAGATTTATTACTTCATTCTAAACCAAATATGAGTGACCATGGCCACTGACTCAGCCCTCAGGAGACCCTGAAAATATATGCCCAAGGTGGTCAGGCCACAAATAAGTTTTATACATTTTAGGGGGACATAAGGCATTAATCAATTCTTGTAAGATGTACAATGGTTCAGTCTGGAAAGGCAGGACAACTGGAGGAGGGTGTGTTTCCAGGTTATAGGTGGATTCAAATTGTTTGGCAATTGGTTGAAAGAGTTTAAAGACCTGGAATCAATAGAAAGGAAATGTCTAGGTTAAGATGAGGGGTTGTGGAGACCGAGGTTCTTATTATGTAGACGAAGCCTCCAGGTAGCAGGCTTCAGAGAGGCTAGATGGTAAATGTTTCTTGTCAGACTTAAAAAGGTGTCAGACTCTTAGTTGGTTCTCTCTTGGATCAGGAAAAAGGCCTGAGAAGGGGAAAAGGGATTTTCTACAAAATATAGTTTTTTTCCCCTGTAAGAGACAGCTTTGCAGGACTATTTCAAGATAGGGCAAAGAAACATATTTGGGGTTAAAATATTTTTGTTTCCTTCCTTATCTGTCATGTGATGTTATTGCCAGAGTCAGGTTGGAAAGTAAGCCACATTATGTAGGGTTAAATGAAAGCCCTCTTATGAGACTTTTTGGCTTGTAGAGCGTGATTCCCCAGATGTCTTAGATAGGAATTTGGGCAAGTGAAGAAAAAAGGTCAGAGTTTAGTCCTCATTATGTAGGTACTTACATAACCATTTAAAATGTCACCATTAAAAATTATAAAAAGCATTTTAAAGCTCATGTGTCATCAAAACATAGACAGCAGGCTGGATTTGACCAACAGGCCATAGTTGGCCAACACTGGTCTATTAGATCATTGTCCAAAATGCTCAGATAGCAGCAGTTTTATGTACTGACTGCAGCATGTTGTCATATGTCTATATCTGAAGTCCACTCTCAAAATATTAAATCACACTTATTAATCATCACGTTGAAGTATGATTATAGAGACAGAAACTCATCATGGGTGATGGGTCTGATTTCACATTTTGACAGCATGGTTCATTTCCCCCACAATTAAGAAAAAGGCAACCTCAGACAGACACTTGGTAATTAAATCTAAGCTCAAAATTTGGTTACAGTAATTTTTAAAAAGCAGTTCAATGGAAAAAGAGTAAAAGAAAAAGTGCCATCTAGACATTGACTAAATATTGGAGGGAACCATCTTGGAATGGCTACTTTCATTATGTTAGAGCCCTGATAGGTGACACAAGAGGAGGCAAGGGGAGATGGAGATGGGAACAGAAGATTTCCCAGATGAGGGGCACTCCCTGGAGCCGAGTCTTAGAGCCAGATGGACTTGTTCACACCAGCATGGACTGAAATAAGGAGAATCAGAGGACCTGGGCTCATACCCTGTCTCTAGAGGCTCCAAAGGAGTCCCTGAGGTAAAACTGAGATTCTTCTAGAGCCACCTAAAAACAAAAAGACACTCTGGACCAGGCTTGGACATTTTCCTGAAGGTTTCTTAGACATTTCATTGCCCTTTCTGTCATTCCTGAATTTGAGAATGGGGCTGTGATAATAAAGAAACTGAAAGAACAATGTCACCATGTGTCTTACATATCACCATGTGTCAGTCCCTAGAAAATGTACTTGATGTGGCATTTGACTTTGATAGGAATCTAATGAGGTCAGTAAAGTGCCCTGGTTACAGAGATGGAGACTTCAATGTCACTAAGATTTAAACCCCTATCAGCCCATCTCCAAAGCCCATGCATTTTTTTCTCCCACTGTACAAATCAATATTATTGATATTTATATGTGTGGTAACCTTGCAGAATAAATAGATTTTGAACTTTCTTTTTAACACAGAAAAGCAAAATACAGTGAAGTTTTGGTGGAACTTTCATTCTCATCAGGCCATAGGCTTCAGTGCTGCATTATCATATGGGCCAGTGGGCTTTTTCCAGGTTGCTGAGCCCAGGGGCTTCTATAGCTAGGTTTTGGGAGGCTATGGAGAACAGACTGTCTCCTGCCCTTGGGTGGAAATGCAAATCAATACAGGTCATTTGTTGAGTATTTTGGAAAGAAGAATCAAATGGCTTTTTAAAGTACTCCTAGTGTTTTTTGATGCAGAAAATTCTTGTAATCAAATACGTGTGCAAAAATCCAGCAACAAGGGTTTTTGTTGGATCTTTGTTTAAAGAACCAAATGAAATGGCCAACAAGTGGGGATTTGTTCAATAAATTATGCTATATTCCTACATTGGTATTCTATTAAATCATGTAAAATGATGTGGCAAAATGTTTAATAATATAGAAAGATGTTCACCATGTATGAGCAGGTGGTTTGCAAAATACTCCATAAGCTGTGATACTTCTTTGTTTATACATGTAGAGCATCTTGGTCCAAGGTACAAAAGGATTTGTGTGATGTTTTAGGAGTGGTCCTGTTGGGACTATGGTTGATTTTAACTTTCCCACAGTGCAGTGTCTAAGATGACCGTCTTCAGATCCTGGTGGCTTGAGTCTGAACTTTAACTTCACCTTTCACCAGCCTTGTGCTAGAGAAACATCATTAGCTTGAACAACCAGTAACCATAATTATGATTTGCATGTCATAAAACATTCTTCTCCCGATCATTGTTAATGCTCCCTGAGAATTCCCTTATCATAATATGGAGAACAAATCCCTTTTGGTTAAAACTATGCCTTGGTTTCTTCAACTGTAAATCACAGTAATGCCTCTCTCAAAGGGCTGTCATGAAGAGCAAATGAATTAATACAGCACATGCTTAGGAGGGTAATAGCTGAGCATGAGCTATTGCTGTTATCTAGTTTGGCTGCAGTGGCCACATGTTACTTTTGTAATTTAAAAAACCAATTCTGTTAATCTTTTTTTTTTTTTTTTTTTTTTGAGACGAAGTCTCGCTATTATTGCCCAGGCTGGAGTGCAATGGCATGATCTCAGCTCACTGCAATCTCCGCCTCCCAGGTTCAAGCAATTCTCCTGCTTCAGCCTCCCAAGTAGCTGGGATTACAGTCGCCTGCCACCACGCCCAGCTAATTTTTGTATTTTTAGTAGAGATGGGGTTTCACCATGTTGGCCAGGCTGGTCTTGAACTCCTGACTTCAGGTGATCCGCCCGCCTCGGCTTCCCAAAGTGCTGGGATTACAGGTGTGAGCCACTGCACCTGGCCCAATTCTATTAATTATTTTAAAAAGCAGTTGTATCAGTGGTCGTAAGGCAAGAGAAAGGTTAGGATATAACACCATGATGGGTCAAGCAACACTATCACATTTGAATTCAGACACTGGTTTCTTTCTTCTTCTTCTTCTTCTTCTTCTTCTTCTTCTTCTTCTTCTTCTTCTTCGTCTTCCTCTTCCTCTTCTCCTCCCCCTCCCCCTCCTCTCTCTCCTCCCCCTACTCCTCCCCCTCCTGCTCCCTCCTCCTCCTCCCCCTCCCCCTCCTCTCCCTCCTCCTCCCCGTCCTCCTCCCTCCTCCTTTTTTTTTTTTGAGATGGAGTCTCACTCTGTCACCCAGGCTGGAGTGCAATGGCACAATCTTGGCTTACCGCAACCTCGGACTCCTGGATTCAAGCAATTCTCGCACCTCAGCCTCCCGAGTAGCTGGGATTACAGGCAAGGCACCCACCATCTTCCCCGGCTAATTTTTTTTTTATTTTTGCAGAGACAGGGTTTCACCATGTTGGCAAGGCTGGTCTCAAACTCCTGACCTCAGGCGATCCGCCTGCCTCGGCCTCCCAAAGTGCTGGGATTACAGGCATAAGCCACCACAACCAGCCTGGAGACTGGTTTCTATATGAGCCAGTTTATTTGTTGGCCAAACAGAGGGAGTTGTACCAGGAATCACGGCCTCCGTTAATATGTTAAGATTGCAGGGAAGGCATTACAAATGTTTTCAAAGGTATGTTAGGGTAAATCTTGTCAAAACATCCCCACTTGAAATGATAAGCATTATCATTTCTTTAAGTGACAGAGACACAGCAATGGCTTTCCTGGCTAAACATGGTCATCACAGACACGCTGACCAGCTGCTTAACTTTGCTTCCACAAATCGCAACAGGCAACTTAACAGACATTTTGTGGTTATATGTTTCTAAGACAGGCATGGGAAATAAATTTATTTCTACCTTTGTGAAGAACAGCTATAGAAATTACCATTGAAATTCAATGAATGGCATTTCTGCTTATGGGCCTTAAAACTGGGAACCAAAATTAAATTCCTTTAGATATTTTTTCTCTCGTGTCTTCTAAATTGTTGTGTGGGCTGATTTTTCTCCATGGAAGACTCTCAGAGTCCTAAATTCAAGTTTTCTGTCTCCTTGGGCTCTAGCATTCTGGAATAAGCAAGAGTCAAGAGACTTCTCCATTCTTACTTCCTCTGCATGTTAGAATATCTAAAAGGTGTGAGACAGTTTATGTTGTGCTCAGCATTGGACAGCCACAGTGTGAACAATTACAGCATTTTTTCATCCAGGCATTATGTTAGGTCCATAACACTCACAGGAGCTCTGTAAGGCTGAAATTGCCACATCCGTTCTACTGGGAGGGTTATGGAGTTCCCAAGGGCCGACCTGCCTTGCCTGAGTCACCCACTGGAGAGCCAGGGCATTGGATTTGACCTCATAGCCACTGCTCTATCCACTCCCTTGGGCTATTAAAGAAAAGCATGGGCCATATTGATGGAAAAAATCTTGACAGATGTCTCAAGGACAACTTTATCTTTTATCAGATTCATTTCAGGGATTCCTGTATTCATTGCTCCTAGACTTTTCACATATTTGGGAAGCTTGATTCAGTTTCCCTCAGCTCTTCCATTAGAAAGCCCATGTGGTACAGTGGCTCAGAGCTTGGGCTTAGGAATTCACAAAGCTGTGAATCTGAGTTCTGCATCTTATTACTTGTGTGGCCTTGGGCAAGTCACCTCACCTACCTGAGCCTTGGTTTCTTTGGCTGTAAAATGGAACTCATAGCACGGCCTGTGTGGAAGACAAAATAATGGCTCCTCCCCTTCAAAGAAGTCCTCATCCTAATTCCCAGAACTTGTAAATATGTTACCTTACAGGGAAAATGGGACTTTGTAGAAGTGATTAAGTCAAATATATTGAGATTGGAAGATCATTCTGAATTATCCAGATGGGCCTGATATAATCACAGGGTCTTAATAAGGGGGAGGTGGGAATGGTTGAGTTGGAGATTTAAAGATGCTCTACTGCTGGCTTTGAAGATGGAGCAAGGGCCCACCATGCAAGGGCTGTAGACAGAGCTTCTGGCATCTGAAAGAAAAAAGAAAGAAAAAAAAAGGCAAGGAGAGAATTTCAGAAGGATTGCGGCTCTGCCCACACCTTGATTTTAGCCCACTGAGACCCACTTTGGACTCCTGTCCTGAAGTGTAAGAGAATAAAGTCACATGATTAAGTCACTAAGGACATGGCAGTTTGTTACAGCAGCAATAGAAAATGGATGTAACCTTTTTTATATGGTTTGCAGGCTTGAAAGAGATGACGTGTTAAATACAGTAGCTTTTGACCTTGAAAGAGATGATGTGTGAAATACATTAGCTTTTGGGGGCTTGAAAGAGATGACATGTGAAATATATTAACTTTTGGCCATGAAATACATTAGCTTCATGGCCGTTAGCGTTGGCCATGAAAAGCTCTTGACCAATAGTAGCTGATGTTACCAATAATAAAATAACGGTGAGACTTGAGATGACACAGAAGTGTTCTAACAGAGGCACAGTCCACTTGACCAGATCTTTCTCAGGCATCTCCATCGACAGTGGGGCCTCCCTAGAAGGCTAGGTGGCTGCCATCCCATCCAACCAGCCTGCCTGAGTTGGTAAAAGTGCATGAAAGTGTTCCTCTCAAGGGGTGACCTTCCATTGGCCCTCACAAGGGCACAGCAGAGCTCGTTGGTTATGCTTCAGTTACATAAATCCAGCCTTACAAAGGCTACACAGGGAGAGACACTCCTTGCCTCCTGGATCTGTACCTTGTAGGTGCTCAATAAACATTGATAAGAATGTTCACGTCATCAGGTAAGCAAGGGGTATAAAGTGAGGCCTTGAATCACTCACGTAGATGCAGTAGTGTTGAGAAACTAAGAATTGGTGAATTGTACCCTTTTTTCCCCTCCCAAGTTAGAACTCCTAAGAAATACAGGACAACTGGAGACCAAACCATAGGTTTCATTACCTATGAAGCTGATTAGGAAAGCCTTGAGTTTGTACCCAAATAAATTTGCTAATACTTTTACCTAAATTAGAGAGATTTGGGTGGGGTGGTATAACAACAGGCCACATCTACCTGGGTGGAGCCCATCTCAGGATGCCTCTGCCCAGGAGGAGTGGCAGTGAGAAGGAGGCCGGAAGGGGAAGAGAAACAGGAGAGGGAAAGGAGGAAGGGAGACATAGCTAGGGAGATGCCACTCAGCAATCAGAAACCTCCATTCCTTTTCCTGGGGTGGTGTGGAGGTAAAGGGAAGGGGCAGGGAGGCTCCTAGCCCACAAGCCGCTTTTGTGCGATAGGAAAAGATGCCTGACCAGTGATGATGAGCTTTTTTCCAAATGTTTGTTGGCCACACAAGTGTCTTGAGAAGTGTCTGTTCATATCCTTTGCCCACTTTTTGATGGGGTTGGTTTTTTTCTTGTAAATTTGTTTAAGTTCCTTGTAAATTCTGGATATTAGACCTTTGTCAGATGGGTAGATTGCAAAAATTTTCTCCCATTCTATAGGTTGCCTGTTCATTCTGATGATAGTTTCTTTTGCTGTGCAGAAACTCTTTAGTTTAATTAGATCCTCATAGTCAATTTTGGCTTTTGTTGCAATTGCTTTTAGTGTTGTAGTTGGGGGGTGGGAGGCAAGGGAAGGGACAGCATTAGGACAAATGCCCAACGCATGTGGGGCTTAAAACCTAAAATACGGGTTGATGGGTGCAGCAAACCACCATGGCACATGTGTACCTACGTAACAAACCTGCATACTCTGCATATGTTTCCCAGAAGTTAAAGTAAAATTTAAAAAAAGAAAATAAAAGATGCCTGTTCCTCTGAATGGACGTAGCCTGTGCCAAGGGCAAGGCTTGGTGAGTAGAACAGGCTGGATTTTAATCCTCAGGTCCCTGCACCCTTGGTGAAGCACAGGGTACTAGAGAAGAGTGTTCACAACCTCCAGCCCCTCCACAAAGAAGCCTGAGTCTGAAAAGACAGAGGTTCCAACCTCACCCTTACTTCTCTTCTAAAGATCTGCTGTGCGTGAAGTATTTTGGAGGAATTTCTTGAGCCCAGAACACAGCAACTTTCCTGTGAAAGAAAGAGCAAAGGGTTAATGCCACCAGAAGACACTCAGCCTGTCCAATGTCCCTACCACTGGGACAGGCAATGGGAGGCAGCTGAGGCTTTGCTGACAACTTCTTCTGCTGTGAGGGTGGAAAGCAGGCCAGATCTTTATGACCTGGACTTCATGTTTTGGGGTTCTAGCAAGATGGGACCCACTGCAGGTGCTGTGTCCATTCTCAGTGCCAGTGGGGCTGATATGGGGTCATGGCAGGTAGCGGGAGATAACAGCCTCATCCTCAACACCAGATATCCAGACAGAGTGGCTCAGGACCTGAAAGCAACTGGTGTTAGGGCAGATAATGAGATTACCTGGTCTCTGCTTGGTGACAAGAGTAGTGGCTTCAAGGCATTTTTTTAAAAAATAACATTTGTTTATAGTAGTGTTTTTTAAAGTAGAAAATATATTCATACAAGCAAGTAATTAGTGTCCTGCCAAGTAAGTCTCATGGTGACATGTCAACGTAATTATTTTTTAAGGTCTGCCTCAAATAAAGCATCAAAATTTCCTGCTTTAAATCTCCTTTCTCTGTAAAAATGGTTAAGAGTAGTGAAAGGAGAGGATGGGAGGGGTCTGAGAGCATTGATGCCTCATCATAGTCACCCAGCTGTGGCACCACCTCTGTCTTTGCCTGTCACTCTCATACAAAGGACATGCAGAGGAAATGTGATCCTAGCCATCCTCAAATTCTGGATTTGGACTTGAATTTGGTTCTCTTATTTCCACATTAAGTTAAAATCTAGCCTCCAGATCCCAGGCTTCCCCTCCCATTGTACCCAGAAGAAACAAGAATTGTTTCCCAGTTCTAACTGTCATAATGCCTAGCAGGTGTTAGCCTACAACGAAGGATAATTCAGTCTATCCTCACCTTAGTGTACGCTGGACAACACTAGGACTCAGAAGTGCTTCGCTCTTGATCTTGAAAGGCCAGTGGAAACCCATGCAGATTCCTCCCCCAGGACCCTCCTAGCCAGCCTGATAATGAATTCATGGGAAACAGCCTACATGTGAGCACCAAAGGGAACACATTTGGTAAACTCTGCCAAAGGAGCACAGTTCTTGTAAAGCTGATGAGGTTTGTGATCAATTCTTTTTTTTTTTTGAGACGGAGTTTTTGCTCTTGTTGCCCAGGCTGAAGTGCAATGGCGCGATCTCGGCTCGCCACAATCTCCACCTCCCGGGTTCAAGCAATTCTCTTGCCTCAGCCTCCCGAGTAGCTGGGATTACAGGCATGCCTAGCTAATTTTTTATTTTTAGTAGAGACGGTGTTTCTCCATGTTGGTCAGGCTGGTCTTGAACTCCTGACCTCAGGTGATCCACCTGCCTTGGCCTCCCAAAATGCCTTAACCCAGTTTAAAGAGATCCAGGAAGCAGATCGTGAGCTGCAGATATGATGTGATTATTAAAAGTAACCTCCATTGCCAACATTGCAAATGCATCAGCATATTCCTTCCTTCAACATTCCATAACATGGTGGTGGTATTTCCACCTTACCCCTGGAGAAGCTAAGAGTCAGAGGGAGCATTTACTTTCCAAGTTCACACATTCAGGGAATGGGTAGAAGTGGAATTCACACCCAGGTCAGTGTGAGACCAAAGAGGCTGTCAGAATGCTTTGCTGTTCCACTCATGCCAAACAGGATTTGAAGTTGCTCCAGTCCAAGGCAGACCATCAGGCCATGCAGGAATAAAAAGGCAAAGGGGAAGAAAGAAGATGCTGTCTTCATTAGGGCCTGAAACAAAAGGCTGGTCAGAGTGAAGAGTGTAGACAAGCTCCTCTGTATCCTCTCAAAGATTTGGAGCCACTGATCTCTCTGTGGGGTGGGGAATGGGGCAGTTCCTGGGAAAGGGACTTATTGGTGGGAATCCAGTTCTGCTATGAATGCTCCTGACTCCTGCACTCAAATCCCAACAGATGAAAGGGAGGAGAGACTGGCAGATGCAGTGCCTTCCTTTATGTAACCTCCTTGATCCAAACTACAGTCTGACCCATGCTTTCTGGCTTTATATTCTACCACTACGTTCCTAACTCACCCTCATTCCAATGGCATCAGCATTTTCTCTTCCCTCAAAGATAATGCACTTCTGACTTTTGCATATTACGGTAGCCAGCCCCCAAGAGGGCTCCCAGTGATTCCCACCTCATGGTATCCATGCTCCTGAGTGGTCCCCTCCCACATCGAATAGAAATGACTTGTGTAGCCAAATAGGACATGGCAGAAATGACTTTGTATGAATTCTGAGCCTTGTTTATTCTTGTTCTTTCTTGCTACAGGCAAAGCCAAATGCCATGTTGTAGGGAAGCTCAAGTAGCTTCATGGAGAAATCCACATGGCAAGGAACTGAGGCCACCTACTAACAGCCGGCATCAATTCTTTAGCAGTGTGTGTGAGCCACATTGGAAGTAGACCTTCTAGCCCCCATCAAGCTTTTAGATAACTATAGCCTCACCAACATCCTGACTGAACTACACAGCTGAGCAGCTTCCATATCTGCAACCGACAAACACTGTGTGCAATCATAAATGTTTATAGTTGCTTTAAAGCACTAAGTTTGGGGTAATTTTATTCAGCATTAGATAACTAATACACATAGTGTGTTTCATCAGCTAAAATTGCTGCTGATTTCTCTGTTACCTTCCAAACCTGGTGTGAGTAGCCGCTCCTCTGTGGACTTTTTCTGGTCTTCTTTGCATGACTCAATCCCTCCTCCTTCATTTTCTCACACAGATTGTTTAGCATTCTATGAATGCCGCTATCACAAGGAAAAGCAATACTTTTATTATAGTCTCTCTCCTGTGTCAATTCTAGGCTTCTTGAGAAAGTTTGCAATGTAGGCATTCTTCAAAGAGGTATTGTTACCAGTAGGGGCTCAGAAGACGGCTGAATGAATGAAGAGTGTGTGTTAGAACCTGGGGAAATTTAAACTAAATACATTTAAAGCCAGTGACATTTTCAAAGTATATTTGGCTAGAAAGACTACGTTCTTTAAAGGAGTTTAGAAGCAGTATTAATGGTACACAGTCTTTGTCCCATTCTTAACAATAGAATAATGATAATTGGTTGCTACTTTGGCAACAAATTAGAGAGCCCTGGAAACATTTCCAAAGGCAACTGGAATGCTTAACTGAGCTAGACTGTTAATATCTAATGCTAGCCTGCCTGTGGGCATATCACCCTGAATTGCCTGATCTCGTCTAATGGCACATGCTCAGATATCCTTGGTTTTAAATAAAAATTGTCTTATCACTTAATTTAAAAATGTTTTGCTTAGTAAAAAATTTACGAGGGCAGGTGCGGTGGCTCATGCTTGTAATCCCAGCACTTTGGAAGGCCGAGGCAGGCAGATCATGGGCTCAGGAGTTCGATGCCAGCCTGGCCAACATGGTAAAACCCCGTCTCTACTAAAGATACAAAAATTAGCAGGCCGTGATGGCAGACACCTGTAATTCCAGCTACTCAGGAGGCTGAAGCAGGAGAATCGCTTGAAACCGGGAGGCAGAGGTTGCAGTGAGCCGAGATCGCGCCACTGCACTCCAGCTTGGGCAACAAGAGCAACATTCAGGTGAAAGAAATAAAGAGAGAAAGAGAGGAAGGAAAGAAGGAAGAAAGGAAAGAAGGAAGGAAAAGGAAGGAAGGAAGGGAGGGAGGAAGGAAAGGAAAGGGAAGGGGAGGAGAGGGGAGGGGAGGGGAGGAAAGGGAAGGGAAGGGAATACATTTAATAAATGTGGAGTCTGCCAAATCAGGTCAGCAGTTTACTTCTCCTGTCCCCGGTTCAATAACTCACTTACTGGGGTTCTGGAGGAGAGCAGTGAGAAGACGGGGTAAAAAATTAGAGAGAAGTTGTGCATCGCCCCATGCCTGCTTCTGTAGTGTGGTCCATGCATCCGCCCTTCGATGCTTGGGTTGGATCATAGACCAGTGACCGTTGATGGCTCACCCAGATCCCCAGGAACCCACCACTCCCATACAGGCCGTCGGCCTCTTATTCCCTGCAGCTGCCTGCCTGGGCTTTCCTCTGACC
The DNA here is from genome assembly GCF_028885655.2 of Pongo abelii. Classification (NCBI taxonomy): domain Eukaryota; kingdom Metazoa; phylum Chordata; class Mammalia; order Primates; family Hominidae; genus Pongo; species Pongo abelii. Next base: position 82,915,217 of record NC_072003.2, read on the forward strand.
ATGGGAGTGTGCTCAGTCTTACTGCCCAGGGAACAGCCATCAGCTTTTGAGTGGCAAGAGTTGGTAGATTACCATCCCTTCTTCACCCTTTGAATAGGACAACTTTGAGATGTGTTCTCCCCAGTCTCCCAGATGACCCCAGTGAGTTTGAACACCAGTTGTCCACAGAGATAACCTGCCCATTGCCACCTGTGTATTGACTCTTTCACATATTCTGTCTCACTTCTCTTTCTCCCTCACTTGTGCTTCTTAAGATTGTATCCTGAATAAGCTATTTGCACTCAAGTAGGCAGAGAGATGGCTGGATCCATTATTCTCTCTTGTCTTCTATATTTTAGATATCTTGTAACAGGCACAAGGTACCACGTAGAGCTGAGGTGTAATGACCCAGCTGATCTGTTTGTACTTTGTCACGCTGCTAATGGGTACCTGGAGTTGTGAGTTTATGCATAAGTGTGTACATGCCATCATAGCTCTGTGTGCATGAGTACCTGTGGGGTCTACGTAGCATGCACACATCACAGAAACCCTCTGCCCTCCCTTCTCATTCCCCTATTTGAAGCCAAGATTCCATAATCCCTCTACTCAACCCTCTTCTTCCCCAGCCCCCAGGGGCTTCCCATACTTAGGGTCACCCTTTCTTACCTCGGAGTTTCAAAGGTGTAAGAGCTGATGCCCACCTTGATGGTATTCACATCGTGTAGCAGGGAGGCAGTCATGGAAATGACTCTTTACAGCAGGATGATATGTGGGACATGCCATGGCCAGGGAAGTAACTTTGTCTCAAGGGGATCAGGAAGATGCCCAGGTATGGGATAAGTTGAGCAAAAGATATTTGAGCACTGATCTGCACACTTTCTCTGTAAAGGGCCAGATAGTAAGTATTTTAGATTTTGTGGGCCATATGGTGGCTGCTGCAACTATGCAACTTTACTTTTTTGTAGCACAAAAGCAACCATAGATACCACATAAATGGATGAGCATGGCTGTGTTCCAATAAAACTTTATTTACAAAAGCAGATGGTGGGCCAGAATTGTCCCATGAGCTGTGGTTTGCTGACCTCTGATTTAAAGAGTGGGAAGTAGATTTCTGGAAAGAGAGAAAGGAAGACTATTTCTAGCAGAGGGAAGAAAACATATAAAGGCAAAGAGTGGGAAACCAGAGGGAATAAGACAAATTTGATTTACCAAAAAGTCCTTTTTGTGGTAGTGAATGATACTAATAATAAAAACTAAGTTTTATTAAAGCCTTATTATGAGTCAAGCATTGGGCTAAATATTTTTTGTGGATTCTCATTTAATTATTACTCTCTCTGAGTTTGTAGGACCTTGTTTTCCTCATGGCACACACGAGGAGTAAATTAAGCTCAGAGAGGGTAGATGACTGGCTCAAGGTCACACAGCTACCAGCTGACCAGGTGGCAAGACCCCGATCAGAATATTAGGAGCATGGTATAGTAGCCAGCATACCTCCTTGTGTCTATCATTAGCCCTGCTTTAATGGACTTTTTCAGAAGTGTTTTTGCTTGTGTTTTACAAGTGGAATGTGATTCCTTGACTCAGCCCAGTAGCCCTGTGAATGGATGGCTGAAATGAGTCTGACAGCTTTTTCTCCTGGGGCCATTTTGTAAGAAATAAAAGCAAAACAGTGAGATATTTAAATTCTTCAGGGATATTATTTTCAAATAGATAAAGTGAAGAACATTTTTTATTCATATTAGAAGTGATAGTTGGATGTGTGTAATTTTTTTGCTCTCCGAGATGGAGAGAGAACACAGCACAAATCTTAGAATGTAAAATATGAATTTAGATGACATTTTGAGAAAACTGATAAACACCACCATTCCACAATTGGACTTAACTTGCCTGTGAAAATCCTTCTGCAGCCCACAAAATGATAAAGATAAGTGGACTACATCTAATGGATATTAAAAATACACAACACACCAATGAAAGAATAATTTTCTTTTGCAAAGTTTTCATTTCTCAAAATGCTATCAGGAAAAGAGAGCTATCTTGACAGCTAACAGTAACCCTTGGAATAAGGATATGTTAGAAGAGAAGGGCTGCAGTAGTTGTGAAATCCTACCTGGAATCTACCGCTGGACAGAAGACCCAGGGATCAAGACTCAAAGCTGATGCTCTCAACACCGATGTTTCATCTGCAATGTACCACGAGGTCCTTGTCCACCTACTTCTAGATAGAGCCAAACTGTCTAAGCCAAACGGGGTTTGGATTTCTTTCACCACCCACCTGTGCAGATGATTAGTTTGAAAAAGTATATCTTAAAGAAAAATAAATGCAGAGAACTAAGTAAGAACAGTTACATGTACTAAAGGTCTTTCAGAAAATCAATAATGTAGGTCAGTGCATTTCAGAGTTTGGAATTTCACACAAAATTTACCCTTGAAAACTTTAGAGAGAAGACTACCATGCCTATTCTGTCATGTAAGGACATCTAAAGAAGAACTGCACACATTGGTATTACCATCTTCCCACACACACACACACACACACGGACACGCACACATGCACACACATGCATGCACACAGACACATGCACACACACGCATGCACACACACATGCACACGCACACGCGCACAGACGCGCACTTACGCACACATGTGCGTGCACACACATGCACACACGCTCACACACACACAATGGTTCGTGGCCGGGTGCGGTGGTTCACACCTGTAATCCCAACACTTTGGGAGGCCTACACGGGCAGATCACCTGAAATCAGGGGTTTTAGACCAGCCTGGCCAACATGACAAAACCCCATCTTTACTAAAAATACAAAATTTAGCCAGGTGTAGTTGCAGGTGCCTGTAATCCCAGCTACTCGGGAGGCTGAGGCAGGAAAATTGCTTGAACCCGGGAGGCCAAGTTGCAGTGAGCTGAGATCATGCCACTGCACTCCAGCCTGGGGGACAGAGTGAGATTCCATCTCAAAAAAAAAAAAAGTTTCATACTTTCACTCATATATACACTCGCACACTCACACATACACCTACACATACACTCACACATTCCCATAGAAGCAAGTGAATTATAATCTCAGAGTGAACAAAATTGAGTAAATTTGACCATACGAACATATTTATTATGCTTGTCTCACTAAAAAGCAGTAAAAATTCTGATATGAGCATCACACAGGTTAATGTAAGATAGTAAGAAGAAGAAAAAAGTACAATTATCCTAGAAGTCCTATTGAAGAATGAAATAGCAAAATAAAAATGGAAGGGGCAAAGATAGGATACTTAGAATGCTTACAACGGGAATCTGAATGTTTAATGAGAAATAAGCCCAATGCCCATGGCAGATAAGGACTCAGGCTTTGGGATCTCTCCCTTCCTAGCTTTGAGGCCTGGGCAGGTTATTTAACCTCTCATACCCTCGAAAGGGGCTCATAAAAGCAACCACTGCATGGGGCTCTTGCTTGGTGAATAGTTCCAGCACATGGTTAGTCCTCAGTAAGTGTTAGCTAATAGCATTAGAAGCTAGTTTTTAAAAAAAAAATAAAGGAAGGGGCCAGGCGCGGTGGCTCACGCCTGTAATTCCAGCACTTTGGGAGGCCGAGGCGGGCGGATCACGAGGTCAGGAGATCGGACCATCCTGGCTAACACGGTGAAACCCCATCTGTTCTAAAAATACAAAAAAATTAGCCAGACGTGGTGGCGGGTGCCTGTAGTCCCAGCTACTCGGGAGGCTGAGGCAGGAGAACGGCATGAACCTGGGAGGTGGAGCTCGCAGTGAGCGGAGATTGTACCACTGCACTCTAGCCTGGGTAACAGAGTGAAACTCCGTCTCAAAATAAATAAATAAATAAATACACAAATAAATAAATAAAATAAAATAAAAATAAAGGAAGGGCTGGGCGTGGTGGCTCATGCCTGTAATCCCAGAACTTTGGGAGGCCGAGGTGGGTGGCTCACAAGGTCAGGAGTTTAAGACCAGCCTGGCCAATATGATGAAACCGATCTCTACTAAAAATACAAAAATTAGCCGGGTGTGGTGGCATGCGCCTGTAGTCCCAGCTGCTCAGGAGGCTGACGCAGAAGAATCATTTGAACCCAGGAGGTAGAGGTTGCAGTGAGCTGAGATCATGCCACTGCACTCCAGCCTGAGCGACAGACTGAGACTCTGTCTCAATAATAATAATAATAATAATAATAATAATAATAATAATAATAATAAAGTACATGGGGAAGGAATATGTTCTACATGAACTTTCACAGGGACACCAATCTAGACCAGTGTGGACCAGAAGTAGCCACATCCCCTGGGATCCTGTCAGTAAAACACATTCTCCGGCCTCCCCACAAGCCTCTTGATTTGGAACCTTGGGAGGTGGCACCCCACAACCTGTGTTTTCAACAAACCCACTAGATGATGCCAGGCCACACTAAAATTTGAGAACCCCTGATCAAGCCCTGCAAGCTTTTTAACCCTGGTCCTGGGCAGTCAGCTAAATCCAGGAAGTATTTTGCAGATTGGGAATAAATAAAAGAAGAAAAAAAAGGCAAAAGTGTCTTTGGGTTGAATCTCATTTTAAGCCCCAGAATTATGCTTGTAAAAACAATTCAAGAATTGTCTTTGAGCCTATAATGCCTGCTAGTCCCAGGAGAAAATAGATTTTGAAACAAAATTAGTTGAGGTTGGATTTGCTTTTTTTCCAAGCTTCAAAGCATCAAGCAAAGATCCATGTTCACATCTGAATATCTGAGTTCACATCTGAGTCAGCCCCTGACTCAGCCCCTGACCACAGAGTGATGAACAGAGAGGCAGGCATCATGGGACCTGAAATGGCATTTTCTCCAAAATATTAGAACCTCCTTAGATCACTTAGATCAATGGTGATTGTGGGCCTGGAAAGCTTCTCCAAAAAGTGCAAATTTCTCCTGTAGTTAGTGTATTAGTTTGTTCTCATGCTGCTAATAAAGACTTACCCTAGACTGGATAATTCATAAAGGAAAGAGGTTTAATTGACTCACACACAGTTCTTTGTGGTTGGGAAGGCCTCAGGAGACTTACAATCATGGCAGAAGGGGAAGCAAACACGTCCTTCTTCACAGGGTGGCAGCAAGGAGAAGTGCTGAGCAATGGGCAGGGAAAGCCCCTTGTAAAACCATCAGATCTCTTGAAAACTCATTCACTATCATGAGAACAGCATGAGGGTAACTGCCACCATGATCCAATTACCTCTTACCAGGCCCCTCCCACAACACGTGGGGATTATGGGAACTACAATTCAAGATGAGATTTGGGTGGGGACACAGCCAAACCTTATCAGTTGGGTTCAAAGACAAATGCCACCATAATAGGCCACAGATCACCTTTATTGCCAGCCTCTCTCTAGTCCCCAAGTAGCTGATAAAAACATAGACAAAAATTATAGAGAATGAAGGATAGAAAAGGTAAGGGGATATTTTGAGAGCAAAGTTTGCCTCATCTGTCCAACAGAGACTGTCTTGGATGTTAAAAGTTCATCATCAGGAGCTGAAAGAATTGAGAGTAGAATGAAACTATCTTGTGTGCCTCGTAGGAATACAACCTGGACGCAGCGTCCATTACTAATTAAAGCCAATGTGTATTGTACTTTCACAGTGAGACAGGCCCTGCTCTTTGTTCTCTATATTTATTTACATGCACTTAATCCTCACAATTACTCCATGCAATAAATCCCATTGTCACTTTCTGTACTAGGTTGACTAGGGTCCTCCCCAGATTCATGTCTACCCAGAACCTCAGAATGTGTCTTTTCGGATGTAATTAGTTACGATGAGGTTATGCTGGATTAGGGTAGGCCCTACGTCCAGTATGCCTTGGAGTATCCTTATAAGAAGAGGAGGGCTGGGTTCAGTGGCTCATGCCTGTAATCCCAGCACTTTGAGATGCCAAGGCAGGTGAATCACCTGAGGTCAGAAGTTTGAGACCAGCCTGGCCAATGTGGTGAAACCCAATCGCTACTAAAAATACAAAAAATTAGCCTGGCATGGTGGTGCTCACCTGCAGTCTAAGCTACTCAGGAGGCTGAGGCATGGGAATCACTTGAGCCTGGGAGGTGGAGGTTGCAGTGAGCCAAGACCATACCACTGCACTCCAGTCCGGGCAACAGAGTAAGACTCCATCTCAAAATGAAAAAAAGAAGAAGAGGAGAGAGACAGAGACACACAGAAGACCCAGGAGAGAAGGCCAAGTAAAGTTGGAGGCAGAGAGTGGGATGATGAGTCTATAAACCAAGAAATACCACGGGTCACCAGCAAACAACTATAAGCTAGGATAGAGGCAGGGAACAGATCTTCCCCCAGAACTTCCAGAAGGAAGGACTCTTGTAGATGTCTTCTTTTGTGCTTTTGGCCTCCAGGACTATTAGAGTAAATTTCTGTTGTTTTGAGCCCCTCCAGTTTATGACGTGTAGTTACTGCAGCTCCTGGACACTGAAATGCCCCTGTTTCTTGATGGCGAAATGGAGACTGAAAGATGATGTCTTACCCAGGTTCACACAGCCAGCTTTTGGAGGTTTAGAGTCAGAGGTAGCTTGGGGAGTAGGAATCTAGAATCTGGTTTCCTCACCTTGTGCTGTGTCGTAGGTCTGCTGGGTTTGGGTTCTGGAGAAGTCATTTCATGTTTCTGAGCTCTCTTTTCTCCCCTGCAGGTGTAAGAACTCTGTACGTGAGGACTCATGCCTCAGCTGGGTGGTGGGATTGGATTCCTTTTAAGGTCTCTCCTAACCAACCCTGAGCCTCTTTGATTAGAATTCTGGAAGCTTTGAAACCACCACTACAAAATTCATTTGCACAACATTTCTCTTTTAAGCATTGCACTTCTGTCTGCAGTAACTTTGAAGTTACTGTCGTTTTATGCACTCAGGAAGAGTTAACAAGCAATAATAAACAGTCAAGACTGCTTTTCATTTCACGTATCTGCATATGTTCAGTCTTTTCCGTGACACAATTGAAGGAGCTTCTGTAATCAGGAGAGAAACTTTATATCATGCTGTAATTTCCCTTGATACAAGCTAGAAAAAGATACTGGTTTAGATTCACTGGGGTGATTGACTAGAAAATTGCCCCAGCTGTCAAAGTTTCCAGTGTTAAAAAGCAGTGTAAAATTTCTCAAATGCTTAGAATTTCTAGATGTCACAACAGAGATGTTACCAAAATATGAGAATCAAGTTTTTTATAAGCAGGACAAAAATACATTATTTTTCTCAAATTCTCAATATTTGGTTGAATTCATGAAGAAATTTTTAAAACACACACCACGCGAAGCATTCATTTTGTTTAGAAATAAAATTAATAAGTTGTTTTTTGATACTGTACTAACGTGTCCTGCCACATTAAAAGATTGCATATATATTTATAAATTTAATGTTTATATAGAAATTAAACAAACAAGCCAGAAAAAGAAAAGAAATGATAAGCTGATATTTGGGTATAATATCATCTTGTTATCCATGTTCTTTATATTAGCTGAATTATTTCCATTTCTGCTCCAACCAAGAAAATCAATTCAAAAATTGTTCCTCGTGATTTATTCAAAAATTCACTTTTCCAAGTTTCCGTCTAAGAGCATGTGGTGGGTTCTTATCTTCATCATAAAAGCGTATAACATAAAGGGATGTCCTCAGATAGCTCATGGCATTTGTTAGCTCAGGGAGGTGGTAGAAAGTTTCCTCTAAGCGTTTTACGCTCAAAGTTTTCTTTATAGTGCCAAAGAATGAGAAGCAAAAGCAATTTAGCACTGGGACCGTTTGGGGAGTGTGTCTCCATTCTGAGGTTCTATTCTCACAGAGTGGGGGCACCCTATAATTTTGAGATCTTGAGCCAGGCTTTCATGTCATCTCTCTTTATGAACACTCCACTAGTTTATAGCCTATAAAAATAGTGTCGACATTACAGTAAGCTAAGTATAAGGCAGAATCAAGAAGCCAAGGATCTGATTTTATTTCAGAGTTTTGAAATGGAACTAAGCTTTACAGAAGGCAATTTGCGCGAAACAATTCTCTACAGTATGACTTATAGACTGCTTCAAAGGAGAGGCGTCTTCTCTTCCTAGACCTGGGATTTTAATGTGAGAGCTCCCTTATCATGTTGAGGAGAATGGCTGTCTGAATTGTTCTCCCTCTTATTTATAAAGGCAATGATCAGAAGATAATTTGTAAGTACCTACTCTCTTCCAGGCACAGTATTTAAAATGAATATATAGTAAAAAAGCCAGCTGCCTCCCCTGTCATCATGGAATTTATAACTTAGTAGAGAAGATGTTAAAAAGATATTGCAAATGATCTGAGTGTTTTTTAGAGTGGCATCATTGTGTACAACAGATGGATTCCCACCTAGCTGGGGAAAGCAAGGAATGCTCCCTGGAGGAAATGGTATTTATTTTGAGACCTGGAAATTGTTAGCCAGGAAAGGAGATAAAGTGGTGAGAGTGAAAGCAAAAATATTGTCACCAGAGAAATCAGTGAGTGTAAGAAATTGCTGGTACAGTTAAAAACTGAAAAAAGTCTGGATACATTGACTGTTGTGTTTTCCCAGTTGTGGGTCTAGTAATTCTGGCAAAGGGGAATATGAAGTGAATTCCTGGAATCTCCTGCTGATCCCAGAGAGACTACAGTTCTAGCATAAAAGGAAGCTCAACAGGGTGACTGTAAGAGGTTCCAGAGCGGCAGGTCATATTCAGCTTAGAAGTCCTTACAAGACAGTTTAAGGATGTAGACTGTCTAAAAGAGGCTCATAAAGAGATTATCAATCTAAAAGCAAACTTGAAATATTAATCAGGGCTAGATTAGGTTATGCTGCAGTAACAAGTTAACCCCCAAATTTTAGTAGGCATAGCACAACAAAGTTTCTTTCTTGCTCAAGCTGTGAGTCCAACATGGGTCTGCTGGGGAGCTCTGTACCACATAGTCGTTAAGGGATCCAGGCTGACAGAGGCTCTGCCAGCTTGCAGCATGTGGAGCGTTGGCCTCCTTTGCACCTGTGGCAGAAGAACAAAGAGTTACAGTATCAAAAGCAGCTCTTAAATGCTTCAACCTTCCCTTTGGATAGAACTAGTCATGTGGCCCCACCTACCTGAAGGGAGGGTGAGAAATGTGAGGGAACACATGGGCAATCACCAGGAAGTTCCTTTGTTTGTTGCAGTGACAGTCTGGGAAACAATGTGAACTGGTTGAGAAGCTTAAAAATGGATCTAAGGGCAAAAATGCTAAAGGAGAGAAAGAATTGCTGACAGTGTATGAGAAGATGATTAGGAACAAAGTGAGATGGGCAGTTTGGAGGCTCTTTTTTAGCATTAATCATAATAGAATACATGTGGCACTCTCACTAAATGCAAGGCATTGGACTTTATGTAGATTGTCCCATTTAATTTTCAGAGCAACCTCTGAGGTCTATATTATTATTATTCTCATTTTACAGATAAGAAAACTGAGCCCTGGGGTGATGAAGTGACTAACCCCAGTGATATGGTCTGGCTCTGTGTCCCCACCCAAATCTCACCTTGAATTGTAGTTCTCATAATCTCCACATGTCATGGGAGGGATCTGGTGGGAGGTAATTTTATCATGGGGGTGATTACCCTCATGCTGCTCTCATGATAATGAGTGAGATATCATGAGATGTGATGGTTTTTTTGTTTTGTTTTGTTTTGTTTTTTTGAGATGGAGTCTTGCTCTGTCACCCAGGCTGGAGTGCAGTGGCATGATCTTGGCTCACTGCAGCTCTGCCTCCCAGGTTCATGTCATTCTCCTGCCTCAGCCTCCCAAGTAGCTGGGACTACAGGCACCTGCCACCACACCTGGCTAATTTTTTTGTATTTTTTAGTAGAGACGGGGTTTCACCACATTAGCCAGGATGGTCTCAATCTCCTGACCTTGTGATCTGCCCGCCTCAGCCTCCCAAAGTGCTGGGATTACAGGTGTGAGCCACCACGCCTGGCCGAGATGGGATGGTTTTTTTTTTTGGTTTTTTTTTTTTTTTTTTTTTTGAGATGGAGTCTGGCTCTGTTGCCCAGGCTGGAGTGCAGTGGTGCAATCTCGGCTCACTGCAAGCTCCGCATCCCGGGTTCATGCCATTCTCCTGCCTCAGCCTCCTGAGTACCTGGGACTACAGGCACCTGCCACTACGCCTGACTAATTTTTGTATTTTTGGTAGAGACAGGGTTTCACCATATTAGCCAAGATGGTGTTGATCTCCTGACCTCGTGATCTGCCCGCATCGGCCTCCCAAAGTTCTGGGATTACAGGCTTGAGCCGCCGAGCCCAGCCGATGTGATGATTTTATAAAGGGCTTTTCCCTCTTTTCCTCAGCACTTCTCCTTGCTGCTGCCATGTGAAGAAGGACGTGTTGGCTTCTCCTTTCACCATGATTGTATGTATCCTGAGGCCTCTGCATTCATGCTGAACTGTCAATTAAGCTTCTTTCCTTTATAAATTACCCAGTCTCTGGTATGTCTTTATTAGTAGCATGAGAACAGACTAATATACCAGACTCTACAGTTTGTAACATAGGCGCTAGGATTCACAGATCCCAGGCATCTGGTTCTCAGATCCGCTAAACTTTACCATTGTTCTTTGGCCATAGCCTGGAAGCTTAGAATCTGGAAGGATGGAGAGTAGAGTTTTATAGGGACTGGGACACATTGGAAATTTGAGGAATTTTAGTTAGGTTAGGAGGCAGTTCCTACATACAGATGGAAGGAGAAATACCAGGAGTCTTGTCTTGTCTCAGCCTAACAAGATGACTTCAGAGAATATGATCAGGCCTGTTCCAGGCCTAGCATTGGAGACCAGTGATATCCAGGGGACTTTGTTAGGAAAATTGCAACATGTGAACACAACACAGCCTCTGTTTTGGAGTCCCCAGAAGACAGCTGATTTGTCTCAGTAATAGTCTAGGGACAAAGAAAGAACTAATACTTCAATGAAAAAAAACAAATACTTCAATGAAAATGAATTTCATATCGCATTTCTACATTCCTTATTTGAGGGTATTTGAGCAAACTAACAGAGAAAGAAAATTAGCCACTTTATAATACCTTGAATATTAGACTAATCCAGTTATAAGTTTACAGACCCTTTGATCAGAAGCCAGAGAAGTTGCCTAGGAAATGAGTTAAACCTGTTTCTAAAATGTCCGAAAATAGCTGTTCAAAGAAATCTTTTTTATAGAGCCTAAAATATTCTAGGCAAGAGATAATGAAGGATGCTCTAGGGCAATGGTGCGGGGAGAAGAAAGAAAAGTGCCTCAATACAAGCAGCATTGCAAAGGTACAGTCCTCCCAGTGTGAATGGTGGGGGGGAATGAGGGTAACTGAAAAACATGCATGAGGAAATTAGCTTTGAATGGATTTCTTAGAGCTGGGGGACAAAGGAAGAGTAGCAGATGATCAGAAAGGAGATGTGAAATCTTCTGCTTGCTATGTTGAGTTTGAAAAATAAATGAAAAAATTTCAGGTAAAAACAGAAAATCATAGCAAATAAAGGTCTCATATTCAGGAAAAGGGCTAGGCCTGGGTAACTTCATGATATAAATGTTCACCATGGCTAAAACTTAAAGGACTGAAAATATCAAGTGCTGACAAGTATGTAGAACAACTAGGAGTCTTGCAATGTTTTTCAAAATAGTAGCCCCAGTCTTGAAACAATAAACATGACTGCTAATGACAGAATAAGTCAATGACTAGAGGTAAACAGTGATGAAAAAGAATGAATATGGTTGACATTCACAGGCTCTAAGTGGAGCAAAAGAAGCCAAGTGTACAAAAGAGTACATTTTGTATGATTCCATCATTTATGAAGTTCAAGAAAAAGCAGAAAGGATTTATGGTGATAGAGATCAGAATAGTGACTATCTTGCAGGGATGGCAGTTAGGAGAGGACATAGGAGAGCCTGCTGGAGACTGGGAGTGTTCTCTCAGTCTGGGTATTAGTTACATGGATATATACTTAAGTGGGCTGCAGGGTTTGCTCTGAGGGAGCAAACACAGCTTGGACTGTGTTTGGCCTTGGATATTATGAATAATATGTTTAGGCAAAAATCCTCTGTGTCTAGACGTCATTGCATGGATCCACTCTATGGTTGGCCTTAGAGCCAGGTTCTTGTTTGCATGTAATTTTGCGGAAGTGTTTATGTTTGCCGCTCGATTGCCAATTTTGATTACAGCTTCTCAGCCTGGAAAATTGTCCTGGAAGGGCTTAATGGAACACTTGCAGGAATGTGGCATCATCAATTTTAGAGCCAGAACAGGACGTGGCTAGCTTTTCAGCTGGCCGGGCAGAGCCTGGCGAGTGCTGAGGGACACCAGCCAGGGACAGGCACAGGATCCACCACATGGCTCTGGCCTCAGTTCTACCCAGCTCAAAATCTTCGTCCAAGTTTTATTTAAAAATCCGTTGAAGGGAGAGCAATGGGCTGCCCCACCAAGAGAAGTGTTCACAGGAAGTGCCTCTCCTCAGGTTTCAACCATCGCCTCCCAAACTTCAATTTTTTAAATTTCATCTTTGTAATCTCTGCTATTTCTAACATCTGTTCTAATATTTACTTCATGTGCTTTTTAAAGCAACATGCTTTCTTTTACTTCAGTAAACGTATTTAGGTAAGACATACCCTATCACCACAGTGCCACAGTAAATGGAAAACCAGCACTTTGCTAACACATTTTAAATTTAAATTATTGCATGTACTGCCTTGTGTGTTAGCTCTCAGTAATTATTTTTCATCCTCTTAGGTTTCTTCCAGCTTTAAGGCTTTATTATTTTAAGTTATAAAGTAATCGGCCACCCTGTATGACTGTGAGGTCCTTCGAGAGAAGGTACTCTTTGCTCTTTGAAATTTAGAAAAAAAAAAGAATGGAAAAACCAATAATGGAAAAAAAATTGTATTCTTATGCTAATAGAGTAGTAACAACCAGGTGACCCTTAGCAGGTTCCTTAATAGTGTGTCACCACCAACATAGTATAAACACCAATACGGTGTCAACAACAGCAATAAAATACAGGTTAAAGACAGCTTATCCCAGGGTATGCTATGAGAATTGGATGACAATATTGTTAAATCCCTTGTGAGTTTTAAAGGGATGTAAAAGTCTTACAAATATTGATGTGATCATTGGCAAATGCAGCTGGATATTAGAGAAATCAATCTAAATTGTATATGTAGAGACCAGCCACCCCCTGAAAAGAACATGAGTAGGTAATTCTTCCACCTATGGGTTTTTCCATGGGATGCAAGCTAGGTGCATGGAACCAGCCCTGGCTTCAGAGTTAGAGGGGCCTGGCTAGTGCTGGTTCTGCCAATGACCTTGACCTGAGTGACCTTGAAAAAGAAATCTAACCTCTTGCATTTTCAATAACTTCACCTATAATACAGGGCAAATCATCCTAGTATATGAGGTCGTTGAAGTTTAAATGAAAGAGTGTAGAGTCTGCACTTGAAACACATTGTTATTTTTCAAGCGATTTTCTGAAACTAGAGCCCCTCGTGTGATGGATGGAGAGATGAATCCATCAGCTGTTAAATGCCCGCACTCGGGTGCCAGGCCACCTTCCTTCCTAGGTAAGGTCTGCAAATCCAGTTCTCCCCTGCTGCGCAGAGTGCAGGTCCAGCTCTCTGCCCACCGGGTGCTGTCTGTTTAAAGGAGCCAGCTCTGGCTTGCGCTTTAATGCCGTGTTTAATGCCTGCTCTGCTGCAGCCTCCGCGTGTTTATTGAATCTTTATGGAAAGGCCATAATGGCTGCTTCAGGTCCATTATAATGGATCACATCAAAATGTAGCCTGCCATTGTTTTAAAGTCATGTATTATTCACTTGATGGAGTGTATACGTCCATCTTATGTCAATTTGTGTTATGGACTGTCAAAAGTTAACATGAGTATATGAGGTAAGGCATATTGGGGAAGAAAGTTCCACAGCACAATATGCAACTGTGGAGTTTCTAATCTTAATAATTCAGTGGGTGCCAACAAGACGTGGTCTCTATTACAGACTTGAAGCTGGTAATACTTCATTTTTAAAAATGTAACCATTTTTGAGTTACAGGAACACAAAAATGGTCTGTGGCCAATAAATGTCTAGTTTTATACCGTTCTATAAATGAAAATAATAAAGCACAGCAAAGTTGCCGAGCGCACTGGGTTGTTAAACACCTGCAGTGTCGTTTCTCATCAGCAGGTGGGAGGCAGAGTTCACATCCACGGGCCCTGTCAGGGTCTGGCTGTGTCCAAATACAGGTGGTGACAGGTGGCATCAGACTGGCCTGAATTCAGCCTTGGGGCTGTGCATTCTCCAGGGGCTTATTACAGAGGCTCTGACCTCCACCTATAGGTTCAATTCCCCTTCACCCCAAGGACTTACAGAATTTTTCCCAACACTTTATGACTCACCACCTAGTGGCTGTTCCCAGTGTGACTCCAGCTAGCCACACCAAGTCCCTTTCAGACTCATGACCTTAGCAGGTGCTGTTCCCTCTGCCTAGAACTTTCTTCCTTTATGTCCTCACCTGGCTGATTTATACTCACCCTTCAGTTCTGCTGAAATGTCACTTCTTCAAAGAAGCATTTCTGGACCCCCAGCCTCCCTATTCCACCCTCCTCTGGTACCCCTTTTATAGGTACTTCTTCCTCATGCACCTGCCCAGGTTGTATCTCAATTAGTAATAAAGGTTTGATGTCATCCTCTCTACCCACAAATAATGAGTGCAGGATCCATGTCTATGGTGTCCACCCTGTAGCTGTAGCACTTAGCACTGTGCCTGTCATGTCCATAGTAGGTGCTCAGCTAGTATTTTTGAATAAATAAATGAGTGCATGGATGGAAGAAAGCAAGGTTGTCTGGCAGACTGTCTTGGTTGAACATGATTTCCCATTCATAATGACCCAGCCCATGCTCTTCAATCCTGAGAGCTTTTTTAGATTTTCTAAGCCCAAGGCTCTGTCTTGTCATATATGCCTCACTCTTTTCATTATCCTTGAAGAGAAACTCACCTCCCACCCTAGAATCCACTGGAGCAGCCTGTACCCTGCCAACCAGTGCGCCCCACACCAGGACTCTCTGCCACATGTGTGTACTCACCAAGTGCTCCTCCACTTCCCATTCCTGAGTTGGATCTACTCCAGGGTCACTCCCTTGCTTCATGGTAGGCCCTTGATGTCAGTTGCCTTCTGTGCCCGAGCTGTCTTCTGGGTGCCACTCCCTGGCAGCTGGCTTGGGCTCTTCCTAGTGCTCAGATTCCACCTCAGTGGGCATGTCCGGTTGCACATCCCAGAAGTATATATCTTCCCCATTCTCTGGCATGGTTGCAAGGACAACATTGAACATTGGGAAAAGGAGGCAAGAACGACAACAGTCCCCATTTCAAACACTTCATTTCCTTGTTATGCAGCTCCTAGAAGTATCCATTGTTCTGGGAAAGATGAAGCAGCCAGAACCTATGTCAGGACCCTAGAATGAAGATTCACCTTCTCTGCACCAGCCCAAATGGAGAGCTTCCTGGACAACCAAAGTCCCCAGTAGTATTTGCACCTCTCAACCAAGATTCTTAGATCACGGCTCTTAATCACTTACCCTACAGTCCACCCACAGGAGATGAGCTTTATTTCAGTTGTATAAATTAGTGAAACAGAAACCCAAAGAGTTGAAATGTCCTCATATCTGTCACGACCTTAACATGCAATAGATTTGTTTTCACAGATAAGCTTGTGGGTTTGCATGACAACCAAGAGAATTTGCAGTTAAGAGAATGAATAATGCGTTATTAGAAGAATAAATCAGCATTCAGTATACATGAGTAATATATTCATGCCAGGCCCAGTGAAGGAGTAGACACTTATTTAGTGTGTTTATACAGACATAGATTTTAAAATGTATAACCACATTATTATGAGTTCTTTACAATTGCAGAAGCAGGAAGTTCACACAGAGCTTCCAGCCTGTATAGCAGGTGGACTGAGAGTCATGAATTTCATGTCTTTTTTTTTTTTTTTTTTTTGAGACAAAGTCTTGCACTGTTGCCCAGGCTGGACTGCAGTGGCGCACTCTCGGCTTACTGCAAGCTCCGCCTCCTAGGTTCACGCCATTCTCCTGCCTCAGCCTCCCAAGTAACTAGGACTACAGGCACCTGCCATCACACCCGGCTAATTTTTTCTACTTTTAGTAGTGATGGGGTTTCACCATGTTAGCCAGGATGGTCTTGATCTCCTGACCTCATGATCCGCCCGTCTCGGCCTTCCAAAGTGCTGGGATTACAGGTGTGAGCCACCACGCCTTGCCAAATTGCATGTCTTAACACCCCGTCTTACTAGCTGAGAGGTCTTGGCAAACCTGTAGCACCGAGAGTGTCAAGTTTATCCATCTTTAAGTGGGGCCAACATCTAACACAGAAAATCCACAGGGATCAGAGAAGAAATCACGTAAGTGGGTTCCATGGGCTGTAAATCCTGAATGCACATGAGATAGCAAGGTCAGTAGACCAATGATTTTGTCTTCATAGATTCTCGCTGTGTCAACTTGGACAAAAAACTTAATTTTGGGGGACCCTGATTCTTTTCCTCTGTAAGGAGAAGTTATTGGTCTGATGCACACAGAGGAATCAAACGGCAATTTACTTGGAATGAAAACTTCTCTCTCCCGGTGCCCTTATAGCAACTCCAGGGACAGACTCCAGTTGGCCCTATCTGTGCCTCATGTCCATCCTTTGAACTAACCATGGGCCAGTAGAATGTAGTACTCGGATTGACCAGGCACCTGAAGTCTAAGACAGCTTCCATCAGTTTCCTGATAACTGGCATTTACTGAGCGCTTTCTCTGCACTAGATCCTGTGTGTCATGCACATTGACTTATTTAACCTTCTCAACAACAACGTAAAATAAGCTTTAGTATAAAGAGAAATTCTATAACTTGCCTGTGGTCACATGGCTAAAAAGTGGTGAAGCTGGAATTTGTAAACAGGTTTCGTGGACTCCTAAGCCTAATTTGTAGATGCTACATTATACTGACTTGGTTGCAGTATTGGCGGGAGAGGGCATCCCAAACAGCACCTGCTTGTTGCCAAGCCCTTGTGGAT
The DNA here is from genome assembly GCF_028885655.2 of Pongo abelii. Classification (NCBI taxonomy): domain Eukaryota; kingdom Metazoa; phylum Chordata; class Mammalia; order Primates; family Hominidae; genus Pongo; species Pongo abelii. The sequence goes on from NC_072003.2 coordinate 82,932,289, forward strand.
TTAAGCTCAGTTCCTTCCCCAGACCTTATCATGCAAACCTCCATTCTGACTTCACATCCACAGTAGGCAAGATAATGGCTCTCCCAAAGGTGTCCATGCCTTCGTGCCCCAGAAGCTGGGAATATGTTGCCTACCTGAGGGACATTCAGATGTGATTAAGGACTCCTTGAGTCAGGGAGATGATTCTGAGTTGTCTTGGTGGATCCACTCTAATCCAATGAGTCCTTAAAATCAAAGAACTTTTTCTGGCTGGCTCAGAGAAAATGTGAAGACTGAAGAAGAGAACGGGAGAGATTGCAGCATAAAAACGACTCTGTCCAGCACTGCTGGCTTTGAAGACAGAGGAGGGGCCGCAAACCAAGGAACATGGGCAGTCCCAAGAATCCGGAAAAAGTGAGGAAATGGAGTTTCTCCTGGAGTCTCTGGAAAGGAATGCAGCCCTTCCAGTAGCTAGATGCTAGCCCAGCATCCTGTGTTGGACTTCTGATCTGCAGAACTATAAAATTTACAGGTGTGTTAAGACACCATGCTGTCGTAATTTGTTACAGTAGCAATATGAAAGGAATGTAATATTCAAGGCAGAACCAAAAACACCAGGAAATGCTGCAGCCACCATCTTCCAACCACCCTCAAAGGTCAGCCAGTCATCAGAGTCACAAGTTTTGTTTTGTGGGGGCGGTGGTGGTTATTGTTTTATTTTTTTTTCCTCTTTATTCTGCAAAGTGCCAGCTCTCAAGCTGGGGCAAAAATAGCTTTGTGTTGTAGCCTCAATCAATAGTCTCCAACCTTTTTGGCACCAGAAACCAGTTTCATGGAAGACAATTTTTCCACTGGGATTGGAGGAGGATGGTTTCGGGATGAAACTGTTCCACCTAAGACCATCAGGCATTAGTTACTTAGATTCTCATAAGAAGCATGCAAGCTAGATCCCTTGCATGTACAGCTCACAATAGGTTTTGCACTCCTATCAGGATCTACTGCCATTGCTGATCTGACAGGATACCGAGCTCAGATGGTAATGCTCGCTTGCTAGCCCACTGCTCACCTCCTGCTGTGTGGCCCAATTCCTAACAGCCCACGGACTAGTTCTGGTCCATGGCCCGGGGGCTGGGGGCTCCTGGCTTAAATGATGAAATTTGCTGCCACTGTTTAAACACTGACTCTTTCACTTCCCCAGCCCAGCCTGTACAATCTTCTTCTTTACCTTCTTTACCTTAGCCCTTTGCCCCAATTTGGGAACAGTGAAACTGCTGGCAATCCCAGTAATTGTCTTGAAGCAGGCAGGCAGACAGAATGGGAATTCAGGCCAGGGACAGTGGCTCATGCCTGTAATCCCAGCACTTTGGGAGGCCAAGGTGGGCAGATCATTTGAGGTTAGGAGTTTGACACCAGCCTGGCCAACATGGTGAAACCCCGTCTCTACCAAAAATACAAAAATTAGGCAGGCGTGGTGGCGCGCACCTGTAATCCCAGCTATTTAGGAGGCTGAGGCAGGAGATCACTTGAACCCACGAGGCAGAGGCTGCCGTAAGCCGAGATTATGCCACTGCCCTCTGGCCTGGGCAACAGAGCAAGACTCTATCTCAAAAAAAAAATTTTTTTTAATTAAAAAATAATTTAAGGCCGGGCGCGGTGGCTCACACCTGTAATCCCAGCACTTTGGGAGGCTAAGGCAGGCAGACCACGAGGTCAGGAGATTGAGACCATCCTGGCCAACACGGTGAAACTGCATCTCTACTAAAAATACAAAAAATTAGCTGGGCATGGTGGCAGGTGCCTGTAGTCCCAGCTACTTGGGAGGCTGAGGCAGGAGAATGGTGTGAACCCAGGAGGCAGAGCTTGCAGTGAGCCGAGATCTGGCCACTGCACTCCAGCCTGGGCGACAAAGCGAGACTCCGTCTCAAAAAAAAAAAAAAAAAATTAAAAATTAAGAATGGAATTCAGAGACAAAAAGAGTTTTCTTCTGCCTTAACCGCAGCACAGAAGGAGAAAAACTACATCTACCCATAACATTATAGAGACAGCCCAGGGCAACTACATCCGTTTGATGGCATTATAGAGATGGCCCAGGGCAACCTGAGTCTGCTTTTTCATTTGTAAGATAGTGATGATAGATACACCAGACCCAGATGCTACGAGAGGACCCAGTAAGCAAATGCTGAGACAACACCCAGTCTAGGGCTTGCCACCAAATAAGCAACCCCAAAAATGCCAGCGCCTATTATGGTTGTTGTCATTTCGGTGATAATGGCACTCACCAAATTAAAGACTCTTGAGATCACTGGTATCCATATCAGACTGTAAAGTAGAAACAAGTCTATATTTTCTCAGTACCACTTTAATGTTAATTTATTATTTAAGTACCAACAAAACTTCAAACAATATTAGAGCCAGAAGAAATATTACAGATCTTCCTCGAATGAGTTCGGTGACTTTCTAAGGGCACGCAGGGAGCTTATCGGAAAGGCCAGGGCTAGACAATCCAAGTTCCCACAGAGCTCACAATGAGCCAGAAGTGGGCCCCCTACACACAGGCACACCTACTTAGCCCCATCTACATATCCCAAACTCACACAGCCTCTTCAATAATCCTCTTAATAGCGGTGATAGCTAAACATATTCAGCTTTAATCACAGTTTCACGCATGCCTTCTGCCTTAAATCTAAGTAATATCCCTGCAGCTATTCCAAAAGGAACACTATAACTGGCTATTTGCCATAATAAGGATGGGGAAATTTTGGTTGATCACATTTTAAATGGGAAACTGTATTTAGAGAGATTTTAAACTGCAAAATTAAAAATGCAAACGTGAAATTATTTTTCCATTAAGTATTCTCCTTGGGGAAATCTCCTCCTCTGTTACAGTTGGGCCGTCTGGATGGGCTGGTAACCCTTCTGTGGGGTGTATAGTGAAACATCAACTCCCATGAGGCTCATTCTCAGGGATTGAGATAATAGTAGTCCCTAGTGGGATCGTCTAAGAGCCCTTGGAAGAGCACTTATCTTCATGTATATATTACATAAATCTTATTTCAAAAGGGATTTCTACTGTAAATATTAGATCATCTATCTCTAAATTCTCCAACTATCTCCATCTATCTCTAAATTCCCCAACAATCTCCATCTATCTCTAAATTCTCTGACAGTGCTGAGATGTAATGAACAGCATTAAAACACTAAGCACTGAAAAAGAGTTATCGTGCTGAACACACTGTTGTTTTTATTCTTATTTCTAAATCCATGTCTCATTTAGCATTGGTTGTAGTCAAGAGAGAGGCTGTTCAATCCCAGTCTCTCCATGCCTTTTTCCTTTGTTCATTATGGTGAAGGGATCATGGCTATATAACTGTTTAATTAGCAGGAGTCACCTTGAGAAATGTCCCAAGAGTGGCCCTGCTCAGTTACTAATGGGGTAGTTATATATAAATTGCTTGGTCCACCTGACTGAAATATAGTGGATTCAGTTTAGGGAGTATGAAAATCTCAGATTAGAAGAGAAGATGGAGGTCATTCCACCCAAACCCCCTCCCCATGAATACCTCTGTTTTTTTTGTTGTTGTTGTTGTTTTTCATTGTAGATCTAGGCGAGCTTGCTTCTTCAGGAAGTTAAGCCCCATTGTTAGGCATCTCTGAAGTACGAGCAGTACATAGTATTTATGGTTGGAGGTCAGACTCTGGAGTCCAGTGTACATGGATTGTAATCCTAGCTTTGCAGTGTACAAGCCAATTGGATGACATATATTAAACTTATTAACAGGCTTTGTCTTTTACCCAGAAATTTTACTTCTGAAAACTAGCCTAAAAAATAATAAAACCTTAATATTTGAGTTTATATGTGTAAGGATGTTTGTTGAAGCATTGTTTTTTGTAGGTACAAAAAATAAAAGGTTAGATCTCCATTCACACTACACTGTACTATATCCATTCTAGGAAATATTATATGGCTTTAAAAAATAACTGATAATATCTATGATTTACTAGCCCAGAGCAATATACACAGCTTACATAAAGAAATGTGAATGCCATTTTTTTGGTGGAAAAAAAGTCATAAAAATTCCCTGTGTGTGTTTTTATAGGATTCTGTAAGGATAGTAAAATACATGGATGATCTGTACTACTGTTTTCTGAGTAACATAAATGGAAATAGAGATTTTAATACAAGCACAAAGGAAAATTATGCATAACAGAATTTTATCTATTAAATGACCACATAAAAGAAAAATACAATATTGATATTGATTTTTAAAAAGATGAAAATAAATGTCAACATATTAAACATTTGATCAGGTGATTGTAGAGCGCTAATGTTTTTCTTACATTTCTATTATTTTAGTATGTATTTGTAATAAAATAACGTTATTAAAATCACTTATAAAGGAAAATTAGAAACTACAGTCCTAGTTAAGTAGGAGTGCAAAAGAGTTTGTGAAATGGGGTTGGGTAAGAATCTAGTGACTTCTCTGGAGTTGCAAGCAGAGGGTGCCTAATGCAGACACTGAGCTGGACATGAAGCATGTTCTCTGAAGATTATTGTCTGTCTTCCTTCTAAACCTATGGCTCTGCGTACCTGTTCCTGCTGGCCCTTGAAGAGGTTCATATATTTGAAATGAGCATTTTGGGGGTGTTCAGCTTGGTGCTATTCATGATAATTTGTAATAGGTTAAATGCTTTCAATTAAAGCTTAAGCCAGTGAAGCTCTCAGTTGAGAAATATCAGAAAATTGAGTGCACTGTAAAGTCAGTCTCTGTAGGTCTCCATCGCTTGAATTTTATGGAGTCACCATTGAGTTGACCTTGTGCTGAGTTTTATGATTCTCATATTAGACACCTTCTTAAACATTTGGATGGCATTTCCAGCTGACTGTCTAAAGTTGCTTCGTAGTCACTGAATCAGGACCCCAGAACAGAGAGCCAAAATTGAGCACTGTTTCCTGGCAGCACTGTGGCTCTGTCCTTGAGGACAGATTTGGCCTGTGTTAAGTTGTTGATGAGCAATTGTTAGGATTAATGGTCTTTGTCACTCGACTCCTTCTATAACGCAGCACCCAGGCTTTCACGTCAACCACGCACCAAACATCACAGCAGCTGTTTTCAATCTGCCCATCATCTTTACCACACACACAAGGCTGCAGATTGCATCTCATTAACTTCCTTATTTTGTAATGGAAGATTAGAAGAATTCCCTATTGCATATACACATTGCACCTTGAAATTCATTTTCAAAGCATTCGTTGTACTTGGGACTATTAGTTTAATGCCCAGCACCTGGAACCAGTGCTTGGAACATGGGAGTCCCTTAATAAAATGATAAATGAATATTTGTCTTGCCAGAGAGACAGAGAGCTTCCTATAAGCCACATCCGGGCTCTTTGCTGCTGCATCCAGAGTGCCTAGCTCAGCACTAGTGCATGGTAGGTTCTCCATAAATATTGCTGAATGAATAAATGGCTGCTTGTCTCCCCAAGTAGCCTATCAGCTCCACATTCACCATGTCAGTATCTTCCTCTGCAATCTCTGCAGTGGCTTGCACCATGCCTGGTGCCTTGTAAGTGCTTTGCAAGCAATCATTGGCCATCTGCCTGAGTAGTCACGCTGGTCTGGACTTGAGCGATCCTCTCCCTCTCTCCATTTGCACTAGAGCAGTTGTCCCATTAAGCCATGTGAACCCTGCCAGTGTGTGTTATGAGCCATGCATTGTGCCAACATCCCGGCAGACGGAATTCAGCAGTGCCACGGGAGAGAGCCAGAGGCCTCCCCTGCATCTGAGCAGCATGGCTTGTTAGTTCCCAGTCCTTCAGCCACCAGCTGTTTCTAACACAAACTCGTGGTGACAGAGCTCTCTGTAGGAGAAGCTAACTGCAATTGTCAGTCTGCAGAGCATCAGGCATCTCTAAAAGGATTCCAATTATTGTTCTGTTCTGCCTGCTCCTATTACGGTCTACCTCAACATCAGCTCTTATTCAGGGAGAGGAGAGCGAGATGCTAACTCTATCTCCACTCACTCTTATGCCAGAGGACCAGCAGATGCCAGCAGCTGGTGTCACGCTGGAGAAGGGCAAACGTAGGTAAACTTCCCCTCGATGTGACGGCTCACTTTTCATTGGTGCATATTGCACTTAAATGTGCTCGGAAAATCTCAAGTCAGCGTGACTCACAACCTCAACACTGAGCTGAAGATAAATACTGAGATGCCCAGAGGTGAGTCATTTTTACAGGGCATCCCCCAAAGACAAGATGGGAGATGCCTCCCACACCCTTCACCTCCTCCTCTGTGGGCAGCAGGTCCCTGTCTGAAGCCGACAGACAGGAAGTCGGATCTGTGTAGGTAGAGTTGGCAGGTTTCTCAGCACTCATAATAGCTTATGGGCATTGCAATAAGGACCCAGCACAAGGAGGTGGTGGAATGGCATGGCCCACGGCTTCCTTAGTTGTGGAAGTTGTGAGGATTTAAGTATAATTTACATTATCTTTTTTTTTTTTTTTTTTTGAGATGGAGTCTCGCTCTGTCACCCAGGCTGGAGTGCAGTGGCACGATCTCAGCTCACTGCAACCTCCACCTCCTGGGTTTAAGTGATTCTCTTGCCTCACCCTCCTGAGTAGCTGGGATTACAGGTGTGCACCACCATGCCCAGCTAATTTTTGCATTTTTAGTAGAGATGGGATTTCGCCATGTTGCCCAGGCTAGTCTCAAACTCCTGACACCAAGTGATCCACCCACCTCAGCCTCCCAAAGTGCTGGGATTACAGGCATGAGCCACAGTGCCTGGCACATTAATCTATTTTAAAAATCTAGTTGGACTTATTTTTAAACTTGTTTGTCAAGGCAAAATTCACATGACATAAAAATTAACCATTTTAAAGTGAACAATTCAGTGACATTTAGTGCATGGACAGTGTTGTGTAAGGCACCACCTCTATCTATATTCTCATTGCCCCCAAATGAAAACCGCATGCCTGTTAAGTAGTTGCTCCCCAACCTCCATCCCCCATGCCCTTGGTAACCATTCATCTACTTTCTGTCTCTAAGGATTTACCTATTCTGGATGCTCCATACAAATGAAATATACAGAGAGGAGCCCATTAGAAAGGTGATCTGTTCATGGTGGTTCAGAGGCAGAGCCGTGGATTCACACAGACTGGATTTGAATACCAGTTCCTTCATTTTTTAGCTTTGTGATCTTGGCTAGGTTCTTTGACCTCTTCATTTTTCCTTTTCCTGTTCTACAAAGGGAAAATGCTGGCAGTGTGTTTTCATGGGGCAGTTACAAGCATTAAATAACCTTCTTCAGGTAAAGTTCTTGCTGTTGAATCTGACATCAAATAAGCAATGAAATGTTACAACCACTACCTCCTCTTCCTGGGCAGCACCTATGTGAAATGAATGCACATGGCTTGACTCAGGTGATGCCTGTGTTTTGTGGCCTTTTGCGACTGGCTTCTGTCACTTAGCACAATGTTGCACAGTACATCATAGTGTTTACTGATCCATGTGGTAGCATAGGTCAGCACTTCTTTTCATGGCTGAATAATATTCCACTGTATGGATAGGCCACATTTTGTTTGCCCATCCTTTCATTGATGGACATTTGAGCTGCTTCTATTTCCTGGCTATTATGAGCAGTGCTGCTATGAGCATGCATTTGCAAACAGTTATGCTTATTTAAATGTGAATTAGCAGTGCACATACATACCCAAAATTGGGTCATCAAAGCGATGATTTTATTGATAATGATCAAGGATTTCTTCTTTACACAAATTCATTAATGTCACATGTCACATGCACAAATGTCAATGTCTAAGACAATTTTATAGGACAATCTGAAGAAAGTAGCAGCCCAGCTGGAATGTGGATATGGTTGAAGTCATTAGTTTAATCATATCTTCAGAGTCTCTTTTGCCATATAAGGTAACACTCACAGGTCCTGGGAATCATTAGGATCAGGATATTATTGAGGTCCTTATTCAGTCTGCCACATACACTGTGGCCTGAAGGTTCATTAAGAGTTAACTGGGAGACCAGAGCATAAAGGGTACTCCAGGCAGAGAGCACAGCATGCGCAGAGGCCCTGGGGCAAGAGGGAGCCTGGTATGTGCAAGAAGAAAAGAGACGCACGGCTAGAAAGAGACACAGATTTTTACTGACCAAATAAAGGGCTTGGGTCAGCATCCAAAGGACAAAGAGATGCCACTAAAGAATCTCAAGAAAAGGAGTGATAATTTGGTTGGCATTTTAGTAGATGCTGTGGCCACATTGTAGATGGGCAAAGTAGAGGGAAATAATTGTGGATTCAGAAGAAGTTAGGAAGCTGTTGTGATAGTTCTGGTGAGAGGTGGCCAAGGCAAAGGTCAGTGTGTGACAGTGAGGACCAAACGAAGAAGACAGAGTCACAGGCATCTGTGACTTACAGCTGACCAGCTCTGCTTTGCTACTTCATTCATTGATTCCACAAGTGCGTATTGAGCTCTCAACATGGGGAAGGTGTTATGCATGGTGCTGGGAATGAATTGCTGAGCCAACTGTGCAATCCTGGACAGGTTAATTAACATTTAGGCCTCATTTTCCCCATCAGGAAAATGGAGATGTGATAATGTTCATTTTTTTGGAGTGTCATGAGGATTAAATGAGTGAATGGAAGGAAAGATCTTAGGACAGTGCTTGACACAGAGGAAGTATTTGGAGTAGCAAGCAAGAGATAGAAAAAGAAGGAAGGAAGGAAAGGAAGGAAGGAGAGAGAAAGAGAAACAAAAGAAAAGGAAAAAAGGAAGAAAGGAAGGAAGGAAAGGAAGGAAGGAAGGAAAAGAAAGGAAAAGAAAAGAAAGAAAAGAAAAGAAAAAAAGAAACCCACGAACACCCACAGAAACAACCACCCTGGCTTTGGCCCTCCTCTCTCTAGAGTAGTCATTGAAAAATTCACCCAGCACAGCATTTGCATAAACACCCAGGAACAAATATGGGTGACATATGGCATTCGGCATTATGAGGCATTGAGAAATCCTTTCCATAGTATCTACTGAGTATATACTGTGAGCCAAAACTATGGTAGCTGCTATGGGGGAAAAATGAGTAAAAACCAACAGTCGTTGTCTTCATAGAGCTTACAATGTAGCTGGGGGGACCAATATTAGTCAAATAAGCATACTAACAAAGATAGTACAAGGTAAGAGGGGGAAGACCATGTTCCAAGAGAGTCTTTGGTGGGCTGAGTTGACCTGACCAAGGTAGTCATGGAAGGTCTCCTCGTGGATGTGATCCTTGGGGTGAATCAAGAGAATGAGGTGGTGTTAACTGAGCAAGAAGGGGTAGACAGAACATCACAAGGAGAGAGAAAAGGGTGAGCAAAGGTCCTGTGGCCAGTGGGAATGCAGTGAGTGTGGGTGCAGATAAGGCTGGAGAGGCCACCAAGAGCTGAACACCCATGGAATCTTGTAGAACAGGCTGATGGGTTTTGTCTTTATACTAATGGAAATGGGAAATCCTTAAAGTATATTAAGTTATATGGAGATATATACAGAGATGCATCTTTGGAAGGATGATTCTGGTTTGAGTGTTAAGGGGAGATGGAGAAGGAGATAAGAGAAATGCCCACTAGGGGACTACCATGTTGGTTCAAACAAGAGACGGCAATTAGGTGGTAGAGATGGGGAGAAGGCGCCACTTCGAGGGCTGTTTAAGAGAGAAAACCAACAGCAGCACTAGTGATAAACTGAACAGAAGAGGTAATGGAGGGTCGGGTGGCCAGGATAACACCAGCATTTCTTGACTGGTGCAATCGAAATTGAAATGGGGATGTTGCGGATGGAGGTAACTCATGCCACAGGTGTTTCATCTTCTCAGTAAAGCAGAAGCCTGGCTCATTTGCTGAAAAAGAGTGCATTGAGAACTAAGGCAGAATTTTAAGGACGTACAAACATTTTTGAATGGCAGCTGTGGGGATTCGAGCAACAAGAATGACTTGCAGAAGTGATGACTTAATTGAAATCAAATTGAAATACATAGAAACCACAGATTTGGAGTAGGCATTTCATTTGATATGTCTCAAAGGCCCAGCAGGATGCTCTATCTACAAAGAAGGTACAGAATAAGTATTTGTTGAGCAAGTAGATAAAACCAAAGAGCGATTTTGCATGACTTTCCCGAGCCAACTGGGACAATGAATTGGCTGATCTATGCAAGACAATTTGTCCTGCTATATTTCTTTCCATGGCAATCCCTGTGTAGAGCTTTAGGCTGCAACCTAAAGGTGAAATGCACTTAATTTGGCTTGAATAATTTATTTGGATTCTTCCTTATCAACAAGACTTGAATATATAATGTATTTGAATTTGAATTTGGTAGTTATATGATTGTTTAATTCTTGGGGATTGGAATATGAGGGAGATAGGAAGAAAAGGAAAAGGAACCATTTGCCCACACTCTGGCAGATCTAAAGAAGGTTTCATTACTGTAGGGCTTCTCAGAACCTTCAGTACTCTAAGACAGAAGCTTCTTAGACATTATTAGTTCTACACGAAAAAAAAATAGTTGCAAAGAATAGCTACATATAGTTATTACCTAATATAGTGGCAGTCTATGGAAAGAAATAAATCTGTATTAGATAGATTACCTTGAATTTGATAATATCAAATTTTAGCCCCTTGGAAGGAATTGTACTCTGGAATTACATCTTTGGAATATCTGATCAGGCCATTATACCAATCTTCCCATGTTTCCTACCATATTTCTAAAATAATATTATTTTATATCATAGCTATATTCAAGATAGTGCCTATTTCTCTATTGCCTTCCTAGGAATTTAATTTTGTTGTCTAAATGGGGGAAGTCTGTTTCCTTTCCCAGTTATGGCCCAAATAATAAATGTCAATGTTACCGTGCTATAAAAATATGTCATCTATAAATTGCTTTGCTTGTCATTAAGATGTTTCCTAAACAAGTTGAATATGCGCTGTGTTTTTGCCAGACACTTGCAGCAATCTTAAATTACCTGCTGTGTCTATACATATTCAGAAAGCCATAATGGAAATGTGCCAAGTGATTCAGGAGAAAATCATTTATAAAGATTAGGAGAGGACTTGGGAAGCTCTGCCTCTTGTTGGTTGGATTGTGCACAAGTACATTTATTTTTGGGTATGTTTAGGTTATTTCTTTCCAGATTTATTTTGATTTGCACAGTTTCCCCAGCGTTAGTCATCACTGTCCCCTGAAGCAGTTACACTATACTCATCTCCATAGATGATCAATCAGAATCTTGAGACTGAAATGACCAGTTAAGACAGACCAACAATGTGTTGATCTAGTGAAGGGGGAAAAAAATGCAGTCTGAATTGAAATGACTTTTATGAGATTTCACCCAGGTGGTTGTTTCTAAATTTATACTCAAAATATAGAGTGAAACTTGAGAGAACATTTGCAAGAAGGAATTTGATCCTAAAATAATAGGATATCCTTGTTGGGTGAGTTGAGGAAGTATGGTAAAGCCATAGAGGAAAAGGGTAGATTGGCGTCAACTTAGTAGCTCTTATGATCATTTTTTTCAGTGATGTGGATGTAGGCACAGAAAGAAAGGCATAGCTCTTAGATTAGCAGAAGAGACAAGGTTGGAAGGAATAATTGTCCAGTTAGAATGCATAATCTGTTTTTAAAGACATATTAAACTGGAACAACCCATGTACAAGTATTTATCCAGCTTGGATACCTAGAAGTGGAATTCCTGCTTTATTAATATAAAATTTTGTAAAAATAAATAATGTTAGATAATGCTTAATCATCCTTCGCAAATATCATGCCAATCTACATTTCAACTACCAGAGCACACACTTGAACCCATATAAACAGTGGTCTGTTCTGAGGACTGTTCAGAACTTTTATTAAACCAAGATATATTGTAAATCTTTGAGGGAGTCATCTGGCATACAAAGTGTTTTCGAAACTTTGATTTTAAAGGAACTCATACTAACATCTTGAGGATCTAGTATCCTTAGAACAGTGGTCCCCAACCTTTCTTGGCACCAGGGACCAGTTTTGTGGAAGACAATTTTTCTATGGGCAAGGGTGGGGGATGGTTTCAGGATGAAACTGTTCCACCTCAGATCGTCAGGCATTAGTTAGATTCTCATAAGGAACATGCAACCTAGATGCCTCACATGTGCAGTTCACAGTAGGGTTCGTGCTTCTATAAGAATCTAATGCCGTGGCTGATCCGACAGGAGGCGGAGCTCAGGTGGTTATGCTCACTCACTCGTCACTCACCTCCTGCTGTGCCACCCGGTTCCTAATGGGCCATGGAGCAGCACTGGTCTGTAGCCAGGGGGTTGGAGACACCTGCCTTAGAACACAATTCAAGAAATGCTAGTCCGCGTGAAAGCGAAAGGCTGAAAACTTGCAGAAAAGGAAAACTGAAACATTGAAAGGGAAAATCTGACAGGAGAAGGCACAGAGATGAGCGTGAGGGCCATTTGTTGAAGTGTTGCTAACAGCAATAATGGTAATTCTAGCTGATATTTTCAGAGCATTTTCTATGTGTCACCATGTAGTCCTCACAAGAACTTCATGAAATAGGTACTATAATTATTCCCATTTCATAGATGAAGCAACTGCAGCATAGAGAGGTGAAGTACCTTGTCCAAGGTCATGCGAATAGGTTAAACTTATTCACTGTGTGTGGCCCCAGAGGAAGAATGGTTCTAGAAAGAAATATTTTAGCTTAATATTTGAAGAAGGGCTCCGGCAGTCAGAAACTGGGCATCATCTATTAGGGATATCTCCCTGAGGGAGAATTTGAGAGTGATTTGGGTATCCTCCATATAATTCCCTGACATTCCATTGGTGGAACTCATTCTTTGACTTTAGATACAGTTCTCTAGCTTCTGAATCTCTGCTAATTTAGATGGCTTGTCCCGGACAAGACTGATTTTTTTTTTCAAGGTTAAACATACTTTTTTAAATTATTATTATACTTTAAGTTTTAGGGTACATGTGCACAATGTGCAGATTAGTTACATATGTATACATGTGCCACGCTGGTGTGCTGCACCCATTAACTCGTCATTTAGCATTAGGTATATCTCCTAATGCTATCCCTCCCCCATCCCCCCACCCCACAACAGTCCCCAGAGTGTGATGTTCCCCTTCCTGTGTCCATGTGTTCTCATTGTTCAATTCCCATCTATGAGTGAAAACATGCGGTGTTTGGTTTTTTGTCCTTGCGATAGTTTACTGAGAATGATGATTTCCAATTTTATCCATGTCCTTACAAAGGACATGAACTCATCATTTTTTATGGCTGCTTAGTATTCCATGGTGTATATATGCCACATTTTCTTAATCCAGGACAAGACTGGTTTTTAAAATTCTTTATGTTATTGTCAATAAATCTTTTTTTTTTTTTTTTTTTTTTGAGATGGACTCTCGCTCCATCACCAGGCTGGAGTTCAGTGGCGCCATCTAGGCTAACTGCAATCTCCACCTCCCAGGTTGAAGCCATTCTCCTGCCTCAGCCTCCCGAGTAGCTGGTGTTGGAGGCCGAAAGATTGAGGGTCGTGATCAACTCAGTATACCACTGGAGGCTATATGAGTAAGCACCAAACTGGTCCTCATAAATGCAGAATGTTGGCAGACCAACAAACTGTGTCTGCTGCCCTGAAGGAATGCTGAAGGCAGTCACCCCCAAAACGCGGTGTTTCTTGTGATTAGGTACATCTGAAGCCTGTTAGTAATAATAGAAACCTGTGATCAGTTAAGCAGCTGACAAATCATTACCTCCTCCTCCTTGCTCTTTCTACCCAATAAATACAAAGGGCTACAGAAGCTCAGGGGCTGCCTTTGCTCACTAGAAGCAGGGAGCTCTCTGCTTCTTCCCCAGACCCTTCCTTTAAAACAGTTTCTTTTGTCTTAAGTTTCCATTTCTATGTTTGTCCCTTTGTTCAGCCTCGTAATGACACTCTCGAGTAGTAACAGTAGTAACTGTCGTAATGACATCTTAAGTAGTAACTGTTGTAATGACAATCTCAAGTAGTAACAGTAGTAACTGTTGTAGTGACTGGTCTCAAGTAGTAATCGTGGCAGTCAGCCACAGCTGGAATTGCAGGCGTGCACCACCACACCCAGCTAATTTTTGTATTTTTAGTAGAGATGGGTTTTCACCATTTTGGCCAAGATGGTCTTGATCTCCTGACCTGAGATGATCTGCCCGCCTTGGCCTCCCAAAGTGCTGGGATTACAGGCATGAGCCACTGCACCTGGCCTATTGTCAATAAAATATTTTTATATCCATGATGCCAATTTATTTGGTAAATGTGACTACAGAGCCCAAGGGTGAAAAGATGTAGAAATTGTCTTGGGATCATCTTGATGTCTCCTGGTTGGAGTCTTCATGTTCAGTCCTGCTCAATCCCCAAGTCATATGGCAGTCTAATCTCAGACTCTCAGCCCAGCTGTCAACTCCAGCCTCTGGCCTACACTAGTGCACAGTGGTAAGCAAAGATTTTGGGAAGAAATCTGGATGCATCTAACCCTGCTGCCTGTTGAGTATTAGGAAGCTGCCCAACACTCTTCCTTAGAAAGGTTTTAACATGTCAGCCGGGCGCAGTGGCTCACACCTGTAATCCCAGCACTTTGGGAGGCCGAGGCGGGCGGATCACGAGGTCAGGAGATCAAGACCATCCTGGCTAACATGGTGAAACTCCGTCTCTACTAAAATAGAAAAAATTAGGTGGCGGGCACCTGTAGTCCCAGCTACTCGGGAGGCTGAGGCAGGAGAATGGCGTGAACCCGGGATGCGGAGCTTGCAGTGAGTGGAGATCACGCCACTGCACTCCAGCCTGGGCGACAGAGCGAGACTCCGTCTCAAAAAAAAAAAAAAAAAAAGAAAGGTTTTAACATGTCATACTATTGAGGCATTGAAAATCTAAATGAATTCTCCTAATTGTTCTTATAAGGGAAATGATACCCAGAGAAGCTATGGAAATTTGATCACTTTATTATCCTTTACCAAATGTTCATTGCATGTCTTCAGTCCCTCACATTCCCACCAGTTCCTTTCTTCTTTGCCTGACTAACCTTACTCATCCTTTGAGGCATGTGTCAGTGATCATGTGTTCACTAAACTCTTTTTTTCCCCTCTTGGCCACAGTTAGACTTAATTTTCCAATGTTCCTTGCAGTTAGGCAGGGCCATGTAACAGACAATGGAATTTGGTAGAAGTCGTCAAACCACTGCTTCCTCTCCTTGCCTTCTTTCCCCATCCACCAGCTGAACCGAGGACTCCAAAGGTCTAGAGGAAGGCACAGCCTAAGATGGAAGGACCTGAATCCCTGACTCCCCCAAGACATTGAGCAAAGTGGAAGAAATCCATGGTTGGTTGATAAGCTCTTGATAAACAGTGATTTACTTGTTGCAGTAGTTAATGTTGCTCTGCCTAACATAAGACTCTGCTCTACCATACCAGGTTTCTTCATGGGTAAAGTAAGGTCTTCTCCTATGAGAATGCATAGAGCCATAGACAGAGCTTGCATCATAGCTTTAGAATGCAAGCCCCATGAGACAGAGGCTGTGTCTTTCTTATCCATCGTTGTACCCATTCCCTTGCAAGTGTCTAGCATTTGGAAGACAGTCAATAAATACTAGCTATTATTGCTATTAGTATTAATGTGTTAGTGTTATCTGACCCTTGCTCCTTACAGTGTAGGCCATGGGCCACCATGGCATCACCCCAGAGCTTGCTAGAAATGCAGAGCCTCAGGCCTTATGCTAGCCTTATTTAATTAGAACCTGCATTTTAACAAGAATCTCAGGTGAGGCCATTGCTGCTGAGGTGCACATACTAATATTTGAAAGACATCACTCTAGACCAGTAGTTCTCAGCCTTGGTTGCACCTTAGAGTCACCCTATCAGAATTCCTATCAGAATCTGGTTTTGTTTTTGTTTTAAGGCTTTCCAGATGAATCTAATGTGCAGCCAGGATTGCAAACTACTGCCCCATCTCAGTAGTTCTCAAACACTAGCCTGCGTCAGAATCCCCTGAGTGTTAGGTGCATATCATGACACAGATTGCTGGGTCACCTCCCCACACTGCCTGATTCAGTATGTCTGGCATAGGGACCAATAACGTCCATTTCTCCCAAGTTCCCAGGTTCATTCGTTTGCAAGGGGTGTCGTAATAAAGCATCATAAACTAAGTGGCTTACAACAGCAGAAATGTATTCTCCCACGGTTCTGGAAGCCAGAACTCTGAAATCAAGGTGTTGGCAAAGCCATGCTCTGGCAGCTAGTCTAGGGGAGAATCCTTCCTTGTGTCTTCCAGCTTCTGATATTTGCCAGCAACCCTTGGAGATTTTGGCTTGCAGAAGCATCCACCACTCCAGTCCTCTGTCTTTACACGGCTATCTCCCTGTGTGTCTTCACATTGTTTTCCTTGTCTGAACATCTGTCTCTGTGTCCTAATTTCTCCTTTTTATAAGAACACCAATCATATTGGCTTAGGGCCCATGCTCATGACCTCATTTTATCTTGTTTACCTCTACAAAGACCTCACTTTCAAATAAAGTCACATTCTGAGGTATTAAGGGCTAAGACAATCAACATAAGCTTTTTGAAGGGACATAATTCAACTTACAACAGCAAGTGATACTGATGCTGCTGGTCTAGGAACCCCAGCTTGAGAACGGCTGCCTTGTTGTGAGCTGCAAAAGTGCAAAGACAACATTCATTTCTTTCAGTACATCCTACCCAGAGTCTAGCTTGACACTTGGCACATCGTATGTTTTAAGTAACTATAGGTTGAATTAATTAATATTCCTTCCACACAGCAATTTGGCCTGCATAAAAGACTTCAATATTTTCCTTATGTTGCCGGAGACTTAATGTTTGACATTTCATATAGCAAACACTCAATAAATGTTGGGTGAGTGAACATAGCTGTCACTCCTCATTACAAATTTAAAAAATAACCTTAGTGGGCCTTCATGCTTTTATTCCACCTTATACAGCCCAATGACAGAATGCTGATTAAATGACATGGCTCCTTTAATGGGAAATTAACAATCTACAAAATGTTGTGGATTCAGTAATAGGCATTTGAGGTGCTGACTATGATGATTTGTTGCTTGCCTTGCCTTGATTCCCCGGTGAGAATTCATCTCTATTTAGCAAGTGCTGTGAACTACTCCAATAAAGGAGGTCTCTTTCTTTGAATCTCAGCAAGTTCTAGCTTGGTCTTTAGCTTCATAAATCACTGTTAATTTTCACCTAAGTCAGTGGTTCTCAACTGGGGGTGATTGTACTACTCAGGGGCCAGACATTAGAGACAGGTTTTGGTTGTCTGTAGTGAGAACAGGGGGCATTCCCATTCCCCAGCTGGGACCAGCGGGTATGCAGCTGGCATCTAATGGACAGTGGCCAGGGGTGCTGCTGAACATCCTACAGTGCATAACACAGTTCCCATCCCCGCAGAGAATCTCCAGCCCCAAATGTCAGTAGTGCCAGCGTAGATAAACCCTGACCTAAGCAAAGACAAAATGGACATGAAGTTGCCTCAATGGGCAAGACCATGACTTCTGAGCCACCCCATCAATGACCCTTGATGTGGCCCATAGCAGGAGTGCCAGGGGGAACACAGCTTTGTTGTTCCATATCCAGCTGTTTGGATCAGAGCGAAATGGGATCTTTCAATCACTACTGCAGTATGAGAAAGTGAGCTGCACACAGTGGTTACTAGGTGGGGTGCTCTGTGCCATGTGCTTTGAGCACAACCTCTCACTGAATGTGAGATGATGCTCCCACTCGCAGTGTCTCTGAGGTGAGAACTATTACAGTCCTCACGTTGCAGAAGAGGAGTCTCCAGCACTGAGACTGAGTAGTTCACCCATTGTCATATAGGATGAAGTGTTAAAGTCCTAAATAAAACCCAGTCTATAGGACTATCGAGTCTGTGATTTTAATCCCTGTGTAGTCTGGGTTTACACTTCCACTCAGATCCCTGCTCCACCATTTCCTGTAGATGCTCCTCAACTTACGATGGGTTTATGACCTGATTAAACCCATCATAAGTTGAAAATTATCATTAAGTCAAAAATGTATTTAATACAGGTAACCTGCTAAACACAATAGCTTAGCCTACCCTACCTTAAACGTACCCAGAACACTTCCAGTACAGTATTCAATAAATTACATGAGATGTTTAGCACTTCATTATAAAATAGGCATTATGTCAGATGATTCATCCCAGCATCACAAGAGGATATGGCACCACATGTTGCTAACCCAGAAAAAGACTAGAATTCAAAATTCGAAGTACAGTTTCTATTGAATGTGTATCACTTTCACACTATTGTGAAGTCAAAAAATTATGAGTGGAATCATTGTAAGTCAGGGGCTCTCTCTAGCTGCATTGTGTTGGGTAAGGGATTTAACCCTCACTGTCTTTGTTTCCTCATCTTTAAAATGAGAATTTATAACAGTTCAAAGAGTATCTACTAGGATTAAAAGATATAAAATACATTTAACAATGTCTGGTCACAGTATGAGCTCAATAAATGCTAGTTCTTCTCCCCCTTAGCAGTCATTACATTCACAGGTATTAAGAAAGAGAAATGTATAGGTATGATATGTAATTCTCTTAGTTAATGAGACTTTCCTTAAACTAACTAGAAGATTCCATTTACTGGAAACATACTTAATGATGAAGCTTTTATTCTGTTCATCTCCTTCAGGGAGTACTTAAAAATAACTCACAAGCCCACTGTTAGAGCTCATGTTCTTTACCCAACCAGGATTTAATTAGTCCTTCAGCTCCTTAGCCTGTCTTAGAAGTTGTTCAGTGTTAAATCCCACATGACCCTTGGGTGGGAAGATGTAGAAACCCTCCAAGCACCATCTGACATACCCAGTGACTAGGAAGACTTCACAGTAAGAGTTAAGGATTTTTAAAGATTGCCGATGTTAATGAAGAAGGAAAAAAAATGTGGACGTGCTAAATTAGATATTTACAAATTATGTTCCTCTCTCCAGGGGAAGATTCATTAATTTTCACCATAACCAGCTTCATTCTATTGGGACACCAGAGGAGGATTTGCAGATTACAGATCCAGCCACATCTTTCTCATGCTTAAAGAAGTCTCATTGTCTGCAGTGTCCAGAGAGGGGAAAGTCCACTGCCTGGACAAGGCCTTCATGGCTGTTCACAACCTGCCCCAGCCTCCAGTCCATTACCCTTGCCTATTTTGTTGCAGTGATGGAATTAAAGTCCTTCTAATGAAAAAGGCTGTAGGTGAATTTTAACCCATTAGCCGTCTACCAGACCTCCTCTGCCATCCTTTAGACTCTCCATACAGTTCCTCTCCCTGCCGTATCTTCTTGTGTGTCAATATTTATATTAATCAAGCCCTCCTCATCTGCCCACCCTTTATCTGCCAGGCTAACTCCAACTTCTACTTCAAGACTGCATTCAAATAATGACTCCTGTCTGCAGCTTTCCTCAAATTCCCCATGGAGAATTGATGGCTCCCTTTCTTTGAGCATATTCATTCATTCATTCATTCAATGACAACTACCTACCAGGAGCTGTTCTAAGCATTGGGGTGTGGAGGTGAACAAGAAAGCATAGAGCCATTGTTCTAGCTGGGGAACCAGTATGAAATAAGACATAAGCTAATACTTAAGTCCAGAAGTTCAGAAGTGATAAGTGCTCTGAGGAAAATATGGAGTGACAAGAAAGAGTGAAATTGGCAGAGTGAAAAGTGATATTTGATGAGGCGATCAGAAAGAGCCATTTTGAGATGAGGTTTGGGCTAAAACCTGAATAATGAGAGGGAGGCATCCGTCCTCCAAGTATAGAGCGTGGGACGTCTTGGTAGATACCTCACCAGCTCTTCCCTTCTCAAAGGCTCTGAACTCCTGGACGGTGGCACTCTTGGCATCCCCAGACCCTTGGCATCCCCTGTACTTTGTCCGGAATTCACGCATAGCAGCAGGTAGCCACAGGTGATGGCTCAAGTAGCTTCATTTAATTTAACTTAAAATTTTATTTTCAGTTGTACCTGTTATGCATTTTTAGCCATGCTACTGGGTTTTTTTTTAATCAAAGAAGAAATAGCTATTGCTTCTTTTTTTTTTTCCTCTGGGTTCAAGACGTTCTGGAAACAAAGTTTGAAAAATCCATTTAGGAAATGCAATTTAAGTGCCAGATAACATCTTGGGATTGATGCCATGACTGATGAGGTCTGGGTGTAACCACCGTCTTATGCCATGTCTCTGGTCTTTACTCAAATTTAACTCCTACTCTGAGTAGTGAAGTTTGGGGAGACCCAGTGGTGTGGAGAGAGGGTTGTGTTTAGCTTCTCTTTCCCTGACCTCAGAGTAAACACCAGCCATCTGCATATCAGCAGTGCTCTTTCATAGTACTTATTAGACTATTGTTACTCAGTTGATGACAGTTGGTGCCACTAGACAGAGGGCACTGCAGCCCCATGGCCATGTCTGTCTTTCTGAAAGATTCAAGTGCCAATCTATTGCATCTGGCACACAGTAGGTACTCTGAAAAGACTTGCAAAATGCAGAAATGAATGAATGAAGGCACAACAAAAACACGAAGCAGAAGGGACACCTCCGGTCCTGAACAGCCTGGCTTCAACTTCAAGCAGCACAGTTGGCTTGAATTTTAATCCATCAGGTCATTTCCATGTGTTCAATTTTTTCCATAAAGATGAATGCATCAAGCACTGTGCAAGCTGCCAGGAGAATGATGGAATATGATAACCATCTAGTGGGGGAGGCAAACATTGATCGAATGATGGCACAAATAAGTGTGGAATTATAGAGTGTGGTAAAAGCTAAGAAGGAAAGGCAAATGGGGCTTCAAGAGTACATAGCAGTGAGCCTGGACCCAGGGGAATGTGGGAAGCCCGGGACCCTGGATAAGTGCCTGTTGTTGTTGTTTAATCTATTTTTTAACTTTCATTTTAGTTTCAGGGGTACATGTGCAAATTTGTTATGTAGGTAAACTCATGCCATGGGGGTTTGGTGTACAGATTATTTTGTCAACTGGGTACTAAGTATCCAATAGTTGTTTTTTTCTGATCTTCTCCTCCCACCATCTACCCTCAAGTAGGCCCCAGCGTGTGTTGTTCCCCTTTGGGTGTCCATGTGTTCTCATTATTTAGCTCCCACTTATAAGTGAGAACTTGCAGTATTTGGTTTTGTGTTCCTGGGTTAGTTTGCTAAGGATAATGGCCTCCAGCTCCATCCATGTTCCTGCAAAGGACATGATCTTTCTTTTTTATGGCTGCATAGTATTCCATGGTATATAACATACCACATTTTCTTTATCCAGTCTACAGTTGATGGGCATTTAGGTTGCTTCCATGTCTTTGCTATAGTGAATAGTGCTGCAGTGAACATATGCGTGCATGTGTCTTTATGGTAGAATGAAGTCACTGTTGAGCCTTGACCTCCAAGGCTGAAATAGATAAAGGAGTGAGGAAGGTATTGTAGTGGGAAGCTGTGGCCTGCAGAAGCTATCCTGGGGCATCAGGAGCTGCTGGGGGAGGGAAATGGTATAAGACAGCAGACCAGGCAGACCAAGGCTGGGTTCTGTAAGCTCTGCTAGGAACCTTCCTTGGTATCTGCATAGCACAGGAAAGCTTTTGAGAGATTTTGGTGGGGAGATGATATGTGCAGAGCTGAGTCTGGAATTATCACCTGGGCTGCTTGCTGCCAGATAAATTGGAGCAGGAAGGAGGGGGATGGGAAGCTAGCCAAGAGCAGGTGTCCAGGTGGGAGAGAATGGTCACTTAAACCCAGTGGGGGGTGCCAGGGTAGGGAGAGGTAGACAGATTGAGGTGATATTTAGGAGGCAAACTCAGCAGGCCTTGGTGATGGCTTATTTAGCTCAGTGGTCCTAAACCAGGGACAGTTGTGTCTTCCAAGGAACACCTGGAAATATCCAGATATTTTTTGGTGGTTGCAACTGGCTGGGAGATTGGTGGGAAGGGGATGCTACTAGCATTTCATAGTTAAAAACTAAGGATGCGGCTAAATATCTTACAATGCACAGGGCAGCCCCTCCCCCAACAGCAAAGCTTTATCTGGCCCCATTGTCAGTAGTGCAGTGGTTGAGAAGCCTGGCTTCAGATGTAGAAAGATCAGAGATGCAGTGTCAGAGGTGACCTTTGGGACTTGTCTTGCTAACAAGGTGAAAGGTCATGCCATTCTCTGAGATCTTGGGACCCTGGATCACCAGTTCTTTTACAAGGGGAATGTGGTGTCGATGTAGAGCACAAGATGGGTTTCTGAGGCATTTGGAGACATCCAAGTGAGGAGATGGCTTGTTTTCTTCCTAAATTTTCATCATCCCCCACAAGGCAGCTTTCTTTTCTCTGTTAATGAAGTTTCCAGCCACCTTACCCTGGATTCTCACCTCCCGACTCCCTACCTTCCAATATTCCACCCCTCTTTTTTCTGCCCTTGAAGAGAAACCTATGGTCCTTGCATCAGAATGGTTTTCCTGCCATCACTATAGCAAAATAGACAAGGGTAAAAGAAAGCCTTCAATAGAATTTGAGTATTTTATTTTCCCCCTCGTGTGTCATTTTCTCCTTAAGAAAACTGAGAGAGAAGTGTGATTTATTCCCCTCATCTGCATAATTTCCTTCCCTGTGTGGCTGTGTGCTTGTCAGTGCTCCAATGGATCAAGAGTGCTCTGAAAGCTCAGAGGAGCAGGAAGAGACCCAGGTGACCTGGTGAGAGCCACGATGAATCTCGGTTCACATGTCATTAATGGAGCTCGGTCCTTGGAGGGCCTTGTGGGGAAGGACGCAGACAAGCTGTGATGGAGTCCTTGGGTCTCACCTGGGAGAGCCCATGGGAGCACCTGTGAGTTGGTTCCCAGAAATCATCCCACTCTCCAGGTCACCTCTCTCTGCTTCACCCCATCTCTCGTTCTTCTTTTGTGCAAAGCACCTATTTGAAAGTAAAATATCGGCTAGAAAGGAAAGGAGTTTCAGAAGAAAGTACCACATCAGCGTTTTGAACAAATTAAGTTGTGTGCAAGCTGAGCAGCCTGTATCAAGGGGAGCGTGGTAGAGGGATGTGAGCCCCAGGCTGCCTGCTGCCAGTTGCAGGCTGCCATATGCTTCACCTGCTTGTGCCCTCGAGGGTCCCCTTCTGGGGTCCCCAGTCTGGCTTATGATCATATTCCACCATAGAGCACTCTCTAACCCCACTCCCGTAGCACTGGGACCATAGCTTTATTTCTTGCATCATTTTTCTCTACGCTCAAAAAAAAAAAAAAAAAGCAAAAACAAACAAAAAAAAATCTGCTCAGCATGAGAAATCAAGTTAATGAAAATGCTACCACATTGAATTTCCAATAAGAGAAAGGCAAAGCAAAACTTGTCAACTAAAGAAAGAGGCATTCACTGTAATCCTTTCGAGGAGAGGTGGAAGCAGGAGTAATACAAAAGCTCATTACTGTAATCAAGGCATTTGTAACTGTTGGTGGCAGGAGGTGAAAGAGAGAGACAGAGGGGAAGACTCTGACGGAGGTTTTAACTGTATGCGTGCCAGTCTTTCCCGCTCATCTTGCTGGTACAATCTGGATCGTTCATATAGAAAGGATACAGGGTTTGCCACACTTGGCTGACCAAGCCAAAAACACTAATTAGCAGCAGCTGCTCAAAGTTGATGATGCTCTTGCCTTCTGGTGCAGGGGTGACAACTTGTTCTGACTCTTCAAGATTCACAACCTTAGACCGCAGGATGCACTTTGCCAGGGGAAATGCGTACTCCAACGTGGCTGTGTGCATTGGTGCTCAAACATTGGTGAAGCCCCAAGTATTTGACAGGGACAAACAAAACGCCTGTGGAATCTCTTGGTCAGCTGTCCAGCAGGAGTTTGAAACCAGGGTGAACTCAAAGCATTCTCCCAAAGAAGCCTTTTTCAACCAGGGGGCGCTGACAGAAGTTGTCAACACATCTGGCAAAGCTTTCCAGCATCTGCTATGATGTCTTAATCCTCCTGTGAGGAGTGACAGAGGTAATGTGTGGCATGATGCCATCAGTGACATTTGGTGATTGAACGTTGCTGGCGGCAGTGTCTTAATGATGGAGACAATTGATTGATAGGATGTCAACTGCCAAGCAGTTAATCCGATGGCAAATTCCGCTCATAATGGAAGAGCTGGCCCATGCATGCAAACCGGCACGGTGGGGGATTCCTGCTGATGTAGCTGTGGGCACATGAGGAAGGGGAAAGATATCAATGCCTCTGATGAATGTCTAGCAAAGCTTTCCTTGTGAAACCTCACGGAAAGTTCCATGAGGCCAGAGATCACGTCTACTTTGTTCACTGTTGTATCCTTTGTTGCTGACACATAATGGCCATTCAATAAACATCTGTTAAATCGATGAAGCAGTGAATGAGTTGGAAGCTGCCTTCCTTAGCCTGTTTTACTTCCAGGATTCTCTTTTGTCACTGATGGTAAGCCTCACCTCTCAGGTTAGAAATCTAAGTTGCCTTGCATTCCTCCCTCTCCCTTCCCCACCAAGCTCTGCATATTTCATCCCAGGAATAAATCTCTAACATTTCTCCCTTGTCTTCTTTCTCTGAAGCCAATCTGCATCTCCCAAATAGTCTTCTGATGAGTAAGCCTACCCCCGTCTCTGTTCCATGACCCTCTTAAGTCATTTATCTATCTATCTATCTATCTATCTATCTATCTATCTATCTATCTTTGAGACAGCGTCTCACTCCATCATCCAGGCTGGAGTGCAGTGGCATGATCTCAGCTCCCTGCAACCTCCGCCTCCCAGGTTCAAGTGATTCTCATGTCTCAGCCTCCCAAGTAGCTGGGATTACAGGTGTACACCACCACACCTGGCTAATTTTTGTGTTTTTGGTAGAGACAGGGTTTCACCATGTTGACTAGGCTGATCTTAAACTCCTGACCCCAAGTGATCTACCTGCCTCAGCCCCCCATAGCGCTGGGATTACAGGCATGAGCCACCACCCCAGCTTAATTCTTTTAACATACAAGTCTCATCATGTTACAACCCTGCTTTACGTAGTCAAAGTCAACAAGTGTTATCTGGCCATAGATATCTCTTAGGCCATGACAACCCACCTCCTAGTACCTTCCCAGCCTTGGGTTCACTTCATGTCAGTGCTCGCATTGGTGCTTCACTATGTGCTATGTCTTACCTTTCAAACACCCATTCTGCATCTTCATGTTTCCTAATCTTTGCTCACGTATTCACTCAGGCTGGATGTCCAAGCTTCTCTTTTTTTCCTAGCAAAACACTGTCTTTGTTTCAGATGTGTCATCTGGGGACCTTTCTCTGATTCTTGTCCTCCCTTGGGTAAATAAATGCATCCCCCTTTCCTTTCTTCCATTTTTCTTCACTTTGTACTTGAATTGTCAATTTATCTACCCATCTCACCTACTGGCCTATGAAGATGTCAAGTCAGGGGCCATAATATCTTTTTCACTGTTCCTTCCAGCAACTAATATGGTTCCTGGCACATAATTACTTAATGTTAGTTGAAAGAAAAAATGGATGGATGAATGGATGGATGGATGAATGGATGGATGGATGGATGGATGGATGGATGGATGGATGGATGGATGGGTGGATGGATGGATGGGTAGGTAAGTGGATAGGTGGATGGATGGGTTGGTTACTGGGTTAATAAGTAATGGGTTAGATGCATGAGAAAATGAATGGAACAAGTAATTGAATGGATTAATAAATTGATTCATTCCAGGGGAATACTAAGAAAATAATTTAGCAACTCTACCACCTCCCACCTTCGGATAAATGATATGGCCCTGTCCAGGGAAGGCTGAGTGCCCTTTGTCCTCAGACAGTGAATTCTGGAGTTCCAGGTACATGAGCATCAGGGTGTGATCTAGAAAGGAGCCTGTGGACCTAGTTGGGCATATTCTCTTGGTCCTGGGGACTCTTTGTGCCATGGAGAAGAGCATAGTTTGAGGGAGGTCAGAATGGGAAGCCAGAACCCAGCTGCTTATGTCTAAAGCCATTATCTTACCAGGAAATGACTAAGACATATGGGAAAGGAAATGCCAATCTGGCAACTCCTGTAACTGTCAGTTCCAGTGGAGGATGCACCAATTGCTCATGCTCACATGCTAAATCCTTTCTCAAGACATCACCCTGGCATGGCCCTCTGTCTCCTAGTCAGGCATTAACTAATAGGGGAAATGCAAAATGTTGATACTGCAGAATATAGAGACAGAAGAGATTCACACTGAAAGTGCAAATTACTTTTTTTGCAGTGAGTAGAAAGTCACATTACTCTAAGAAGCTGCCTAATTGTCTGTAATTATGCCCAAAATAGTCAAGCTAGTTTGCTAGCCAGTTGAGGAATTGCATCTTAAATGAATTTGTCACTAAAGAAAGAATGTTGAAACCTGGCAAAAGAGATTACTGTATTTCAGGGGAAAGATGAGAACATATCATGCCTGTGTTCAGTCTTTCAAAGACTGTGGTTATTGGCCGGGCGCAGTGGCTCATGCCTGTAATCCAGCACTTTGGGAGGCTGAGTCTGGCGGATCACAAGGTCAGGAGTTCGAGACCAGCCTGACCAATATGGTGAAACCCTGTCTCTACTAAAATGACAAAAATTAGCCAGGAAAGTTGGCATGCGCCTGTAATTCCAGCTATTCAGGAGGCTGAGGCAGGAGAATCGCTTGAACCCAGGAGGCAGAGGTTGCAGTGAGCTGAGATCATGTCACTGCACCCTAGCCTGGGCAACAGAGTGAGACTCCATCTCAAAAAAAAAAAAAATGAATGTGGTTATTGTAGACATTTTTGCTTAGGAAGCATTTATTACAGCTGTTCAATGTAGCATTTTACGGTATTTGGTGGAAACTCTAATGTAAGTTCGGAGCAGTCCTACCATTCCAAGAGTTAAAATTATCCATGATTGGAATGTAATATCTAAACTGAAATAAATAAACTGTTTTTATATGAAGGATTTTTTCCTGATGGAAATAAAGGAATCTAGTTTCATTGTAGGCAACACAGGAGAAATACAGAAGTTATAAAATTCACATCTGTAATCCCATCATCCAGAGAAAACTATTAGTAACTAATGGGTGTTTCTTGCTAGCTCTTTTCTATGCATATGTTTTTCTTATAACACTGGAATTTTAATATATACAACATTGTTTAGTTATATTCTTCCATGTAACTTTCATGAGCATTTTTATCTGCCCCGTAGGCATCAAAGTGACAGGATTTTTTATTGTTTTAGTTTTTTCTCAGATGGAGTATCGCTCTGTTGCCCAGGCTGGAGTGCAGAGGCATGATCTCGGCTCACTGCAACCTCTACCTCTTGGGTTCAAGCCATTTTCCTGCCTCAGCCTCCCAAGTAGTTGGGATTACAGGCACCCACCACCACGCTTGGCTAATTTTTGTATTTTTAGTTGAGATGGGGTTTCCTCATGTTGGCCAGGCTGGTCTTGAACTCCTGACCTCAGGTGATCCGCCTACCTCGGCCTCCCAAAGTGCTGGGATTACAGGCATAAGCCACCGCACCCAGCCCAAAGTCATGGTTTTTAAATGCCAACATAATATTTGCCATTTTTACATACTATTGTTTACTTAACCACCAATTTATTGTAGATAATTTTGTTTCTTTCATAGGTATTATAAACAATTCTGCAGTGAACATTCTTGTGCAGATCTATTTGCCTGTGTCTCTGCCTGTTTTCTTAATAATGCCTAGGAATGGAATTACTAGGTCAAAAGGTATGATCATTTTAGGAGATTATAGATTAGACTTCAATGCAGTAGTGCCATTTTTGTCTGTGAATCTTGCTTTCTAGATCTTTCCAAACCAGGGTATAGAAATGAAGGTAAAATCCTCTTGGACAGAAAAGAAAAGAAGCAGTGAACACTTATTTTTTAAAAAATAGGCAATGGAGGAGAGCCAAAATGTGAACTCCATCCTGAAAATCACAGGATCCCTGGAGACAGGAAGATGTACTGGCAGGCAACAGAAAGCCAGACAGAAATGAGATTGAAGAAGAGATAGGAAAACAAAACATTTAAAAGGAGGCATAGAAGGGAGCATATAATGGTGATGGAGGCAACGATAAGTAGGCAATGGAAAGTAGAGAAGAAAAATAGCAGCATGGCTGTGAAGGAAGCGAACACTAACTTCTGCAAAAGCTGTCAGAATCAAAATGAAGCCACTTATGTTAAAATTCTTTTTAATTAATAATCAATTTAAAACCGTGAAAAATGAGCAGAGGAGGGTTATGAAGAGGGGAGTCTCACACTTGGATGCCTGATAACAAAAACTGTCACAAAAGACTCTGCAAAAACCACAACCTTCAACAAAGGCCATCACAACCTTACACACACACACACACAAATACTTCTGCAAGGACATCTGCCCAGCAACTGCCTGTCCAAGCGCAGACTGATGTCACACTTATTATTGATCTTTGTAGCCAAGAATAACTATTTTAAAGCAATTATGTAATCTTCCTCATTTTTTCCTCCAAAAACATTTGTCTTTCTTTACCTCCCTGCACACACACACACACACACACACACACACACACACACACAGTTACCGCAGCACACGTATTCCCATTGCAATGCCCTACTCTTGAATCTTTTTTTTTTTTTTTTTAAGAGAACCTCTCCCTCTTTGTTATTTAGGTTGATGCATCCTGAGGCCACCCCTGTGCTACACAGACAGAACCCTTCAGGGCAAGGGGTGGAGGGTGGGAGCCATTGAGTGGAAAAACAAGTCAAGATCTACCAGCTTACAGCCCCTCACTGACCACCCTGTATACTTAGAGGGCAAGCTACTCTGGTACTTCATCAACCAGACAGTTGAGCAGCTTGGAAGAGGGGAGATTTTTCCATGTAGCAGAGTGACAAGTTGACACACAATGTTCATGGAGACCATGGTTTGTACAGTGGTAAACTCAAGCACAGAAACAGTCACAGGAGTATCTTAGAACCTTGCTGCTCAAAGTACAGTCCATGGACCAGCAGCATTGAAAACACCTGGAAGCTTTTTAGACTTTCAGAAACTCAGACCCTGCCTGCCCCAGGCCTGTGGAATCACAGTTTGCAGTTTAACTGATTCCCCAGGTGATTCATATACACATTAAAATTTGAGAAGTGCTGTCTTAAAAGACATCTTTTTATATGAATTTCAGACTTCGCTGGTGCTTGGATTTCCAGTGTTCACTGGAAAAACGGAAAGATTTATGTGAGCACTTAGTTGACTGAATTGCATGTGATTTTAGAAGAGGGATTTCCAGATGTAAAGTTGAAACATGATGTATGATACTTAGCATAAGTGGAGAAAACCAGTTGATAAGCCCAAGGCTAAGTGGAACCATTCTGACTTTTTGAGAAACACAATTTATTTGGGGGACAGTTTCTAAAGTTCATCAGAAGAGGTATCATTAAATCAGATTTTAAGCAGAATATAGCAGTTTGGCTAATGTTGGACAGCCTGTCTGCTCCTAACTCCAGAAAGTAAAATATTTTGCAGTTGAGGATTGTAAACATCTTAGACAGTTGCAAGGACTGTGCATGAAATATCCACGCAAGAGTATTCCGTTCTGTTTCTATCAACTTCTTATGTTTTTTCAATGGGAAATAGTTTTGGAATAATGGACTTATTAGAGATAGACAAAGCTATGGCCTAGGGGAAGTAACACTGGTACCCAGAGGGTTTTAACTGTTTCACTACCTTTCCCAGTGACTCAAACTATCCACCAGTGTTAATTTTAAATGACTTTACAAAAAGACTTAATGAGATAAATCATGTAGGCACAGTATAAAAGTTAGTCTTTCATGTTATTTCTGCCTGCAGCAGCGTTCCAACTCAAATATTAGGAGGAGGTTAGAGACAATTTGGGTCTAGCATCAAATCAGATAAACTATCATTTTTAATTATTATTATTTTGGTAAGGACGTCATAGTCTCTGGAGTAAGCCAGCCCTAAATATCCTTGCTCATGTTTTTAAATGGTAAGGGAGATTCTGCAAAGATAGTATAAGGAAGCAGGAGGAGGAGGCAAATACTACTCAAATGCCTCGTCTAAATCCACCACAGTCCTTACCATCATCATGAACAAATTGCAGCAGTTATGCACCAAGCAGGATGCAAAGCAGGGAACACACATTCTCACATGAGGTGGTCAATCAGCCAAGTGAAGCCAAAGTTGTTGTTGTCCCCAGTTCAAAGATAAGGAAATTGAAGCTCGGAGGGGTCAAATAACTCATCCCCAATCACAAAGCCATTAAGTGGCTCTGTCAGGATTTGAATCCACAGCCTAAGTTCATCACCACATTCTTCTCCTTGTCTCAGTTTCAGTATTTCTCACAAATCAAGGGACATGGAGAGAAACAGAAACTATTTCCACAGCATCAAGAATGTCACTTAGAATTAATATTGGCCTGGCTTCAATAACTTACCTAACAGAGAGGTAATCTTGTCATGGGGCACCCCACACTTCATGCCACACTTAGGCAAGAAGAAATGTTCACAGTCTCAGCTGATGCCAGGGAACTTTATAGCAAAAGAAATGTTGAAGTGTCTCCTGGGCTGTGTCCCTCCATCCCTGTGCCTCTGTCATCCTCTCTACAAATTTTCATGACAGCTACTAATCATAATGACAACTCTCAACCGATTTTCTACATAAGGAGTCCCAACCCTCAGGTCTGTAGGAACCAGGCCACACAGCAGGAGGTGAGCAGCGGGTGAGCGAATGAAGCTTCATCTGTGTTTACAGACACTCCCCATTGCTCCCATTACTGCCTGAGCTCCTCCTCCTGTCAGATTAGTGGCAGCATTAGAGTCTCATAGGAATATGAACCTTATTGTCAACTGCATGTGAGGGATCTAGGTTGTACGCTATTTATGAGAATCTAATGCCTGATAATCTGTCACGTCTCCCATCACCCCCAGATGGGACCATCTAGTTGAAGGAAAACAAGCTCAGGGCTCCCACAGATTCCACATTTTGGCGAGTTGTATAATTATTTCATTATACATTAGAATGTAATAATAATAGAAATAAAGTGCACAATAAATGTAATGGGCTCGACTCATCCCAAAACCATCCCCACTCTGGTCCGTGGAAAAATTGCCTTCCACAAAACTGGTCCCTCATGCCGAAAAGGTTGGAGACTGCCGTTCTATGTATGTGATAGAACATGTTACCGACATGTTACATTATACGTACTATTCTGTGTTGAAGCAAATAAAGCTCTCTGTAAGCCTTTCTGAAATAGTACAGATACAGAAACAGGGACATCTAAAAGTCGGCCATCAGGCACTCAGGGTGACATACCCTCCTTGCCCTTTGTTATAGGAAACGCCCTGGAGTTGAGTCTGGGAGGTACTGGGAGGTGTCTCAGCAGGAGATAAGCAGCAGGGACTTGCCATCTTCCTAGATATTACTGTTACTTGGTTGGTACCTTTCATCTCAATGCCCATTTGTGATACCAGTTTGACCCCAGTAGCACCCAATTTCAGACTTCCCCAGCTACCTGTGACTTAGAGTGAGTAGAGAGGCAATTAGGGCACATGCTTCAATCATTTTGAGTGACAGAGTCTTCTAGATAAAAACAATATAAAAGAGAAACTGCTTAGGGTCTCTAGGGTGAAGGGTCTATAGATCTGTCACTTCCACAGACAAGATTCCTTTTCTTGGTTGTTTGCTGAGACCTGGGGGGCATTCAGCACTGGAAAATCAGTGATTGTACAGCTTTATATAAAAAGGGCACCCAGTAATGCTCACACAATCTACAGGGCTCATTTCTTCCTGAAGCAGATGAATTTTGCTACACTGACAAGAAACCTTCTGGCTGGACATAATATGTCACCTCTTGTAGAGGGGCTAGAGTTTGAGACCATCACATTTGCTTTCTGCAAGCCCTGAAGATTTAAGAGTGAACCTACATTGTTTATTGGGATGTTCGCAGGTTGTAGTGGTAAGATTGGATCAGGGCGGTACCAGTTAGCAGAGAGGGCTGATGTTTTTAAAGAGTCTTCCAGCAGCCACAAACATCTATGAAAGATACTCCCATCAAAAACAAAGCTTGAAGTCAAAAAAATGGGGAATTTAAGAGCATCTAGATTTATCTGTTATGTGCAACAACTTCTTACCTGACTGGTTGTGCCTTGGGTAGTATCACTGGGTGCCTAATGCATGAATAATGTATGTATAATGTATGTGTCACTGCCTTAGAATAAGCAACATGGACCACAGGTCTTGGGCACCTTAAATAATTTATATTTAAAATCTACATCTAGTCAGAGATGCATCTGCGTCTACATGTAACATTTATGAATGCAAGTGAAACTTTTTTTCCCTTTTTTTTCAAAAGCTAAATTGCCTGTATTTGAGTGTTCGTGTTCCAATTAATTTAGTTGACATCATTTCAACTTTGTTGTAATACCTAGTACTTACAGTAAGTCATGTGGGCCCTTGTTATGAATTAATGAGAGCAACAGAGAAATAACTTCAGGGAAAGGGTACATCTTTAAATAATTTACCCACGTGAGTAGGTGGGAAAACTGGATCTGTGGTCATGCCTAGTGTGCTGGTATCCGAAGCTGGGTGTCCACAGTCACATCAGGTCCTCTGTATCTGTGGCATCAGGGCAGACAGAGAGGTCAGTGTCCAACACTGTGGAGGACCACAGGCTCACCTTCCTCAATGGGGTCAGCATCTCATAAATTATTCATGCTGGAGCCCTCTCCAGGAGCTCCTGGTGGGAGCTAAAGGAAGGTGAACTTCTTTCTTTTAAACACTGCTATCGTGTTAAGATCCACTGCTAGGAACTAGGAGGGCAGAGTGAAGACAGAGAAATGCAAAAACTGTATTCTGAAAAGTTAAGGAAGCAGTTCTGTGGGTGAGGATAGTGAATAATAATGTTGTGAGTTGTTTTGATGAGCCAGGCAATGTGTTGATCACCTCACCTGTACTATGGTCTTTAGTTTTTATTTGAAAAACTGAAGGCCAGGTGTGGTGGTTCACACCTGTAATCCCAGCACTTTGGGAGGCCAAGGCGGGTGGATCACCTGAGGGTGGGAGTTCAAGACCAGCCTGACCAACATGGAGAAACCCTGTCTCTACTAAAAATACGAAATTAGCTGGGCATGGTGGTGTGTGCCTATAATCCCAGCTACTCTGGAGGCTGAGGTGGGAGAATCACTTGAACCTGGGAGACAGAGGTCGCGGTGAGCCAAGATCATGCCATTGCACTTCAGCCTGGGCAACAAGAGCAAAATTCTATAAAAAGAAAGAAAGAAAAAGAGAGAGAGAGGGAGGGAGGGAAGGAACGAGGGAAGGAAAAATTGAAAACCCTGAGGTAGGCACCTCAATTCTACCGATTTTTCACCCTAATTCTAACCATTTTCCAGATAAGAAGCACAGAGTGGCCAAGCAACTTTCTTACTGTCACAAAGAACAGGGATTGGAAGCCAAGAAGCCAAAGGCACCACAGCCTCTTTTTGAAACTTGGTGCTTTCGTGCCTGCCCAAATTCTGTGATTAAGAATTAGATTTCTAATTCTTTTATTTTTAAAATAAAAATAAAAGATTAAGTCAGATCAAACAGTTGGCCAATATACATGTTGGTTATTCACACGATGGAAGCTTCATTGCCTGATACATCCCATACTGACAGTAGCAGATTTGGAACTCATGAAACCCTCATCCCTTCAACTTCCTGCAACACCCCAGCTCCTTCTAATAGAACCCACTGTCTCCTTAATTCTTTATGTGATAAATACATATTGAGTAGCTACTCTGTGTTAGTCCCTGGACAAGAGCAGAGCAAAGGCAAGAACGAGATAGGAGAGGTTTCCCTCTCATGGAGTTTGGAATATAGTAGACATATTCATAGTTCTGACTGGGCAAAATTCTTCTCTCTTACTTTTATCCAAGTTTCCAGCTCTGAAACCTAATGCTACAAAGATAAAAGTTGCATTTGATAGATAATACAATGGAACACTACTCAGCCTTTAAAAAGGCGAAAATCCTGCCATTTGCAACATCATGGATGAACCTGGAGGACATTATGCTAAGTGAAATAAGGCAGACTCAAAAGGACAAATACTGCCTGATACCACATATGCAGTGAATCTAAAATAGTCAAACTCATGGAAGCTGCATGGGAAAATGGTTGCAGGGGCTTGGGGGAGGGGGATTGGTGTGATATTAGTCAACAAGTACAAAGTTTCATTTATACAAGATGAGCAATTCCTAAAGATCTACTATTTAGAGTTTCACTTAGCATTGTTTCTCTATAATGTTGATGAGAAGACAAAAATGGTCATTGGTCCCTGGGCCTCCCTTCTGTGTGCTCTGCCATTGATGTTAATTAGCTTCTTTCTCTGTATTGACATCTTTTTGCCTTGCTGCCTACTTACTTAGTCTCTCCAAGTTTCTATTCCAAATTCCCAAGAGATTACAATGATTGACGCAACCTTAATCATATGAGTTGGTTCCCCTTTGGGGTATGCCCACCCCGGCCCAGTAAGCCATGGTGCTGTGGCAAGGACACGTGTTCCATAAGGTTGCCCCCTCAGGGGCTGAGGGTTGAGCAGATTAACCTGGAAGGGAAAAAGTATGTCCAGCAAATTAGAACAAGTAAGAAGTATGATCACCTGTAAGTTCATGCTACATTTTCTGGAGGTTTTTTTTATTATTTAATTCTCCTCTCAGACCTTCTGTGACTCCCAAACCAATAAACCATTTTTGATTGGATGTTGTTCTTTTCTTCCTTTGAAAAATATTCATTCAGGTTCTTCTCTCATTCCTTCAAAAGAGACTTCAGGCCGGGCGCAGTGGCTCACGCATATAATCCCAGCACTTTGGGAGGCTGAGGCGGGCAGTTCACCTGAGGTTGGGAGTTTGAGACCAGCCTGACCAACATGGAGAAATTCCATCTCTACTAAAAAAAAAAAAAAAAATTAGCCACGTGTGGCGTATGGGAGACTGAGGCAGGAGAATTGCTTGAACCTGAGAGGTGGAGATTGCGGTGAGCTGAGATTGCGCCATTGCACTTCAGCCTGAGCAACAAGAGGGAAACACCATCTCAAAAAAAAAAAAAAAAAAAAAACTTCAAGCAACGGGGGGCATGCTATCAAAGTATATTTTCCTCCCCTTCTGCAAGGGGTCTACATTTAAGTCAATAGCACAATATAAGAAGAAAGACTATTACCAGCTAACATTTATTGAGTATTTACTAGGCTATCAGCACTGGTCTAAGCACTTTACAGGTTAAATTCATTTATTTTCTACAATGATCTTTAGCAGAATTTCCTTCATTTTCTTATTTCCAAAATGATACTACCTAATATAGAAAGTGATGATGAATTTTGAGAGATAATGTACCTGAATTTCTTATTGTTCATGGTATATACTGAATAAATTGTGCCTGCTGATTGCTGTAATGGTATCATCAACTACAACATTGTTCCACAGCTCAGTGGCATCACTGTTTTGTAGTTCCTTAAAAGAGACCACTGCTCTGAATCTGACTAAACTGAAGACAGAGCACCAAAATCAAATGGGGATTCAGATGTCCAAAGGATGGGAGGTGAATGATAAAAATGGTTAGAGTCACAAATTGGAATCCAGTGGAGCGATAGTGCCATAGAGCCAAGAGCCTAGCAAGTAGAATTCTGAGAAATCCATGTCCAGAGAATGTGATCAGGACCTTGGAG
The DNA here is from genome assembly GCF_028885655.2 of Pongo abelii. Lineage (NCBI taxonomy): Eukaryota > Metazoa > Chordata > Mammalia > Primates > Hominidae > Pongo > Pongo abelii. Next base: position 82,968,016 of record NC_072003.2, read on the forward strand.
AGCTCATGGTGATGTCCAAGTGTCTTCCACAGTTTAGATCTCAGACTAGTGCAAACGTCTGCATGGGGCTCCAGCCTTGTAAGGGTCTCATCTTGTTTTATTTGGAGGCTCTGACATAAGTGGAACTCTGGGTGCCAAAGGGATAGTTCAGAACAGGAATCTTCTGACCTGGATAGGGCAATCAAATTCTTGATTACATTAGTGCATCAGGATCCTTCTCAGAGAATAAGAACTTTTCACCTTCCCGTGTCAGCAGATGAGTTCAGCTCTACTACCAGAATAGAAAAAAAAATTGCAAAGTATATAGCAAAAAAATAGCAAACAGCACCAACTTCTTTTCTTATGTAACCCACAGTGAACAAGAGGCAATTGTCTCAATCGGATTCAGGAACAACACTGGGTTACATTTGGATTCTATGTATTTTTAGATGTTTAATTTCTATTTGCCTATTTCATGAAAGATTGGTAATCACACATAAATCTGCAAGAGTAAGAAGAGACCCATGAAAATAAATAGTCCTACAGATGTCAGATTTGAGATAAAACACATCTTAAGTGAATAGATTGTCTTTGTTCTTCATGAACCTTCAACCTTCATGCCACAAAGGTTTGGTGAAGAATGTTTTTGATGTCTGTTACCCACATGGAGGGTTTCTGCCTGTCTATTTTGGGTAGAAGATACTTAGAACAAAAGTAGTCTTGAAGGGAGGAGAATATCAAGAAATAAATCATGTCTGTGTTCCTATAAAACTAATACCAAACTTGGTAAACATGCATCTGAAACATAACTAGAAGTGCTTTTCTACTGTTACTATAAAGGACCCTGAGTATTGTAGATTTGGTTAGACTGTGGGTAGCCAAGAGAGACGAGGACCTGGATTTTGTCCTGAGCTTTTGGCAGGCTGGCAGAGGGACAAGTCTCCTTTGGACAAGTCCCCTTTTCTCTCTGGGTGTGTCTCCTCATCTGTAGTAGAAGGAGCATTGGATTAGCTGGTCTGTAAGATTCCTTTCATGATCAGAAGTACAGAGTAAGTATGTGAATGACACGTGAATTAATGAACAAACTTCTCCCTGTTGCCACATTCCAGGAATAGCCCATGGATTTGCAAAGAGAGGCAAGAAATGGCATCTACCAGCTGCTTCCTCTTCTTAGGAGTCTCCATCAGAGCCTAATAACATGGGGAAGCATTACTAAATTATGACTTTGTGCAAGATTATTAACTTGGAGTGAATGGCTATTCTTTTTGGAGATTTTAAGCAGTCGTGGAACCAGGATGGACTCCTGAGATGGACAACTGCATTTATTCACTTCAAACACAACACGATAAAAATTTTTTTGAAGCTGTAATTTTACATCCTGAAAAAAGGTTAAATTTAGGCAATGTACAAAGACAAAGAATGACTTTGAGCAAATGCATTAATTAGGTTTGAGATGTTCAGAATTTAATGTTGACTAAATTGGTTAATCTGAAGTCTTTTGGGAGTGGTGACACTTGTCCTGTCCCTACTAGTAATCAATGTGCTTGATTTGGTGGAAATTTTACATATAGCCTTACGAATCCTTTTGACTGAAGTGCAAGTTTCCTCTAGAAACAACCAGTTTTAGGAGGGCGAGTGTGTGTGTGTGTTTGTGTAAGTACACATACTGGACAAGACTTCTTGAAAAACAGACTCAGTAGTGTCAAGTAGCATATAACTACCCCCAAACCAAAGCCTCCTGCCCTATTTTCTGCCTTTCCTCTGCTCCCTGGCAGAGCTGACCTACCATCTCTCTAGGTAACTTGGCACCACTACTATCCAGAAACTGAAGTGGGATGGGTCATTTTGTTTATTCCGTGAAGTTACTGTGAGTGCAAATCCTCGAATCTGAGAGATCCAGATCTGAATCTCAGTGTCTTGTGTCTTCACAGCCTGCCTGTATGACTGGGATAAACAACCTTAACCATTAGTTTCTTCATCTGCAAAATGGGGATGTAGTACCTTCCTCACAGAGCAGTTGTGAGACTAAATGAGGCCAAATATGTGAAATGATTAGCACCTTGCCTGGTGTTTTGCAAGTAAGTGTTCAACATCTGAGAGGCGCTACTAGTATCAGTAGTACTGTTGGTATTTTTCAGGTGCCTTCTGTGTACCGGGCACCATGAGAATCCCCAGAGATGCAAATTGGACTGAGTCTGTATTTTCAAGTAGCTCAAAATCTAGTGAGGAAAAGTGGCAGGCAAGCAAGTAATCAGGGAACGGTTGGGTAAGTGAGGTGACAATAAGGCATTAACATAAACCCAGACAAGGGGAAGTAAGGAGGGGAGGGGCTGCTTCTTGAAAAAGGTGACATATAGGATGACTCTTTTTTTTTTTTTTTTTTTTTTTTTTTTTGAGATGGAGTCTCACTCTGTCACCCAGGCTGGAGTGCAATGGCATGATCTCAGCTCACTACAACCTCTGCCTCCTGGGTTCAAGTGATTCTCCTGCCTCAGTCTCCTGAGTAGCTGGGATTACAGGCACCTGCCACCACACCCAGCTAATTTTTGTATTTTTAGTAGACATGGGGTTTTACCACGTTGGCCAGGCTGGTCTCAAACTCCTGACCTCAGGTGATCCACCTGCCTCAACCTCCCAAAGTGCTGAGATTACAGGTGTGAGCCATTGCGCCCAGCAGGGATGAATCTTAAACCAAGTGACAAAAAGGTAAGAATAATGTCTGATACATTCAGGGATCAGGGATAGTCTGTGCAGAGGCCAGAGAGAAGAGTATGGAGGTCGGAGAAAGGCAGCCCTCCTCTGCCCTGGCTCCAGAGACCCCATGTCCAGCACAGCACAATTCTCTGAGTCCTGCAGTAAATGCTGTAAACTGTTGTTGTTTCTTTTTTTTTTTTTTTTTTTTCAGTTAGAAGCAGTCTCATTCATACAAATGAAATACCAGACAGGACCACCATGGCAGAGAGAACTTCTCATTTTATCTCTTGTTCCTCAGTGCTTTTGAGTCTCTCCCTGCATCACTTCCCTGCCCTACACCTGCCAGGTCTGTGGATCCTCTTTCACGTTTGTACTTCTCCAATACTCTTCAGGCCCAGTGATCCTTTTCAGACTCTTGTCCTCTAGGAAAGCAATTCATATCTCACCCAAGGCTTACTTCTCAGTTTCTGGCTAAAATTGCCCTCATAGTACCCTGACCCCAGACTCCTACTGGATGCTGTCCAAAAGAATTCTCGAAGCCCTCATCTCCGCTATAGGCACGGACCACTCTCTCCAGCCCTGACAACCCTGACCTCACATGCCCCTTGGGATTTCCATTCCTCTTCCACTGTTCTTTTTTTTTTTTTTTTTTTCTTAGTTGCAGAGTTTTTCGGAAGGACTGATTACCAAGTCTCTTCTTTCCCCAAGAGTGCTTTTTTGTCACAAATGATTCCACTCCTTGAGGACATTTAGTGACATTTAATTCATCTCCTGTTCTCTGCTTGGATGAATTCTCGGAACTCCCTGAGAGGAAGGACAAGGCAGTGCAACATCTGAGCAATGTGATCTTTATGTGGTGGGTGAAGGTGATGGATTTTCATCTCCTTCTTCACGTTTTTTCCTGCTGCATGGGGACTTCTGGGCATTCTCCTTTCTCTTCCTTTCTTTTAACTGATTTGTTCTTTTCTGGCTTATAACTTTTCTTTTGTGATAACTGATTTTTTTTATGATAACTTTTTCTTTTGTGATAACTGATTTATTCTTTTCTGGCTTATGACTTTTCTTTTGTGATACCAGTTTGTAAATGTGGAACTTGTCTGATCTTTCTTCTTTCAGCACCCACCTCTCATACTACAGCGTTTGCACTCCATTGCATATTGTTTAAGACTGGGACTCAGTTGAGTTGTAAAGCAGGAGTGAGAAACTTTGCAAGGTTATAGAACTGTGTTCATCCCTCTCTTGACTTGGACTATGGAAGTTGCCACCAGCTCAGATGCCCTGAATGGTATATTGGGCTCTAAATTGGCCTGCCAGTACCACAGTCCTCTTCCAATTTCTTGGGGATGTCCAGGCACTGGATAGTAGCAGCCCAGTTGCCTCTGCTTGCAGTGGAAGCAAGGGTTGGCATTGTTCCCCAGCACCCACCCTTTGCTGGGAAGGAAGGACTGTTCTTCCCTTTCTTTAACTTGCGCCTCAATGCATAAAGAATATCTGCCCTTTCCCCAACATGGGGCATGGGTGGCCTGCTGGGATGGGAGTTCTGGCTTCTTTCTCAATCCCTTGTTCACTCCTGTCATAGGAAGACAAGTTGCTAAATGATTGTGGGAAACCAAAACACCCTTCCAGCCACATATACTGCTAGATAAGGTCCCTGGCTCTCAAAGGCAGAACCCCACCTCCATTCACCATTCTCCCTCTTCCACTCTCTCCATCCACGTGCAGCAAGCCCTTTTGTGCTCCCTGTTCCCTGGACCCGCCCAAGCCCTGAGCAGGCATGGGTTTACCCTCCTTGTACCATCTGACGAGGCCAGGCAGAGCATCAGATGGGAGGTTCTGGTCACTCTCAGGCAAAGCCTTGCTCTCCAGCTCACTTTATGACAGCACTCTGCCCTCAGGGTTGTCATCACCTATTCAGTTAATAATCTAGCTCATCATTTTTCATCTGCCTGGTGTTCTTTGCATGTTGCTTCCAGAGGCAGAATCCCAGAGAAGAGAGGGAGCTCTCAGCTCCTAAGAATCACTCCTCCAGAAAAGCTCAGCAACCAAGACCAAAAAAAGAAGAAGCACAGTGAAAGAGGAATGCTCTCCTTATTCCCACCCTCATCCCTCGCCTATTCTTTCTCCACTTCCTCACATTCCCTCTATCCTTGGGAGATTTACCATCTGCCATTCCCTGTGTGTCATACAGTTCTAGGCTCTGTGCTTCTGTCCTGCCTGTGCCTGAAAGTCCTTACAATTTTCCCCATTTGCCATCCAGCCAACCCCTGCTTATTCAAAACTCAGATTCAGCCTCCCTTCTTCCAGGAGATCCCTGACTCCCCAGCCAGGCTTAGCTGCCACTCTTCTGGGCTTTCCCAGTCATGGCTCTCATCAGTGTATTCTCTAAAACCATCAACTTCTTCGCCTTTCCTAGCAGTCTGTGAGTCTGTAGAAGAAAATGCCATATCAATCTAACTTTGTATTCCTGGTTCCTGGCACATAGTGAGTGAACTCACAGAGACTAGAGATAAATCAGAGATGAATGAGTGCCTCTTAAGTCCAGGGCATACCTGTAAAATTGCAAATATCTGCATGTACAAGTTGCAGGCAGGGAAACTGAGGGACAACAAGAGTTGCTTGCATAAGACTTAGCTAGTAAATGGCAGAGCTGGTGCATGTGAAAATTTCTAAGGCAGAAATATGTACTTATTTAAAATTTTTTTAAAAAGCAAGAAATTGTCTAGACAAGTTTTTTGTTTGTTTGTTGTTTTTTGTTTTTGTTTTTGTTTTTGTTTTGAGACAGAGTCTCGCTCTGTTGCCCAGGCTGGAGTGCAGTGGTGCGATCTGGGCTTGCTGCAAGCTCTGCCTCCTGGGTTCATGCCATTCTCCTGTCTCAGCCTCCTGAATAGCTGGCACTACAGGCACCCGCCACCACGCCCGGCTAATTTTTTGTGTTTTTAGTAGAGATGGGGTTTCACTGTGTTAGCCAGGATGGTCTCAATCTCCTGACCTCGTGATCCACCTGCCTCGGCCTCCCAAAGTGCTGGGATTACAGGCATGAGCTACCATGCCTGGCCTAGACACAAGTTTTAACCCTGTAAATTCTGTTGCCTCAAAATGCAACCAAAGCCCCAATTCATTGCATTCTGCAGAGTGCTGCCCACATTCACTTGGGGAATCAGCAGCACGTACACCTCGTTACTTCACCTCCAAACCCAGCTTACAAGCAGGCAGGATGCGCACCAACTGTCCAGTTAGCAGAGCTTCCCATTTAAATCAAATTCTCTTCTCCTCCCAAGCTCATTTCAAAGGCATTCATTAGTGTGAATACATGTGCTGGTGGAATGAAATGAAACTCACCCCAAAACAAAAGGGAAAAAAAAAAGCTGATCTGATGTAAAATCTATCTGCATTTCAGAAGCTGTCAAGATGAAAAATGAAGCCACGAGTCTGGCCTTTAAAAATATTAATTTCTTATAAAGATGAACTGGAGAGCGGTAACTAGAAAATTCCCTTATCTCCTAGGAAGAAAAAACAGGATGAAATTCTGGTCCTTCTTGAGTCTTGTATGTCATTTCCAAATTCAATGATTACTTGTTCACGGTTCATTTATGAGGTTTCTGAGCATAATGAATGTCCACACATGTCACTGAGTTATTGATGAATCATTGTTTCTATTCTGAGCTCAGTTCATGTGGTTCAATGTGCTTTGGCCTGGCTGTCACTTTAGGGGATGATCGTTAACCCAACAGAGTAAATCTGGCCAGTTCCCGAGTGGGGGCAGGGGGTTGGGCTCAACTAAGGGCACCAACAATAAATGCCTCCTTGTTGGTAGATGGGAAGGACTGAGAAGACAGAGGGGAAATTGCATGCATTCTGCTAACATCTGCAATGTCTGTAACAATGTCTTTTCCAGCAGTTATAAAGGATCCTCACTCTCCCTTTCCTCCCTCAGTCCCAGTTCATCCTCCAGAGCTCCTCGTGATCAGCTCCCAAAGCCACTCACTCACTGTTCTGTTCCTTTGAGGCCTCTGTCCACTTCCAGCCCCTGCCTCTCTTTCCTGGACCATTGCAGAGTCTCAGAACTGCCTCTCTGCTCCCACTTCCATCCATTTTCTCACTGCTTCCAGAACATTCTCCTTTTCTGAAACACTCTCCTCTGCTTGAAAGTACTGATGGCTTCATCTTGCCTAGTGCAGCAATTCCAAATTCCTTATAATCTAGTCCCAAACCACTGTCTGGCCTCCTCTCCTTTCCCTCCTTCTGAACACCCTAGATTCCTGCCAAATATAATGTTATTCCACAAACCTACGAGGACCTTGCCTGCCCTCTGTCCTTTGCACATGCTCTTCCTTCAACCTTTGCGCTCTTTCCTTCCCTCGTCCACCTGGGAGACTCCTGCCGATCTTTTCAGACTCAGCTTAAATGCCCCCACCAAACCTCCCCTGCCTCTCCCAAGTGGAACCAGCTCCACACTGCACTCCACCATGTTGACATGTACAGTACATGTGGCTACCAGTTGATTGACAGATTGTCCCTGTAAGCCATTCTGCTCAGGGCCATCTCTGACAAAATACTGTGTTCCCCTTCCTTGAGGAGTAACTTTAGACAATTTGCAGTGGGTAGTGGGCTGTAACTTTGATGCTATTTTTTCTCTGGAAATTATGCTTGAAATATATTTGAATGAATGAAATAATACGCCTAGTAAAAATACATTTTTCTATTTTTTTCTAAAAGTATCTTACACAATTTCCATCAGGCTCAATGGAGAAATCCCTCCAGATTCCTAATTATCTTCTTCCCAAGATAACAAGATTTCTGTCCTCTCCTCACAAAGACATAGGACATGGGCTCAGAGATGTCCAGGCATCTGACTCTCTGCCTGTCTGCCTCTCTGGGGGAGCTAGTGGTTTTTTTGTTTTTGTTTTGTTTTGTTTGAGATGGAGTCTCACTCTGTCTCCCAGGCTGGAGAGCAGTGGTACAATCTCCGCTCACTGCAACCTCTGCCTCCCGGGTTCAAGTGATTCTCCTGCCTCAGCCTTCCGAGTAGCTGGGACTACAGGTGCACGCCACCACGCCAGGCTAAATTTTGTATTTTGAATAGAGACAGGGTTTCACCATATTGGCCAGGTTGGTCTCGAACTCCTGACCTCGTGATTTGCCCGCCTCAGCCTCCCAAAGTGCTGGGATTTCAGGAGTAAGCCACCATGCCCAGCCAGGAGCCAGTGGTTTTAAACTGATCATCATCCACTCCCTTTCTCAGACTTAGGTCCCTGGTCCTGTGTAGCCCCTGTTTTCTTACCAAACAGGAAGAAGCTCTATTGTTGGCCAGAAAGCAAAACAAAGGAACCTGAGCACACAGGATTCTAACTCATGCTGTTGATTTCATTAGCATAGGTCTTGCATCGTAGATGCCAAACTGAGTATCCACTTCCCTTGGTGGCCACAAAACCACCTTGAGGACTAGCAAAAGAGCCACATGGGGTCTTTTCTGTCTGCTCACCCCACCTTCTAAAATCCCCACCTCTCAGACCTTGTCTCTGATGACACTTGTCTCAGGGATGTGACTGTGTGTCTGCCCCACAAGATGATGTCTCTATCTGCCATTTAACCCAACCCTTTCTGAGTTCTGATCATGTTCCTGCACGAGGCAGTGAGAATGGCAAAGCCAAGGAAAAACACGTACTGCTGCCCTCACTGTACTCATGGTCTAGCATGGAACAGCCTCGCTGCTTTACTGAGCTGCTGTGGGAAGGAACTAGCACGGTGTATGCAATCGCTGGAAAAGACAGCTGGGGAGCTCAACAGCAGGAGACAAAGTCCGTCCTAGTATTCCCAGAGATTCTTTCTCATCCTTTTATATATATATAAAATATATACAAATTTATTATTTATGTATTTATAATATATAAATTATGTTTATATAAATTATTATATATTTATATAAATTATTTATATAAATTATATATTTTATATAAATATATAAAAATTATATAATTATATAATTTATATAAACTTATAAATGAAACTTTATAATTTATAATTTTTATATAAATTATATATTTATATATAAATTATATATTATACATTTATATATTTATATATAAATTATATATTATACATTTATATATTTATAACTCATCCTTTTATATATATTTATATATTTTTTTATATATTTATATATTTTTTTATATATATAAATATATATATATTTTTATATATATAAATATATATATATTTTTATATATATAAATATATATATATTTTTATATATATAAATATATATATATATTTATATATATAAATATATATATATTTTTAGATATAAATATATATATTTTTATAGATATAAATATATATATATTTATATCTATAAATATATATATTTATATCTATAAAAATATATATTTATATCTATAAATATATATATTTATATCTATAAATATATATATTTATATCTATAAATATATATTTTTTATATATATATTTTTATATATATAAATATATATATTTTTATATATATAAATATATATATATTTTTATATATATAAATATATATTTTTTTTATATATATAAATATATTATTTTTATATATATAAATATATATATATTTTTATATATAAATATATATATATTTTTATATATATAAATATATATATTTATATATATAAATATATATTTTATATATATATATATTTTTTTATATATATATATATTTATATATATATATATATATATATATATACACACACACATACATACACCTTCTGGCGCCACCCGAGGGCCAGCACCTCCAGCTAAACATTCAAAAGCAGAGGAGCTGCATTCCTCACCAGCGTGAGGGAACCACACTCACCAAAGAAAGCCAGAACAGACCCCGTTGACATGCACATATTTCACAAACATCATAAAAGTCCTTTTCACTTTGTGTCATTACCAGACTATCAGGGAGAATTTCCCAGTGGAAATCTTCACCCAATTTGCTCCATATGGATTTTCTACCTTATTTTACTACTGAGAAAGCAGCCTACATGTTTTATCTGCAAAAGAATCAAAAGATGGAAAGTTGTCACATGAGGGACAGTGAGAACAGGTAGCTGACAGAAACACAATTGACAATTGCATCCTGGAAGAAGCTCTAACAGTCTTCTTTTCATTTCTCTCAGCTTGATGTTGGGCCAAGTTTTTACTTCTTTAAAAGAAAAAAAAAACTGGCCCTTAAAGCAATAAGATATTGATCCCTTAAATTATCTGTGTATTGAATTAGGCTAACAGAATCTAAATTTAAGCAAATTTGAAAGAATGATCTTGAACACGAGATAACAGGCCCCAAGTTTGTACTCCTAGGTAATGGTGACCATATACTTTTACCATACCAGATAATCAAGAAATATTGGGTCTGCCACTCCTTAATGTGACGCTGGCATGTGCCTTGAGAATCCAGCACAGGCAGTTTGCTCCTGAGGAGGACCAGGGGTAAAGTTTATTCTCCCTTTTTCCTTCTCAACTGTAACTCACCCCTCAATTACTCCCTCTCTTGTATTCCCAAACTGCATTTTCTTTTCGGTCATATCCTATGGTTTGTCTCAATTCCATCCAGCTAGGTGCCTGAGCTAGAAACTAGCTACCAAACTGGTGCCTCATTCCCCTCGCTCCTCACATGAAACGTGCGCTCCGGCCACAGAGCTTAGCAGTCACTCTGCATGGGGACAGATCCTGGCTCTGTCATTTCCTTTGGACTAACTAGGGAAAGTCATTTAACATTCTGAGCCTCAGTTTTCTCATCTATGAAGTGGGTCAGATGGTGACACCCATGTCACAGGATGCAGTGACAGTCAAATAGGGATAACTTCCAGAAAACTCATAAAGGCTGACATGCGTTAAGTGATCAGTAGATGCTATTTATTTTTACAGTCATCATCAAAACCCTAATTGATAACTAGGTATTTTTTATTCCACTTTCCTGTGTGTGTTTGTGTGTGTGTGTGTGTGTGTGTGTGTGTGTGTTGGAGTTTCGCTATTGTTGCCCAGGCTGGAGTGCAATGGCGTGATCTTAGCTCACTTGAATCTCCGCCTCCCGGGTTCAGGCTATTCTCATGCCTCAGCCTCTCGAGTAGCTGGGAAGAGACAGGGTTTCATCATGTTGGTCAGGCTGGTCTCGAACTCCTGACCTCAGGTGATCTACCCGTCTTGGCCTCACAAAGTGTTGGGATTACAGGCACGAGCCACAGACCTGGCCTTTTATTCCACTTTCTAAAACTCTCTTTCATTCCTCTGCTATTCTCCCTCCTAGACTGTCTCGTCTCACCTGGATGGATATACTGTCAGTGTCATGTTCACCTCTTAAGTCCTCAGTACTGAGCACAGTGCCTGGCACCATACGGCCCCAAAATAAATCCCTGATCCATTGAATTGAATATTCTAGCCCTCGCTCACCAGTTAATTGATGTTATTCCTGGCCACTTCCGGGACATGGGCAGAGGAAAAGCTATTGAACATGTATAATAGCCAAACATGGCATTCGTGATTTAGAAGAATTCGGAACAGACCCAAAATATGCTTTGGAAACTCAAATCATCCATCATTTCTCCTATAAATTTCAGTAATCATTTCTGTTTGGTTTGTTTTAAGGATTTGATGCGTTTAAAATTTAAATGTGGGAAAGTTATGCCTTTTATTTTGCTTTATTTCCTAGTGGTATGACCAATGAGGCAAGAGTCCAAACTCATTAAGTTTCACACATAAAGGACTGAAATGTATACGGTACTTACAGCGAGCATGGGCTGAGTGATGAAGCTCTCTTTTTAGGCCTTGAACATGTTGACACACTCAATATTTTTCATCCACAGAATATAGTAAGAACATCGTCTCACACCATGAAACATTAATATTATTTTTATGACTGTGCAGAATGCAGTGACACATTGCTGAGCTGCTGAGAAATTTAAAGAATAAAAAAGATTTAGACACTGAAAGAACCTTGAATCATTGAATTTGGGGAGGTAGGGAGGAAGATTGGAGTATGCCTAGGAGCTGATTATGCGGCTTCCAACAAGTGAACTAGAGCCAAACTATGTGTATTTTAAATGATTTGGATCCTTAGGTTTAGTACTGGTGGGTGTGGCTCAGTTCTGCCTAGTCACCATTCAGTGGTGGGTCAGGAAGCCAATGCGTTCAGCAAAAAAACCAGAATGACAGTCTGTCAGCATGGAGATGACCACTGAACCTGTGGAAGGTAAGGAAACTACTAGAGGAAGGACAAGTGACCAGCAATTGTGATACATGTTCTCTCTGCCCTTTTTTGTACCCATAGTAGACATCACTAATCAATGGCGGCACCTTTGCCCTTTGAGTCCAGATATAACCTTGGGATCCTACTTAACAAAGGGGCCTATGCACAGTTGCCATAATTGATACAATTTGCCAAATAAACTGAAATGTAACATTGCTAAAATTTTTAAAAATAAAATAAAAAACAAAGGTAGAAGGAAGCCCAAGTTTTGTAAATGAGGCTGCATTTTTAAAATGTAGGTAACTCTTTTCTTATCACCCAGCAGATTCTTTAATGGCAAAAAGTCCAGGCTTGCTTAACTACTGTAGTTCTTTGTCAAATCAGTACACTCATTTATTTGGTAACTATTGAACACCTGCTGTGTGACAGCAACATACATGCTAATTGGTAGCTGTCCCATTATCTTGGCAGTTCTCAGTGCTGAGCCTTGGGACAGGGAAGCCTGGACCATCTTGCTCCAGATTTCAGTAAATTGGGTCCCCGGGATTTAAAGAGGAGATGAGGATTCCCAGATACCCTTGGAAGTACAAAGGTATCTCCAAGCCACAGTTTTCCCAAGACAGTCCTTAAGCGCTGTGCCCCTCAATTTTCCCAGCTGCAAAATGGGCAGCTGCTGAAACAGACCCTGCAGCATTTTCATGAGGTTCAGATGAGAGAGATAAGTGCCTGGGTCATGGAAGATGCTCTGGATATGGCAGCAGATATTGTCATTATGCTGATGTTGCTATTGTCATCATTATTTTTTGTCTCAGTGTACACCCTTGTTGCATCGGATGGGAGCACCCCACTCTCCATTCTTAGAAACTGTGCTCATGCTCTTGAACTTGCCTTCAAAGTCTAGAGCCTCAAGGTCGGCCTGATTATTGACATGTTTGACTACCTAGCTCCAAGCAGGGAGAGCCCTCCAGGCCCTCGGTGGTGGTGTTCTCTTGCGAGCCTGTGCCTCAAAAACACTGGTGAGGCAAAGCAGCTGTAACTGCAGGCTGAGAACCAAATACCTGGGTCTGGATTAAGTGTGTCACTTATAGTTGCTGCTCTAAGATCAGACCCAGGCTCAAATCTTGGCCTCACCACTTACCAACCACACACCTGTGAGTCACTGCAGCTCTTGCGTGCTCAGTTTCCTCATCTGCATCACAAGGATGGCATTCCGTGCCTGGGATTCACTATGGGTCTTAACAGATCTGTTCCTTCTCTTCCCCTCCCACTTCAGTGGTAGCTTTGCGAATCACGACCAAGTCATGCCAGGCCCTGTTAAGATTCCCATGTAACAACAACCTTTTATGAAACAAGAATTTCACATACAACTTCTGGGGCCAACAGGGCTCCAGAATTTACTCCCTGCAATATCCATGAACTCCAGTTTTAAAACTCCAGCCCAAGAAAAGTAATTTCTAAAGGGAACGATGTGTAATACCCAAGAGAAATGAAAACACACATCCACAAAGAAACCATGAACATGAATATTAATAGCAACATTACGATAATAGCTAAAAAGTGGGAACAACCCGAACGCCCATCCACTAATGAATTCGTAAACAAAATGGGCCTGTCCATACAATAGAATATTATTTGGCCATAAAAATGAACGAAGCACTGTGAGATGACGTATTTTTGTTGCTGAAGCCACCTGGCTTGTGGAACTTTGTTCCGGCAGCCATGGAAAATGAATGCAGGTGGTGACTGCTGATGGGTATGGAATTTTTCTTTGGGGTGATGAAAATGTTCTAAAATCAATTATGGTGGTGGTTGCACAACTCTGTAAATATGCTAAAAACAATTGAATTGTACACTTTAAATAGGTGGATTGTGCAGTATGTGAATTATATCTCAGTAAAGCTGTTACAAAAACAAAAACAAAAACAAGAAGTGTCCCACACTATAGCCAGAATAATCTTATCAAGTCAACTGCCTGGTTAAATCACCGCCGCAGGGATCCTGTTCCTCTCAGGAGACCAATCTGAGCCTGTCCATAGATCTGTAAGACCAGCACCATCTGACCCATCTCCATCCAGCCCCTGCTCACACCACATCTCCCTCCCTCTCTGCCCTCCAGCCCGGGGGTTTCCATCTTCAACCATGACCATCCCAGGGCCTTTGCACATGCTATTCATGACCTGGAGTATTTTTTCATCTTGCTCCATGCTATTGTCCTCAACCTCTTAACCTCCTGTCAGATTTTGGCTCAACCATCAATCCCTTGAGAAGCCTCCTGGTCTCTGAGAGACGTTCAAGTCCTTCTTGGAGGTGCTTTCATTGCACCCGAACCTCTTCAGCTATCATTTCACCATTAGAATTTAGCATAAACTTATATGATTAATATCTGCCTCCCACACTGGGCTACAGTTTATGTAAGAGCAAGGTCCGGGACTATTTCACTCACCTTTGTACCCCCAGAAACTAGCACATAGTACTCTTTATTGTATTTTTTTAATTGATGTAAAATTCACATAACATAAATTTAACCATGTTAAAGTAAACAATTCAGTGGTGTTTAGTACATTAATTGATGTAAAATTCACATAACACGAAACTAACCACGTTAAAGTGACCAGTTGAGTGGCATTTAGTACATTCACGTTGTTGTGCATCCACAACCTCTAGCTGGTCCTAAAATATCTTTATCATCCCAAAAGGAAACTCCAGAGCCATTAAGTAGCCTCTCCCCCTTCTTCCTCCCTGACCCCAGTCCCTGGCAAAAAACAACCTCCTTTCTGTTTCTATGGATTTATGCATTCTGGACCTTCCATATAAATGAACTCATTCAATCTGTGACATTTTCGTGTCTGGAGTTTTTCACTTAGCATAATGTTTTCAAGGTTCTTCCATGTTGTAGCATGCATCAGTATTTCATCCCTTTTTATGACTGAATAATATTTTGTTGTATGGGTAGACCACATTTTGTTTATCCATTCATCTGTTGATGGGCATTTGGCACTGTTTCTACCTTCTGGCTAATGTGCTGTTTTATGAACGTGTGCGTACATGTATTTGTTTGAGTGCCTGTTTCCAATTCTTTGGGGTATATATCTAGAAGTAGTAGCTCTATGTTTAACTTTTTGAGGAACCATCATACTAGCACCATATGTGGTATTACACATAGCAGTGATACCATTTTATATTCTAACCAACAGTACACAAGAATTCTAGTTTCTCCGCATCCCTCCCAGCCCTTGCTATTTTCTGTTGTTGCTGTTTTTTATGCTAGCCATTCTAGTGGCTATGAGATGCCATCTCATAGTTTTGACTTACATTTATCTAATGATTGGTGATATTGAGCATTTTTTCCTGCGTTCACTGGCGATTTGTATATCTTCTTTGGAGAAATGTTGATTCAAGTATTTTGCCTACATTTTAATTTTGTTGTTGAGTTATAAATGTTGTCTACATGTTCTGGATAGTAGACCCTTATCAGACGTTTAATTTGCTGAATATTTTTATTCCATTCTGTAAGTTGTCTTTTCACTTTCTTTGTAATGTCTACTTCATTGTATTTTTAACCAACTAAATAACTAATAAGTCCAGTGACAGGCATTTAGATGACATTTGTGGGCAAAACAATCAAGGACTCCCATATGCAATTACTAATTTATAGCTCCCTGGATACCTGGGGGTCAGGAATCAGTCTGTTGATTGGCTGCGGGCTTTCACTTCCATCCAAGCATCAGGCCACTTGGTGGTGTCATAACCGCAGACTCACTTGTGAATAATGGATGTCTTCATATAGGAAGGGTTAAAGAGCCCCTGTCCTCTTGTGTCCACTGACCAAGTCCCCTTCGTGATTTATGGATGATCACATTAAAGGAAGAAGAGAGGAATAGGAAAAAAATGAGGTTTCCCAGCACAGCCTTTTCAGGACCCCCATGTCACACCTCAGCGCTAATTAACATTTACTTGAATTCTTGGTTCCCTCCCCAGCTGCTGTTGGGTCCAGCTCTCTGGGGATGTCTGAGATATAAATGCTGAGACCTGCACGCTGACATTTAAAGAGCCAGTGAGGGGTCTGCATTCTTTATTTAACACCTTCTTTCTGTTGCAATATGAGGTCCTCTCAGATGCCCCTACTGGAATTACTAATGGCCATCACATCTTGGTTCAGGGAATGGTTGTCAGCTTTTAAGCAAAGCCTGAGACTCATGGGTTTGCCCTGCTTCCCAGAGGGCTGAGGAGGAGAAAGGGGTAGAAAGGCCACATCCGTCACCCTGTGATGGATGCACCTTGTGATACATCCCCCTCAAAATCACGTAGATGCATCCAAAATCCCTTAACCATTATATTTTGCTCTGATAATAAAACTTAGTCTTTTATGACCACTAAATAATACGTGTTTACTGTAAAAAAAATTAGAAAATTAGGAAAGGACACAAAGGATAAAATGAACATTGCATAACTACATCATCCAGAGATAATTGCTGTTAATATCTTGCTGTATATAATTCTCCTGCTCTATTTATATATTTTAATACATAAATACCTTTTTCACAAAAATGAGAGTTCACTTTTCATACAGTTTCGTAACCTGCCTTTGCTTCTCAACAATATAATAGAAACATTTTCCATGTCATTAAATATTCCCCTACTAAGCATTTATATTTAATGTGGGTGCCTCTGGCTTAAACAGCAGCAATCTTCAGTGCTGCAAAGAGCTATGCTTGGTGGATTTGAATACATTCTTCTGCTCAGAGTATTATGAGTTTGTTTAAATGGTACCTCTGTGAAAATACATCGCTGGCTAGCCATTCCTGAAGCAGGAAGAGTGTCTAGTCATTCTTGACTTGCTCAAATCCTGTAAAATCGACCATTTCTCACAGCCATGGGCTGCTTTTCTGGATGGGAAAATTTGCTGGGACTTAAGGTTCCAGGGCACAGACCGGGCAGTCAATCACTGGCTGATTTGTAGCTCTGTTAAAGGGGACAGGGCTGGTTAAAATTTAAATAACCCTGGAAGGTCCCAGGCTGAAATATGATACAGGGAAACACAAATAAGAGAGACACACAAATGTCATGAGTGTTCAAAAGCAGAAGAGGTCACATTCCATAGGAGGCAAGAGGGGAGGAGAAGCTTGTGCTGAGCCTTCAAGGGTAGGTCCAGTTTGGAGAGGTACTAAGGGCAGTAAATATTCATTCAGGCATTGGCTCCACTGATGTTTAATGAGCATCTATTAATACTGTATGCCCAGCAGTGCCCTTGCTGTCAAAGATATGACAATGAAAATACATAGATGGTCTCCAACCTCAAACACCTTACAGACTGACACAATTCAGAGCAATAATTAGCACAATAGGAGAGACTATTGGACACAGTAATATTAATAACTGCTCAATAAATGTTCACTATTAGGTATCATATGTGTATCATTTCATTAGGGCTCACAACAACGCTGTGAGGCAGATTCTATTATTCTCCCTATTTGCAAACTGAGGCTTAGTGAGGTTAACGTCCCCAAAGTCCCATGTGCAGGTAGTTGGTAGCAGAGTCAATCTTTGAATGCTTTCCACCTACTGTCTGTTCCTGATATGAAAAGCATTTTGCACGTTTCCTCTTATTTAATCCTTCTGACAACCTTGCAAAGTCAATGATAAAATTCCCATGTTTAAAGACAGTGTTATAAACACAGAGAAAGTTGTCATTTGTCCAGGCCCACAGTAAGAAGTGGAGCAGGGCTGTACCTACTGTGGCCTGAGGACCACTCCATGCCCACTATACCTCACTGATACCACCTCAGTGAGGCGGAGATCCTGGCTGGACTAGGGGAGAGTGAATCACCCCAGGGAAAGCCCTCCTAAAGCTGACTTCCTACACTGTCATTGTGTTAGTGTGTTCTCATATTGCTCTAAAGAAATACCTGAGACTGGGTAATATATAAAGAAAAGAGGTTTAATTGGCTCACAGTTCCACAGGCTGTACAGGAAGCATGGCTGGGGAGGCCTCAGGAAACTTACCATTATGGCAGAAGGTGAAGGGGAAGCAGGTATGTCTTACGTTGCTGGAGAAGGAGGAAGAGAGAGAAGGGGGAGGCACTGCACACTTTTAAACAACCAGATCTCACAAGAGCTCACTATCATGAGACCAGCAAGGGGTAAATCCACCCCCTTGATCCAGTCATCTCCCACCAGGTTCCTTCTCCCACATTGGGGATTACAATTCGACATGAGATTTGGACGGTGACCCAAATCCAAACCATATCAATCATTCATTTCATTCACAAGTATGTATTCAGCACCTGTCATCCCTGGAGCTGTACTGATGTGAATGGAGTCACAGCCCTTGATATGATCACAGGACACAGGCAACCACATGTGCCATTGTGATAAGTCAGATATTATGTTAAATGTAGGCATGGGTATGACACAGTGTGGGGGCAAAAAACTGGACTCCCAGTTAGACAGGGACAAATTAGGGCAGGCTTCACAGGGGAGTAACATTTGAGCTGACGCTTAAACTATGAGCATGTGCTTACCTGGGAGACACCCGGATGGAGGCTGTCCCAGGCAAAAGGAATGGCGTTTGCAAAGGCTCAGAAGTAGAGAGAGCATGGCATGTTTGGCTAACTATGGCCAGGAATTAAGTACTGCTGATAGATAATGGATGAGGGGAGGAGTGGGAGGAAATGCAGGCAGAGGGGGACAGATTTCCAAGGGCCTATGGTGCTGTCCACAGAGTTTAAATGGTATCCTGGTAGCAATAGGGAGTCATGGGAGGTGGTAGAGAAGTATAGCACAGTGATTGGCATTGAGTGTCAGCAAGATCATTTTAATGAATATGTGCATGAGTGATGCTATGGAACCATTGGGGCTATTTTTTGTGGCCTGACCTACAGGAGAGGTAGTGAGAATAGAAAGAAGACAGGTGTGAGCAAATTGAGGCGGTAGAATTGATCAACTTAGTAGTTGATTAAATTGGTCCAGGAAGGTCCAAAATCTAAGAATCTAAGATCAAGGTAACTCAGCACCCAGTTTTCATTTCTGTTCATTTCTCTCTCTCTCTCTCTCTCTCTCTCTCTCTCTCTCTCTCTTTTAAGTCAGGTCAGGGTCTCCATCTGCCACCTGGGCTATAGTGCAGTGGTGTGATCTCAGATTACTGCAGCCTCAAACTCCTGAGCTCAAGCAATCCTCCCACCTTAGCCTCCCAAGTAGCTGAGACTACAGGCATGCGCTACCATGCCCTGGCTTATTTTTATATTTCTTTGTAGAGACAGGGTTTTGCTGTGTTGCCTAGGTTGGTCTTGAACTCCTGAGCTCAGGTGAATCTGCCCGCCTCGGCCTCCCAAAGTGCTGGTATTACAGGCCTGCACCAACACACCCAGCCTGTTCATTTCTAATAAGTCCATTATTTTACTTCTTTTATTTGTTCTTATTAAAGTTTCCATGCTGTTGGAGTTAATTGTAAGTAGAAAGTTGAGAACGGCCAAATGTTTGGTTGGTTGCTGAGCAGAAGAGCAATACTTAGCATCTTTGTTACATAACAGATCTCTATTTGTGGGAGTTAATATTTATAAAAGAAAGAAAGATGCATTACCCATAGATGGTGCCATTTATTCTGTTTATTTTTAAAATGCTTTTATGTTGTTAGAATCCTAGCCTTTGGTTTTGCATCTATAATGAAATTTGGGCAGATTGTATTTCAGCTGGCATGGAAGGAAATGTGCTTTTTATTTACTTTGAAATAATGAAGATCTTTTCTCTTTTACAAAATCATTACTGCATTTGTTCATTGATCCAACCAATGCACGTGGGCATTTGGAAAGCAGGTATGGTCTCTGCCCTTCCAAAGCTGACAGTTGAGTCATTTATCCCTGAGTACAGCCTCAGTATTTACCCCTGTTTTAAACAGCTACTCTTCCTTAAACATTGATAGAATGTCAGAAATTAGTCATCAAGAACCAAGGGTGACTTTCAGTGGTTATTTAATATTTCAGACTTAAATATTCTTACCACATGCTCCTACCTCAAGACTTTTGCACTTGCTAGCTCCTTTGTCTGAAAGTTTCTCCTCCAAAATATCCACATCTCCTCCTTACTCCTTTCATGACTTTATTCCAATGAAGCTTTCTCAGGCCACACTATTTAAAACAGAGCCTGGCCAGGCACAGTGGCTCACACCTGTAATCCCAGCACTTTGGGAGGCCAAGGCAGTGGGTTGTTTGAGTCCAGGAGTTTGAGACCAACCTAGTCAACATGGTGAAATCCCGTCTCTATAACAAAATGCAAAAATTATCCAGGCGTTAGGGGTATGCCCTTGTAGTCCCCAGCTGCTAGGGAGGCTGAGGTGGGAGGATCACTTGAGCCCAAGAGTTCAAGGCTGCAGTGAGCCAAAATCATGCCATTGCACTCCAGCCTGGGTAACACAGCAAGACCCTGTCTCAATAAATAAATAAATAATAAAAGAAAACTGAGCCTCCAGCCTAGAACTATCTCCCTTTTTATTTCATCTCCTCCTTAGTGCATACCACTGTTGATCTTCTTTACAATCATTCTGCTCATCCAGGATGCAGGCTCTAGGATGAGGGCATCTTTGTGACCTTATCTGTGACTCTGTCCACACTGGCTAAAAGAATGCCTGGTCCTGGGTGGGTGAATGTTTGTGGAATGAATGGATGGCCCCTCTCTGAGCCTTGAGTTTCTCTCCTGAACACAGGGTTGTCAGGGGGGTGGTTAGCAGGGTGTAAGGGAAAAAGAGTAGCAGGGTCCCAGGATCCTTGGCTCTGTGAGGGCTGCTCCCAGCATTTTAGGCTGATCAGACTACTTCTGCAGGGCAGTGCTGGGCTGAAGTTGGTCTTGCTTTACGCACATGTTTCTGGGTTACACAACACTCGGCTTAATACTTTTTTTTCCACCAGGCCCATAAGACAATTTAAAGGAATGAAAAAATATATATGTTTTAAGGGTCTAGACCTAATGCTAGCAGCATCCCTTTGGAGAGGTTTTTTTTTGTTTGTTTTGAGGGGTTTTTTGTTTGTTTAGACACTGTGCCTTTCAAAATTTAAGGTACTGCCTTATTATGCAAATCACACATGTGTCTAGTAGAAAAAAAAGTAAAAGATGTAGAGAAGGCAAAGCAGGCTTCCCATGGAGGGATAAATGGATCCTTCCCAGCCCACCCACTGTTCTGAGGCTGCTGCCCATAAGGGTTGTCAGGACACACAGGAGCCTGAGCGGCCAGGTCTCTCAGGAGTGGAGACATTCACTTCCCAGCCGTGGGACATTTACGCAAACCACTGCAAAGAGCCACAAATAACATAAGACCGTGTGCTGAAGGCCAGTGGAAATGGAGCTCAGAGTTGACAGAGCTTCCTGAAGACTGAGCTCTCTTGAAAATGTAAAATTGCTGAGGACCTTAAGCAGACTCCAATCAACCGTGTTGGCCCAGTTGGACTTTCAGCCTGAACTCTAAGAGGCATGGTCCATCCACTGAGCAGAATGGCCATTGGTGGAGTTTGCATTTAACCATGTGCGTTAATTTCCTAGGGATCCTGAAACAAATCACCACCAACCAGAGGGCAAACAACAACTGAAATTTATTCAGTTTATTGACAGTCCTAGAGCCCTGAAGTCCAAAATCAAAGTGTTGGTAGGCCTTGCTGTCTCTCGTGGTCCCAGGGAGGATCCCATCTGCTTCTGCCAGCATCTAGAGGCCCCAGTTCCTTAGTTCCCAGCTGCAAAGCTCCAGTCTCTGCTTCCACCTTCAGGGGCCCTTCTCCCTGTGCCTTCTCATCTTCTGTCTCCTATAAGGACACTTGTAGATTTAGGGCACACCCAGCTAATCCAAAATCATCTCATCTCCAGATCTTTAACTTAATTACATCTGCAGAGACCCATTTTTCCAAATAAGATCACATTCCCAGGTACTGGGGGTTAGGAGTTGGACATATATTTTGGGTGACCACCATTCAACACATACAAGCCCGTGGAGATAGCACTCACTTCACTTTGAGGAGCTACCATTCTTAGTTCCTTTGATTTTAAAGCTCATATCTCTGTCCAGGATTTATTGCACATCTATTCTGTAGTTTTAACTGTAATAGCTTCCACTTGCTGATTTTATTCTGTGCACCAGGTCACATGGTCAACGATGTATAGGGATTATCCCATTTTATCCTCATAATAGTGATGGAGGGAAGGTAAGATCACTTTGTTTTGCAGAACCAGGACGTGTGGGCATCAAAGAGTGTGATTTGGTGGCTCACGCCTATAATCCCAGCACTTTGGGAGGCCAAGGTGGGCAGATCACCTGAGGTCAGGAGTTTGAGACCAGCCTGGTCAACATGGTGAAACTCCATCTCTACTAAAAATACAAAAAAAAAAAAAAATAGCCGGGCATGGTGGCATGAGCCTGTAGACCTAGCTACTCCAGAGGCTGAGGCAGGAGAATCACTTGAGCCCACGACGGAGAGCTTGCAGTGAGCTGAGATCATACCACAGCACTCCAGCCTGGATGACAGAGCAAGACTCTGTCTCAAAGAAATAAATACATAAACAAAAATAAAAAAAATAAAAGCAGAGCTGAGATTTGTATCCTTATTTTGGCTTAAAGTCCTTGCTGTTTTCACTATGCCATAAGCGAGCAGAATCAAAGAGTTAAAGCATGGTTTCTGGCTGGGCGCAGTGGCTCACGCCTGTAATCCCAGCACTTTGGGAGGCCAAGGTGGGCGGATCACGAGGTCAGGAGATCGAGACCATCCTGGCTAACATGGTGAAACCCCATCTCTACTAAAAATACAAAAAAAATTAGCCGGGCGTAGTGGCAGATGTCTGTAGTCTCAGCTACTTGGGAGGCTGAGGTAGGAGAATGGCGTGAACCCGGGAGGCGGAGCTTGCAGTGAGCTGAGATCGCGCCACTGCACTCCAGCCTGGGCAACAGAGCAAGACTCCGTCTCAAAAATTTAAAAAAGCATGGTTTTTGCTTCCAAGCACCTCATAGCAGAGTGGAAAGGACAGAGAACTATCTATGGTTTATTGGGACACGATGTAATATATGCTACAAGGGAACTGTGTCAAGAGCTCTGCAGTCTTTCTACCCTGGAAATTTTAGTAAAGGCTTCAAAGAGAAAGTGACCCCTGAGGTGGTCATTTGGGAACAGCAGGACTTGGCTGCATCTGAATGTAGAGAATTGCATTCTGGGCAAAGGGAACAGCATCTGTGAAGAAAGGCAAAAGTGAGTGGACCACCCACATGATCCCTCGATAGTGTCCAGGGGCTTCTGTAGGATGTAGTGTTATGATGCTGAGACACTGTATTAGGCTATTCTTGCATTACTACAAAAAATACCTGAGACTGGATAATTTATAAAGAAAACAAGTTTAATTGGCCCATGGTTCTGCAGGTTGTGCAGGAAGCATGGTGCCAGTCATCTGCTTTGCTTCTGATGAGGCCTCAGAAAGCTTACAATCACGGCGGAGGGCAAAGTGGGAGTGGGCACGTCACATGGCAAAAACAGAAGCAAGAGATAGGGGGAGGTGTCAAACAACCAGGTCTTAGGAGAACTCACTCACTACTATGGGGATGGCACCAAACCATGAAATCTCCGCCCCAGGATCAAAACACCTCCCACCAGGCCCCACCTCCAACACTGGCGATTACAATTCAACATGAGATTTGGTGGGGACAAATATCCAAACTATATCAGATGCTCCAGAGCCAAGACTTTGATTTGAATTGCTGCAGACACGTGTCTCTGGTGGCTTCCTGTGTGCCATACCCTAAGCTGGCATGGGTGGCCTTCCCTTCCTGAACAGCATGATGCTGGTAACCTGGGACCTCCTTCCACCTTCCTGTACTCTATAACTACTTCCCAGATCACTCCAAATTTATATTCTCCTTATCTCAGGCTATGGCAAAGTAAGACATGACAGTAACCCAAACTAAGGCAAGGGCAGTGGGGATAAGGAGGATGGAGTCGTGTGAGAGTCTGTTTGGAGAAGGAAATCAGTGACACTCTGTGCAGTGGGGGTAGGAGAGGAGGCTCGACACAAGGGGGTCCCAGTTTTGATGCATCTACCAGAACAGGGAAGGACTGTGCTTGTCTGCGGAGCTGCTGAGCTTGCTTTGGGCCGTGCTGTATTTGCAGAGCTCATGACACGTTCAGCTGAAAATGTTGAACAAGCAGTTAGAAGTGTAGATCTGAGAATTAGGAGACAGTTGGTAATGGAAGCTGTCAGAGTCCACAGGGGTGAGTGGAACCAAAGCTGGAGGAATAAGCAGGATCTCCAAGAAGAAGGCTGACCCTTAGAGACTTGGTGGAGATTGCTTAAAGAGCTGCCGTGAGTGGCAACCTACCAAAAAAAAAAAAAACTTATCATTCTCCTAGCCCAACCCATACAGGGCTGGTGGAAAGAGCTGGGAAATGGGCTCCCACATGGAATCTTTGGACTAGTACCAACAGGGGTTTTGGCTACTGGAGAGGCGAAGAGTAGCACTGTGTATGCTCCAGGGTGTAGCAGTTGAGAGTATAAGGTACAGACCCAAGAGGTTTGGTTCCTATCCCAGTGCCCCCACATAGGAGCTATGTGTCCCAGGACAAAAGAATCCTCAACTGCACAATGAACACAGCAACCATAGCAACTTCACAGGGTTATCTTGAAGACCAACTAAGGTAACCCACCTAAAGGGTTGAATACTATTTCCAACATGTAGTAAGTGCTCCGTGCACGTAGCCATGATTATTATAATGACAGCATGTCTGAGTGGAGCCCTGATGAACTGGCAAGCTATGACTACCTGTGGACTGGAGCAGGAAGGTCCACAACTTGGGGCTAGAACCACAAGGGAGCGTAATGCACACATGTGTGTTTGCACCCACAGCTGAGGTTTTTCTTCCCACCGGCACAGGGCACTGAGGCACTGAGATTTCCTCCCAGAGAGAGGGCGATTGAGTTCAATTCCCCTCCACTTTGAAAATGGCTCTGGAGGAGGAGCGGAGGAACGGCAGAGACTCCGTTTATTGTTATTTTTAATAAAGATATCTGCACATATTTTCCAAGAATTAAAAAATAAGTACATTCCCAAGTAAGATGGTTTGTTGTTATTATTGCTAATCTGATATTACTTGTGACTTAAATGAGAAATTTAATGAGAAACACCAATCTCTTGATAAAGAATGATGAAGTGATAATTGTATTGCTTATTGCAAAATACTTTTAGTCTAGAGCTGTTATATAACATATGATGACATCATGTTTTGAGAAAATATACTCTATATGAGAAGTGATTTATATGAATATAGTAAATATCAATTTGTCAGTAACAAGCAATATATAGAACATAAAATAATAAGTGGAGATGCTTGATACTTCCACAGCCTTAATATATGATAATTTTGCATTTAGTATAATTGTAATGGTATTTTAACAAATGAATTCTGCATTCCACCTAAGTATATACACAAAGTGTAAATTAGCAATTACTCTTAAAATAAATTTTTGGCTTTTTGGCAAAAAAATAAATAAATAAATAAAATGAAAAGGAGCCCTCCAAGGGCATGTTTATGGGTTTTATTATTGGCAAAGAAGAGCACACTTGTCTTTATCAACATCCTGTCTGTCTGGGAGTCTGAGCCGAGAAGGGCAAGACCAAATGTTAAGTCGTAACATTTGACTTCTTGTTCCTTGCTCTGCTAACGTTCCAGGCTGTTAATAGGCTTAGCCCTTGTCAGCAGAGCCAATGCAATTTCAAGAACAAAATGACTGATGGAGCCCAGATCAGAAAAGGGCTGCCTCATGGGAGCAGGTCAGGGCAGTCCGTTAGGCATCTTGTGCAAATAATGCTGAAGAAAGGTGGTCAGAGAAGCTGACTATACCAGGCATAAAATCACCGGGGGAGCCTTCCAAAATAATCCGTGGCCGGGTTGTTCTCACTGCCTTTTCTCCCTGGTCTACGAATCAGCTTTTGGACAACAGCTGTGGTGTAATTGGAATCCGTCTTGTGTGATTTTTTTCCCTCAGATGATTTAGAATTAGTTCAATTTATTTTCAAAAAGTATAACCCAATGACAGCAGAAAGGCCATGTCTCAAATTGCTTTCCTGTCCATGGCTAGAGTGGGTGGGTGTCATTTGCTGATTTATTACTCTCTCAGTGGGCTCTTTTTGTTTCTAAAGCTACCTGGAATTATGGCCAGCAACAGAACTCTAAACCAAAGTCAGCTTTGCACGAAAATGCATTTGACTTAAGAGACCACGGATAATGCTGATTAAAAGTAACCCTGCATGGCAAAATTTGATTAGGAGATCACATCTGAATGGGAACAGGTTCTAGGGAACGGAGGATGAATCAGGCTCAGCGAAGCCAACTTTGATTGCACTCTTCTAAGGGGAGGATGTGGTGCTGATTAAATGTCTGAAATTAGTGGGCAGGGACCATTAACATGCAAAGGACTGATGTTAGGCAAAGGTTGTAAAGCTGGAATGGCTGCAATTCGTAGGCATTTAAAACCTAATTTTAGAAACATCCACCAACCCCTTGGTGAGCTCCTGTGCTTCTGTCACTGGGAGTCAGTAATTGAATTTTCTGGACATTTTGACCAGTATGTAACTTTGTGGAGCCGATTACACAGCAGAACGCAATTTTTAGCCTGACCTTAAAAGCATTACCTTCTGCTGTGTGATTAGAAAATATACAGAGAGTGCCGCCCTTCTAACTGCACTTGATTTGGGGAAGAAAAAAGAAAAAGAATCACCTTGCTATTTCATGTAACCTGGTAAGATTCATTTAGATTCCACGTAGATCATTTAATAACAGATTTTGTAAAATCTTAACATATGGAGCCACCATAAAACGTATAATCTTTTATTACCCATACAGAGAATGACATTTTAGATGGTAATAAATTGAAACCCAAGGAAAGCTATTTGCTTTTGGAGAGTGCTTGGCGAATGACAGGAATAGCAGTTTCCTAGTTTTACACGGTGGTAAATATGGCCCCCCAGGGTCATTGGAGACAGCCCCCAGCTGGCTTTGTTGAGATTTATCTGAGCAATATTCCCTTGTACCTCTTTTTTTTCTTTTTTTTTTTTTGAAAGGTTATTTCCGTCCAAACCTTACCACATGAGGACCCAGTTGTCATACCATAACATCCCTCCTTCCATCCCATACACCTGGAGATGTGTGGCTGGCCTAGGGCTGAGCCTGGGGCTGGGACCAGCCAGTGGGGCATCTGCCTCAAGGTGGAAAAGAGCCCAACCCATCAGCTCCAAAGCAACCACAGCCTCCCTCTGCATAGACACTCTCCAAAGGAGAAGGACCTTCCCTGCACACTCTTGGACAGCCAAAGCCTCATTACCCTGCCACGCCCCACAAAACCAGGCTTTCTAGAGACTGATTCAGCCTGTCTAACATTGCCCATGCCTGCCTTTGAACCTGTAACATCTGCAGACCATAAGAGCAACCTGAGGCCAAATTTGCTGTGTGGTGGTCAACATAACCATTTCTTGATTTACTCATTCATTGAACATTTACTGAGAGTGCCTGAGAATGAACTAGTTTGTGTGATTTTTCCCCCAGGTGATTTAGAATAAGTTCAACTTGTTTTCAAAGACTACAACCCAATGACCACATACAGGCAGTGTCTTGGGACCTCAGTGTCTCAAGGGGCAAGGCACTGGGGCTATGGCAGAAATAAGTTAAAGACAGAATCCTTGCCCTCACCAAGGGCTGTAATAAATACTTAGAAAATGACTGACACATTGGAAACCACAGGCACCGAAGAGAAGCTTCTCCGGTATTTGATATTTACCACTTTGTAGATGGCAGGACATTCATCTTCCCACTAGACAGGTTTTGCAGGAAAAGGTCTGGTTGACATCACACTTCAAAGGATTGAAATGGAAATATTTTCCAGAGAAATGACAGAGGATGTCATCCTGTGCAGGCAGGCCCCCTGTGAAGCTGGCAAGTGGGCGAGGAATGAGGCGCGGCTGGTGAGGCCACGCACCACGTGGAGCCAGGAGGCTTCTGGGCATCTCAGTGTTCCAGGAAACTCAGCGGTCACCCCCCAGAGAAGGTGTACTGGTTTCCTGTGGCTTCCATAACAAATGACCACAAAATCCGTGGCAGACAGCAGCACAGTGTATTATCCTACAGAGCTAGAAGTCAGAAGTCCAAAATAAGTCTCACTGGGCCGAAACCGAGGTGTCAGCAGGTCTGGATTATTTGTGAGGGCCCCAGGGGAGAATCCATTTTCTTGCTTTTTCCGTCTTCTAAAGGCCACTGGCATTCCTTGGCCAATGGCCTCTTCCTCCATCTTAAGGCCAGCAGTGTAGTGTCTCTCCTCATCCCCCTGCCTCTTCTCCTCTTTCCCCTTACTCCTTCTCCCTTCCCCTCCCCCTCTCCCTCCCTTCTTCCCCTTTCCCCCTCCCTCTTTCTCTCTGTCTCCCTCCCTCCTCCCTCCCTTTCCCTCTCCCACTCCCCCCACACCATCCTCTCTGCTTCCATCACCCATCTACTCCCCCTGACACTGATGTT
Organism: Pongo abelii; assembly: GCF_028885655.2. Taxonomy (NCBI): domain Eukaryota; kingdom Metazoa; phylum Chordata; class Mammalia; order Primates; family Hominidae; genus Pongo; species Pongo abelii. The sequence continues at coordinate 82,996,417 of NC_072003.2, forward strand.
TCTGCCTCCCTCTCATGAGGACTCTCATGATCACATTGGACCCATTCAGTTTTCCAGGGTGGTCTCCCCGTTTCAAGATCCTTAACAAAGCCTCTTGTGCCACCTAAGGTAAAATATTCACAGGTTCCAGGAATTAGAACATGGCCATCTTTGATAGATGTTATTCTGTCTGCCATAGAAGATACAAGAGCTTCTAGATCCAAAAGCCTGGTGCCATTTACAGCTCAGTTCCATTGTGCTTGATACACAAACCTGACATTGAGCATCTTACAGCATAATCACAGGACAGACGTGTGAAGGGAAAATTGATATGCAATGTCATTAACTCAACCAAGAGACAAACACTCACCATGACATACAGCCAGGGCTAATGCAGAGAAGGAAGGAGTGACTCTGCGAAGACAAAGCTTCATGATGGAGGCAACCTTCAAGCAAGGTTTCAAAGGATAAGTGATTGTTTCCTGGGGCTTAGGAGGTGGGGGCGGGAAATGTGCAGGGAGGGCAGGGGGTGCAGCATGAACCAAGCTGCAGAGATGCAGGCGAGTGAAAAAAGCCTAAGAAGGTATGAATTACAAATAGCTCAGCTTTACAGAATATAACTCTCAGTGAGGAGAACAAACAGATGAGGCCATGAAGAGTGTGTCTTTCGTGCTTGAAAAACTAAGACATTATCCTGTAGCCGCTGAAGGGTTTTAAGGAGAGTCCTTGGTCAGATGGTAGCTGGATAGCTCGCTCTGTATGGCTTTGGGGTGGAGAGAGGCATAGAAGAAAGCAAGGAGACCAACCTGGAAGCTGTTGCATAAGTCAAGGAAGAAGAGATGGGGGCTTGATGTCATGTGCACACAGGGGTGATGGCGAAAAGAGGACGGACTCGAGAGGAAGGGGAGGTAAGATCAGGAGCACTGGATGAGCAGTTGTTTGAGGTAAGAAAGAGGGAATTGCTGCAGACACTCCCAGGGGCCCGCTGGAGATGATCCCTCCGGGAAGAAGGGCCAGGTTGTAGGGAAGATGCGTTCTGATATTGGCCCATGGAGGATAAGGGAGAGCATTCAATGGAGACATCCATAACAAGATTGAAAGCAGGCGAGATGCTGTTTGGTGTCTTAGAGAGAGTCTGTTTTTTCTAGAAACGGATGTAAAAAAAAGAAAGTTTCAAAGAGAACTTTTGGAAAACTATGATTTTCATTTTTCACTTAAATTGCATCATAAATGGGTGAGTTTTAAAGTAAAACATCTAAGGTACATCTTGACCTGCATTGAGTCATACGTTCATTCAGAACAATGCTAACCGAAGTGTGCCCCTAAATCAACGACATCAGCATCTCCAAGAAACTTGTGAGAAATTCAGATGCTTTGGCCCCGCCCTGAACCTTCTGAATCATAAATGCTGCAGGTGGGCTGTCAATCTGTGTTTTAGTACACCCACCAGGGGATTCTTTTTTTTTTTTTTTTTTTTTTTTTGAGAGGGAGTTTCACTCTTGTTGCCCAGGCTGGAGTGCAGTGGCATAATCTTGGCTCACTGCAATCTCCACCTTCCAGTTTCAAGTGATCCTCCTGCCTCAGCCTCCTGAGTAGTTGGGATTACAGGCACCCGCCACCACACCCAGCTAATTTTTGTATGTTTAGTAGAGATGAGGCTTCACCATGTTGGCCACGCTGATCTTGAACTCCTGACTTCATGATCCACCTGCCTCTTCCTCCCAAAGTGCTGGGATTACAGGCATGAGCCACCGCAGCCAACTGGCACAAGCACTTTCAAGAAGCAGTGACTCTGACTCTATGCCTTAGGTACCTGCTATGTACCAGGCATAACGTTGCTGTGTCAGGGCCCAAGTCTAGAAAACAAAAGCTAATGTGGCAAACTGTAGATTGAGCATCTCAATTACATTTTATTTTACTTCAGTGTTACAATCTGTACTTTCTTGTCTGAATCTAACAGATTAGCCTGTTCCATTCTGCTCCTAACCAGCCATGTGCTCCTGGGATTCATTCTGTTTCCTCCCATTGTGAGTTCCTTGAAGGTAGGGCAGGACAAGAAGGCCTCGAAGGTCCTTTTGAGAACTTGTGTCTCTTCATCTCACAAACCTTGACTCCAGGCACGCTGGTGGCCCTGTCTCAGCCTGATGTCTCCACTCTTATTCCCAGGCCCTTCTTCCTTCTCTGAATTCTTTCCCCTCACACCCATCCTTCAAAGCTCAGCTGCAGTCTTACATTAACCTGAAGCCACTGAAAAGCCACCAAAGCACTCCCAGTTAGTAGACAGCTAACTTAGCACAGGCTGCCTGCTGCCCTGGGGAGCCACTTACATATCTTTTATCTTCACCCAAGCCGTGGCTTCCTTGAAGGTCGAGAGCATACTTTTTCTTGTCCCTTTGGTGTCCTGAACAGAACCAGAATCAGCCTTCCTTTCTTATTCAATGACGACATTTAATAGAGTTTAGGGATTAAAGGTCTCCCACCTTCTTCCATAGAATTTGACTTTCAGTCCAAGACCCCATCTCTAATCCTATGGTAGGATATGCCCTTCTGCAGGAATCACTGCTTAATCTCTTCCAGCCTCCACCTCTCCACCTATAATGTCTAGGTCAACTGGCTTCTCCTTTGTAATTCCACAGAACTCTGTGCTTACCCCATCTCATTGTGCTGAGCTCATCACGGTGTTGTTCTCTCCCATGGGACTTGATTCCTGTTACTTATTTGCACCATCCCACACAATGCCTAGCACACAGTAAGTGCTCAATGTTTGATGAATTAAATAAGCTCCATATAGCTTTTCTGAGCACCCCACATTCTGACACCCTTCATGTAAACCTTAATTGGTATTAATACCATTCTGATAACACTTATCTCATCTGACCTTACATACTTGCTTTTGTTCATCTCTCTGGACCAGAAATGCACCAAAAGCAGAGTCTGTATCATTCATCACATCCTAGCAGTTATTTGGGTCTAATAGACACTAAATAAATGTTTCGGTGAACTCACACTGAATGTCAAGTATTTGCCACCTTGAGCCTACAGGAGATGCTTTTTCCAGGGGTGCTAGGAACGCCATTGGCAGTTTATTTACTGTAACTCATCAGTAGCAGCAGAAGATGCACATGTTGCCTGGAAATGTTTTATTTGATTTTGGTGTCCCTCAACCTCAAATCTATCATTTAGGTTATTCCAGCCACATATGTCTAAGAGACAGTGTTTATTTCCCCTGCTGCTCCTCCACCCTGCCAGCTTTGTCGCAGCCAGTAAATCTGGGGAAATGAGCGCTGCCTTCTTGCCCACCAGCCCCAGCCAGGAATGCAAAAATAAATAAATAAAAAATAAAAAAAACAACAGGTGACAGCCAAGAATGTGAATGTTCACATTCGTACTGAGAGGCAAGGTGAAAAGAGGCCTAAAGACAAACACAAGTCAAACCAGGCTCACCCTGCTGCCTGGGAAGATAGAAGAACATCGCTCGACCTCTGCAGTGGGAATAAGGCACATTTTATGAGGATGTGTAAGCGGTTCCTGCTGGATTTATGGAGTACCTATTCCCAGTGTTATGTGGCCAGAGTGGTTAAATCAAACTCCAGACAGACAACAACTCACTCTGCTTCAGATAGTGTTTTCACCAATCTTTTGCAATATTTATAGACCAGGTGTCAGGTGCAGCCAGCCCAGGGAAGAATGTGGTCCCTGTTTAGGCTCCATATTGCAAGGACTCTTGGGATGCCCAGCTGATCGGGGCAAAGCTAAAGAGGAAATGAATGAATGAATTCCATTACATCTTTGCTATGTAGCTCATGTTAATGTTTCTCATTAACGATACCTTAAATGTTAGACTACAGAGGGATTTGTTAACAAAAATGCCTTCTTACAGCTTTCCTTGACTCCTAAAGCAGAATGTATGTGCTGGAGCCCATTCTCACTGGCTCACAATAGCCAACTGGTGTCTCTGTTTCCAACTACGTGCTTTTGGAGTGAAATCATCTGGGTAGCTTGCAATCAGCTATGGTAGGAGTAGTTAAACCACCAAAATTGACAGCAGTACAAATCAGGAGAATCTATTCTTAAACAGTTACAGGTATACCACTCTATTCATTATTTTTTATATATTATATATAATTGTATATTTATATAATAGTATATAAACATACTGTATATAAAACATGTTATTTGTCATGTAATAATTGTAATCAATATTATGCAATAATATGTAATCATATTTATGTAATAATGGGCTAATTGTGTTATAATATGACTAATTGTTACATAGCTATGATGTCCCAGGCAGTGAATTTTATCTCCCAGGCAGAGAGATAAGGCCTCTAAACAAGAAAAGGCCCCTGATCTCAAGAAGCTCCGATTGCCATACCCACGATAGCCACTAAACAAGTAATCAGTAAACAAGTGCATATATGGTAGTGGTAGGTGCTGGGGAAAACGGTACTCATTATCTATTGCTGCATGAAAAATTGTCTCAAAACTTAGTGACTTGAAACAAGAAGCATTGATTATCTCACAGTTTCCCTGCTCAGGAATCTGGGCATTTCTTAGCTATATTCTGTGCTTGATGGGCACTCACAGAGCTATAACCAAAGTGTTCAGAATCTGCTGTCTCATTGGAAGATTTGTCTAAGGAAGGCTCCACTTCCAAGTTCACTCAGTGGCTCTTGGCAGCATTGTTGAAAGTTGCTTTTGGCTCTTCTTGAAGGCCAGCCTCAGTTTCTTGTTACATCTTCGAAAGACTTCCCAAAAATTCTACTAAATAATAGCAGTAGCATCTCTCCAGTATTTACATAAGCCAAGGTCTGTATTTAGCACTTTACCTCTTTTAATTCTCACTTATCCTATAAGGATTATTCTCCCCCACTTTACAGATGAGGAAATGGAGGCAATGAGAACATAAGCAACTTGGCTGGGATCACTCAGCTACTAATTCGTGGAACCAGGGTGATAATAATTGATCACATATTGATTGCCTCCTTCTTAAATGTCAACCATCCTGTTGTGCACAAAGGTCCCTGCCTTCATGGAGCTTCTGTGCTGTGAACAATGACCATCAGCAAAGGAGCAGGAATTTGCCTGGAGCAAGAAGTAGAGGTGAAACATTTGAAATGGAAAAAGTGGGGTACCATGGAAAGAAATTCAGTCTGGACAAACTGTAAAGAGAGATGTAGAGAGCAGTTCAAGACCGGGCGAGAGACAGATGGGGTACTGTGTGGGTTAATGGGAAAACCTTTTTCCACGTCACATCTATTTGTTGATTTTCCCCCCACAGCTACCACTATGCTTGTTATTAGTGATAAATGTTCCATTAAATGCATACTTGTATGGAAGTCATCGTAGCTGTGCAAAACATCAAGGGTCTGGTGATTGATTAAGTGCCAGATTTAATGACATGGCTTGATTCTTTTTTCAAGATGAAATGTTTGATTTTCAAATCAGTGTGATCAGTGAACCTGGCCTGTGTCTGTGGAGATTCGCTCGAGGCTTTTTCTTGCAGACATACCATCTTGCTTTTGTTTCTAGGATATATATTAGCTGGTAGCTAGTCGACACCCAGGAGGAGATAGCAAATGCAATAGAAATGCATGACTGCAGAACGCAAACCAGGAGAGCAGCTTGACTCTCTTAGATATGTCTTACAGATCAGATAGCTTCAAATAAAATCAGAGGAGCCAATTTAATTTTTCCAGTTTTGACACAGTGCATTTCTTCCTCCAAATAAAATTCTATCTCCTTGAGCTGGAGTTCCCCAAAGTATAAGTCGTTCCCTGAGAATAAATGACTTTGCTTTGGAAATGCCACTGATATGCTCAGACCTTTGAGATATAATTTAGTTCAAGGAAACAGTAATATATCATCATTATCAATAATGAAAGTAAATCGCCCACCTTGTGTGCTGAGTACTGGCTAGGTGTTGCGACCAAAGGCATGGTCCTTGCCCTTGAAAACTTTGTCATCCACTCAGGGAGATAGTAAATGGGCATTCAAAATAAAGCAAAATGGGACACATAGCCTTCATATTAAACAAGGTAAGCTAAGCACAGTCATAAACAGCCCTTAAACCTAAAAAATAGCTTGTGTCTTGCTCACATCACAGTCTAAAGCAGGTCACCAAAGGGGCTTTGAGCTATATAGTCATTTGGAGATCCAGGTTTCTTCCTTTTCAGGAAACAGAAAGTGTGGGAGGTTACATGGGAGGTTTAAGAACCACACCAAGTACATAACTTCTGCTCACGTTCCAGTGACCACAATCAGCCACACAAGTCCATTTGACTGCAAGAACACCTGAGCTGTACAGTCTAGCTATATGCCCCTGGAACCCAAGAAAATACGATCAAGTGAACACACAACATTGTTTTCACCACAAGTTCCTTTGCTTGCAAGCAACTGAAACTCATTCAGGCTGGTTTTGGTACCTAAAAGAAGCTCTTGAGTATATAGTGGAATGAGTTACAGAATCAAGGAAAGCATTGACGTCAGGGGCCAGCAAAGCTCCAGTCCTTAGCAGCCAAGCTGCTTCTTCCTGGCGGAGCAGCACCTTTTGCAAAATTCAGCTCAAAAGCTGTTTGGAGTTGGAGTTGATTACATTCGCCTTTCCTCTGAGCCTTGAACCAAAGAAACACAGAATCAGGTGAGGCCCAGGGAGAATACAACTTGATCTTGAGAATGGGGTTGACCTTGATAATGGGGCCCCCTTCTCACTGATGAGTTCATTCATCTAGTGACAGGGCAGCTGGACAAGTGAAAGTGAAGCTGGACAAGTGAAGAGGCAGGGTGCCTTCCTCATGGGCAGAAAGAAGCACAAGGGTGGTGAGTTTCCTCCCAAAACATTCAAGGCAAAAATCACTCTATTGGTCCTAGGAGTTCAGGGTTTACCCTACATTCCTGTTTTCCTGACTCTCAGTCCCACATTTCCTATTTTCAGAATCCAATTGTCCCAGCTTGAATTAGGGAGTTACCTGTGAATTAGTCAATTCTTGGCAAGGGAGACAAACACGACACGTGGCCACTGGGGTCTATTTCTCTGCATCAAAATTTCCTCCTGGAGAATGGGCATCTGTGGGCTGGACACCTAAAAAGAATCTCTTCCAGCAGAGTAACAAATGCAGAGTGGCCAGCGAGGGATACAGAATTAAAAATATATGTGTATATTTCAAGTAAGAGTGACTCCGAGAGCTAGGAAATTAGGGGATGACTTTCTGGAAAAGGCTCTGAGGATCAGGAAGTAGGTCAGAGGCAACCGGAAGGTATTCTGATCATGTATGCGCAAGAAAGTTCATGTGGCATTTTCTCTCATTTTCAAGTACAAACTGGGTCTTTTACATTCCAAAGGAGGTTACTTTTATTATTGGTTTTGGGGGTTTTGTTACTGTTCTCCTTGTGAAAGCAATAATGTTCATTACAGAAAAATCCCCAAATCGTAACCGGCCAATAAACTTTTTATATTAGAATTGCTTGTAAAAGTGAAAACTTGGGCAGGGCACGGTGGCTCATGCCTATAATCCCAGCACTTGGGGAGCCTGAGGTGGGAGGATCACTTGAGCCCAGGAGTTCAAGACCAGCCTGGGCAATACAGGAAGACCCTGTCTCTATAAAAAATACAAAAATTAGCCAGGTGTAGTGGCACATGCCTGTGGTCCTAGCTACTTGGGGTGCTAAGTTGGGAGGATCTCTTGAGCCTGGGAGGTCGACGCTGTAGTGAGCTGTGATCATGCCACTGCACTCCAGCCTGGGTGACAGAGCAAGACCCTGACTCACACACACACACAAACACAAAGTGGAAACTTAGAAGCAACCCAAATGTTCGTCCAATAGGGATTGATTAAATAAATTATAGTGGATCTATACATTGGACTATTAGACAGCTGTTAAAATGAATAGCTCTGTAAACACTGAGATAAAAGTGACATCGTAAAACAAATTGTGTCACAATGTAAACAGTATTACTTTGATGAAATATGTATGTATATAAATATGTATATTAAATATGTGGGTATTTAAAATGTACCTGTGTGTGTGTCTACTTGTATAGGAAAAAGGAAATAACTATCAATATTTACCTCTCACAGGTGGGGTTGGGCAAGAGTAGAGAAGAGTTCTTTGAAATGACTGTTTTATTTTTATGTTGCTTACAATAATTGGATATTACTTCAGTACTAAAAATATTTTTAAGGTCAGCCTTAAGTTTGACAGAGAATTTAGACTTTTGAAACCACATCGTAAACTTTGCAATTTATCTACATAACAGTCTAATTGATTCTCTACTAGGTTAATCAGTCTATTTGTCATTATAGGTGCAAAGTTTTATTTGCTTCAGGAGATGGAAATTGGCTCATTTTCTAAAATTATTTATAAAATTTGTTGAACTACGAGAGTTATGCCAATGTATCCTTCCCTTGTGCTACCGTAAGAATTTGTACGTACCTCTGCTTAGCTTTGATTTATTTTATTGCACTAATATGTGAATATGACTGTCCTCAATGCTAAACTTTGACCTCTTTGGAGAAAGAGACTTTTTTGTTTTTTGATTACTGTATCTCTAGTATCCAACACAACATTTAGACAAGAAGTTCATTAACTGCCAATTAAATAGTTGCATAAACTAATTAAAGAAAGAACTAGACCAGGTGCAGTGGCTCATGCCTATAATCCCAGCACTTTGGGAGGCCAAGGTGGGCAAATTGCTTGAGCTGAGGAGTTCAGGACCAGCCTGGGCAACATAGGGAGACCCCCGTCTCTACAAAAAATACAAAAATTAGCTGGGTGTGGTGGCGTGTGATTATAATGCCAGCTATTTAGGAGGCTGAAGTGAGAGGATTGTTTGAGCCAGGAAAATAGAGGCTGCAGTGAACCATGACCACATCACTGCATTCCAGACTGAACGACAGAATGAGACCTTATCTCAAAATAAATAAATATTTTTTAATAGATAATTATAGTAACTTTCCCTGGGCACAAAAAAAAAGTTTCTGTTTAAGGGAAAGTGTTAAAAGAGAAAATGATGTATTCATAAAATGATAGGAATACTGTTTTGAAGAACCTATTTTGATACTATTGTATGATGTGATAGCTCCTATGCTTTCTTGCTAATCAGATAATTGATCATAGTGTTATTGCAATAGTTGCAATATTAGTCAAAACTGCCTTATTCCTACCTATGGAACATCTGAATCAAGTATCTTGAGGAAGGCCAAAATGTATTAGCTCGTAGAATTCACAAAATCCAAGGAGTAAATTCTGGCTTCAAGGATCACAACTAAGGAGCTCAAATGATGTTAACAACAACAACAACAAACTCCTTCTCTACCTCTTAGCCTGTGTTACCTTCATTCTCAGGTTGACTTTCTTTGTGTGGTTACAGGTGGCCACTACTAGCTCCAGATGGATGCCCTAACCACCTCCAAGTTTAACAGAAAGATAACTTCTTTTCCCTAAGCATTCTGAAAGAACTAAAATACAATGTCCTGGAATTGAATTTCAATCCCAGGGTGGACTCACTTAGGTTATGTCCTCATCGCATGATGATAGGAATGGAAAGCCCTGATTGGCCAGGCCTGAACCATATGACCATCCCTAGATCAGGAGTGGGGTCAGTCCCACCCACCTGAACTGTACCTGTACTGAGGGTGAGGAAGGGGTGATGCCCGAGGGAATTATAACATAGGTACCAGAAGAAGAGGGAGTGGGTATCAGGACAGCCAAGCAGCATACTCCTGCCATAGTTATAGTTAGTGCTTGAGGCAGTCCTGTAGCACGTCCCCACAGCAACCTGTACTGCAAGTTGAAGAAGAATGAATGCTATGAGGACTTTATCTCCTTCTTATGCCACCGTCATAGAGTCACCCCAGTCTCCCAGTTTGCTTCACTGGGCAATGTCAGGAGCTGTCCTTTAGAGACCAGCCCTGTCTGAGATCAAAAGCTAAACATTCTCGTAGGACTGGTATAAAAGTTAGTAACATCCTCTTGGATAAAAATATTGAAATATGAATAAAAAGCCTGAAGACATTCATACTCTTTATCCTAGTAATTCTACACCTTGGGATCTATCAGTCAAAAACAAACCAAAAAAAATTTTTAAAGCAGCCAAAATATATGTAAGTCTTCATGAATAAAGATGTTAATTGCAATGTTATTTAAAATTGTCAACATTTTGAAAACCGCAAATAACCAAAAGGCCTAATAATAGAAGACAAGTATATTATAAAATATACATATGATTATATTGTAGGCAACTCTTAAAATAATGTCTAGGAATTATATTGGTAAATATTATATGCAAAAAATAATATGATATTTACCATAATCTCTTCAATATTGAGGGAGAAGCCACATAACTTTTTTGTCAGTAATTGTGTGCTTTCAAAAAGAAGTACAATGTTTTATGGCAAAAGTAAAAGTGTTATGCAAGAAATTAGACCTATGCTGTTCAGGGTAGTGGTTACATGTTCAGAGACACTCGGGAAAGATTTTAAAGGTAGCCAATTTACTGGTTTCATATGGTCCAGCTGCAGAAATCACAGCCAATAGTACATCCAGTCCAGCTTGTCAGTGATGACAAGCAGAAAGCCATTTCCATTAGGCTCAAGTTTTCCAGCTTCAGCTTGAGAATAGATGGGATTTCAAGCATCTATACCGAGAGATGCCAACGAAACCAGCCAGGGGCAAAATTACCAGAATTCTTGAACCAGGCAGAACCAGGGCAGATGGCATCTCAAGCACCTTCACAGACCAGTGCCAGCTGACCCAGCCAGAACTGGAACTGGGTACAGTGCCAATTTCACTTGCACTCAGCAATCAGAGAACTTTATGACCTTCGATCCTGGTGGAGCTGGAATTGAAACCAAAACATGAAGCGTAGAGCTGTCACAGGAGCACACTAACTTCTCACTCATCACTGTGAATTGAAGTGGAGGGCCTTAACAAACCACCCAACAGAACCAGTACTCCTTAAAATAGTAGCTCAGAAGCCACTCAGAAGTTAAAGGAACAGCCGACGAATGGTGTCCTCATGAGCAGACAGCTAATTGCACTTCAAAATATTTGAAAATTTTTGAGAGAGCTAGCATTGAGCTATTGAAATTTACCATGTAAACTTAGGACTTCAGAAGAAAATTAGACATCCTCCATTGCTTTTTTATTCTTTGCTTCCTGTGGTATTTCTTAACTATTGGTTGGTATAACCAGCTGTTTTTGAAGCTGTTGTACTGGTAGGACTATTTATGTGATTGTAAACACCTATTATTTTTGTTACTGAAGGTAGTTCAACTCGGACTCTCTGTGTGAGTGATTAAGAAATCTATCCAACGTGAGTTAAGCAAATAAGGAAAATGATTGCCTTCATTAGCTGAAAAGTTCACAGGCGGGGCTGGCTTCAGGAGTGGAGTGATGAAGTGGCTCCAGTACAACCACTAAGAACCATTTCTTTTCTGAGATTCAAGTATAATTAATTCTCTTAGGATATTGCCTTTGTTCTTGGATGCAGGGTCTTCTTCTGCATTACCCCTCCTGTGGTCATGAGATGACTCCTCTAGCTCCCCCTGCTAAATGCTTCCAGGTCCACACCACAGGGAGACAGAACTTCCTTCACCTAACTGTCAAACACTGGGCCTGGACTTAACATTATATCACTGGAATAAGATGCACTGACTGACTTCTCCTAATTAGGACTCATTCCAAAAGTTCAGTGGGTAGGAGATAGAGAAAGGCAATCCCAACCCAAACCACATGAGCAGAGAAGAAGTAAAGGATAGGTCCCCAAAGGAAATGTGGGGTGCTGCCTTACCAGATGAATGGTATGCTTGTGGACCAATTCAAGCAGAAATCTACTACCAAAGATAATTTAAATATAGGGGCTGTTATTTACCAATGACTGCACTCTTCTTCATCTTAGGATCAGGGCTATTTGGTTAGTTGTTTTGAGTATATAAACATGATAGCCAAATCTTTGTCAAATATTCAGATGAAAAATACTTATGTAAAGGGAGAGAATAGTGCAATATTGCTTGTGTTAAATTTATCAAATCATTATTGGATTAAATGCATCTTCCAAATGTAACAGCCTGTGCAACAAAAAAGACATGAAAGAAGTATGGTATAAGTGACTCTAAACTTCAGTGGGGTTTCTTCCCCATCTGTAATATGGGAAAGATTATTGCAAGTTGTGCTCCTTGTTGAAAAGATTAGCAAGGATTTCTGTAAAGTGCGGTAATGGAATGCCTGCCTCATAGATTTTCAGTAAATGTGAGTTCCTAAAGCTGCCGTCTTTGTCCTAAGCTCATCATCAAAGGTAGCCTCATTTTCGGATCAGCTTCCTGAGGTCTCTGAAATAACAGATATGGATGTGAACATTAAAGGACAACGTAGGGGCCGGGAGTGGTGGCTCACACCTGTAATCCCAGCACTTTGAGAGGCTGAGGCAGGCAGATCACGAGGTCAGGAGTTCAAGACCAGCTTGACCAACATGGTGATACCCCGTCCCTACTAAAAATACAAAAATTAGCTGGGCATGGTGGCAGGCACCTGTAATCCCAGCTACTCAGGAGGCTGAGGCAGGAGAATCGCTTGAACCCGGGAGGCGGAGGTTGCAGTGAGCCCAGATCACACCACTGTACTCTAGAGTGAGACTCTGTCTCAAAAAAAAAAAAAAAAAAAAAAAGCAGAGGACAATGATGTATACCCAAGCCCAGGAAATGAAACATTCTGTGATATATCAAATATCTCCCTAAAAAAGAACAGTAAATATAATATATTCTGTCCCCATGGCAAACTCTAATCTTCGATTAGTGACTGTCTTATATTGAAGAGATTCCAAAGGCACATTTATACACAATAGGTAAAAATGTTATCGCTGCTTAAAGATGCCTACCCTAGATGGAGGAGGGGGAGAGACAGCTCCAGCAACATGCTTGCCACCTTTCCAAAGCAGTAACCCAAATCTAAATGTCATATTCTTTCTTTGTGCTTGTGCTTTGTAGACTCTGGAAAATCCCAAGTATGAACTGATCATCGAGGCTCAAGATATGGCTGGACTGGATGTTGGATTAACAGGCACGGCCACAGCCACGATCATGATCGATGACAAAAATGATCACTCACCAAAATTCACCAAGAAAGAGGTAAACCCCTGTGCCAAACACCAACCACCACTGTGGTCACAGCTACGATTACTGATTGATGTTAATTCACATACCACAGCACCTGCTGGCCCCCCTTTCAAAATCAAAATACTCCTTTGTGGGAGAGACGATGGTGTTTTGCTGGAATTCTTTCTCACATTTTTATTTTGTGTTTGTATGTGAGGCTAAAATACCAGAGCACAGTGAGAACAAAAGCACTGAATCTTGTTAAAGTCCATAAGAAAATAACTTTTAATGCCCAAGTGCCATTTTCATAGCTTTATTGCTGTTATTTAGCAGTGAGTTGTGAGAGTCCCATTGTGATTTTAGCATAACAATAACTATTTTTTTCCAGCAAGTGCAGATAGAGAGGCCAGACGGAACAGCAGCAAGGAGGTAAAGCAGATTTCCTAGTCAATAACAATGTGGCCCAGGAGCTTATAAATAACAACCAAGTTAGCTGGTCTAGGAGAGCCATTATTTATTCTCAGTCCCTGTGCTTTTATGATTATGGATCATGGTTGTTGTTTCCCATTTATTCCAAGGGAGCGATGTTTGGGGAAGGGCTGAGTACACAAGAGCACATTCAGTTGCTAAATTTGTACCCAAACCAGGAAGCCATTTGCACTAAGCATCAGATGGAAATGTGCTAAGATCGTGGCTTCTTTAGGGGCCTGGGCCGGGGCATGGATTTGATGCCCTTCTTACTGACCAAGTGAAGAATATGGAATAGGTACAATGGCCCCTGACTTTTGCACAGTCTTTACTGCATCCACCATGGTGTCTCCCCCTGAGATCTGTTGCCTCATTTGACTGTGTCAGACTGGCTTTACCATTTTACAGATGAGCTTACTGTGATGATCAGAGGATCTAGAGAACAAGCTCCAAGGTCATGGACAGAAAAAGTGGCAGAAACAGGAAGTGAACCAAGTTCCTGTGATTCAAAAGCTGCACTCCTAACTGTGATGCTGTGCTTTCCTTATCTGCCATCAATGCTTCCAACCTCCAGGGTGTTTGGAGAAAAAAACCTGTATAGGGACCTGCAGTTGCCCCACCCCTCTCTGGAGGAATCTCAAGGCTACCCAGGGTGGCTTGAGACAGATGGATCCTGTCAACCCCCGAGTTCCCCAATGGCCTCTGTATTAGTTCATTCTCACACTGCTATAAAGAACTACCTGAGACTGGGTAATTTACAAAGAAAAGAAGTTTAATTGGCTCATGATTCTGCAGGCTGTACAGGGAGCATGGCTGGGGAGGCCTCAGGAAACATTCAGTCATGGCAGAAGGCAAAAGAGGAAGCCAGCACATCTTCACATGGAGGAGTAGGAGAGAAAGAGCAAAGGGGAAGGTGCCACACACTTTTAAACAACCAGATCTCATGAGAATTTTATCATGAGACAGCACTATGGGGGGTGGTGCTAAACCATTAGAAACCACCCCCATGATCCAGTCACCTCCTACCAGGCCCCAACTACAACACTGGGAATTACAATTCAACATGAGATTTGGGTGGGGACACAGAACCAAGCCATATCGGCCTCTTCACCTCAGCAGCTTCCTGCACGGCTCACTCAGGAGGTAGATGTCCCCCTTTCTCCCTGTGGTGTCTTGGGCACTCAGGATTCCAACCTCAAAACAGCAAAGTCCACAGGAGCTTGATCTGCTCCATTCTCTGACTTCCCATGACAGGGTTCCTCTAGCTGCTAATACAGACTGCTCACCCTTGCCATGGTTCCAAACTGGCATTTCAAGAATGCCAGTTCTAATTAGTTCCAAACAATTCTAATTCACTTCCAAGAAATTAGTCCCACAAATTACACCACCGAGGTGGGGATAGGAATGAAAAAAACATACTTCAGGGTTAAATAGATGTGGAAAACACTGAATTGATTACTTTTAAATGATTTATTTAACTGCAGGACTTCTGATTAACTTTAAAATGCTTTGTGTTTCTCTAACAGGGTTAGGTATGGTCTGTAGGGTTTCTCATTCTTCTTTGGCCTGGGGACTTTTTTTTCTAGGCCACCTCACATGGCTTATTGAGCTGGTGTTTCATGGAATGTTCATTGGGGGATTTTTGTTTATCTTTAGAATTTCTTTTCAACCTATTTCAAAATAAAAACTCAAAGCACATTGTAATATCCAAATAAACATGACAATGAGAACAAAAATAGGATAACCCCAACCCAAAATATGAAGATGAATCTGTGTTACCAGCTGTGTGAGATTAGTTAGTTACTTCAATGCCACTCTGAATTTGGGTCCTGTGACTTAGGAAAAAAAGAAATGTGTGCTCAGTTGTGGACTAAACACTGTGAATGAGAGACTATTGTTTTTAATGTCACTGAATCCAAAGAATAATTTAACATGGACTTTAAAGGTAGCTAACCTTTAAATATGATTCCACAATATCATATTGATTTCAAAATATCATATTGTAAACACTAAAAGCATACAATGTTATCTGTCAATCTTAAAAAATAAATTTTGAAAAAAGAGACACTGAGTAGCATAAGGAAAATGTATCCGGCTGTAAATACTAGCAAAAGCACACAAATCTTCTTCGAATGGACGTTAGACAATGAGTTTGAGATTCCCAAAGGGCAGAGCTGATACCTAAACTCATAAAGAGAGATAAGTAATCAGATGAAAAGAAGTGATAACAAGTACACTAGACTCTTATTTGGATATTAAATGTCCCAAAGGAGTCTTTGCCCAATGTTTGATAAATTAAATTCATGATTAAACTTTCTGTCGTGTTGCTGAAAGGCTGATGTTCTTTGTTGAAAGGGATTCATACACTTTGGATAGTAACGCTGCTGGGGGTAATGTGATTGAGAAGTAAGGAGGGGGCGCTGGAGCCAGAATTGGGTTCACATCCCACTGACCAGCCGTGTGGTGTGAGCATGTTAACTGCTCTACATCCCAGTCTCTTCACCTGTTAATGGGCTGATTGCAGAGCCTACCTCATTAGGTCATTGTGAATGAGCTAATGACTAAAAGCACCTAGATAGTGCCTTTTGCCCAGTATTCTCTAAAGTATAGAGATGAGGACAGTGGTGATGACACTGCTGATGAGGATGGTGGGAGGAAGGCCATGATGAAGAGGAAGATTGTGATGAGAAAGATATTATTGTGACAATGATGTTTCCACAATGTCAGAGGCCAAATTGACATTCTTATCCAAAGGGCCACCTCCCCTCCAGGTTGAAAGGCTACTCTTTTCCTTTAAAGCGACCTATGAATCTGCTCAAGCACTTCAAAATACATGGTTAGGACCCTAGAGTTCTAGGGGAGAAGCAATTCTGCAGGAGAGGTGGCAGAATCTGTAAAATGCATGACTATGAGATCAGGGCTTGGGACAAAAGCGAGAGGGACCAAGACAAACCTGCTGGGGAGAGGAGCGCTACTAATGAGGACTGGCTCAGATGCAGTGGCCTCTAGGATATGGAAGAGGTAGAAAAACAGGATGCCCTAGAAACAGAGAAGAAAGATGGGGCTTACGATCTTGAAGTTGAAACAAATTTTAGAGATGAAAATCAAGGTTTAGTCATTCCAAAATAGAAATGGTGATCATTTGGAGTTGAGGATGTCCGGAAAGCTCTCTAAGAAGATGTTGTCCTATGTAAATTTTTTCATATCTTAGGACATTTTGAAGTTGATAAGAATACATGGTTTTTGGGAACATATGGGGTTTTTAAATTCTATCTTACATGACTTTCCCTCTCCGGAGAGATGTATCTTTTTATCTATTTTTGAAATCTATATAAAAGAGGAGTTACGATTGATCACAAATAATAGAGACTAGAAATAACACTGTTGAACAAAATAGAGGTGTAGTTTCTCTCACTTAAAAGTTTGGAAGTGAATGCTGGGCGTGGTGGCTCGTGTCTGTAATCCCAACAATTTGGGTGGCAGAAGTGGGAGGATTGCTTGAGCCCAGGAGTTCAAGACCAGCCTGGGAAACATGGTGAAACTCTGTCGCTACAAAAAAAAATACAAAAGTTATCCAGGCATGGTGGCATGTGCCTGTAGTCCCAGCTACCTGGGAGGCTGCGGTAGGAGGATCGTTTGAGCCCGGAAGGTCAAGGCAGCAGTGAGTCATGATCACACCACTGCACTCCAGCCTGGGTGACAGAATGAGACCCAGTTTCAAAAAAAAAAAAAAGTTTGCAGGTAGACAGACCCAGGCCAGTTTGGTGATGTCATGATATCAGTTTCCCAGGTTCCCCTTAGCTTTCTGCTCCGCCTGCCTCACGGCTGCCTTGTGGTACAATAGGGTCACTGCAGCACCAGGTACAACAGCCAGTAACAGGAAGTAAGAAGCAGGGAATGAGAATAACAAAGGAGAACCTGCCACCTGAGTAAATGTCACTTGAAAACTTCCCCAGAAGACTAAGTGACTTCTGCTTGCATCTCCATAGCCTCCCTTACCTGTAAGGGAGGCTGAGAAATAACTACAGTTGTCTTCAGTTGGTATGTTGCATTTATAGTGTTTGTTTAAGGAAGGAGATACTTTAAAGGTACATTTAAAAGTAAATTCTTATTGCAAAGCAAGCTCGGCCAGGCACGGTGGCTTACGCCTGTAATCCCAGCACTCCGGGAGGCCGAGGTGGGCGGATCAGCTAAGATCAGGAGTTCGAGACCAACCCGACCAATATGGTGAAAACCCTGTCTCTACTAAAAATACAAAAAGATTAGCTGGGCATGGTGGCACGTGCCTGTAATCCCAGCTACTTGGGAGGCTTAGGCAGGAGAATTGCTTGAACCAGGAAGTCAGAGGTTGCAGTGAGCTGAGATCACGCCAGTGCACTCCAGCCTGGTGACAGAGCAAGACTCGGTCTCAAAAAAAAAAGAAAAAAATGTAAGCTCAATTCTTTAGTCCTCTTGTGTTCATTTACAATGACTATACACTTGCTGAGAAGCAACAGCCACATCTTTCCTATTCTCTGTTGTATCCCGGCAGGCACTCAATAACAGAGCATTTGCTGAACGCTTCCTGAAGATAATTTTAACTTCAGAACAGCCTCACTGCATATGATGAACCAAGATTGTACTTAAAATTGCCGCTGATAAATGAAATCAATTTTCAGTCATTGATGTTCATGCAAATTTAGGTTGGAAACACTAGTTTTTCTCTATGGAGAGTTTTCTATAAGTTTTCCTAATAGTTTGTACATGTGACTTCAACTAACTGTTAGTTTTGAACTTCTTACATAAGGTATTTTGAAATGATCTGAGGAAATCTAGTTAAACTCTTCAAATACAGACTTTGAAATATACACGAAAACTTCAGCAGCCCCATTTGTAGCTTTTTCATTCTTGTCTCTAAAGTTATTTTATTAAGAAAAAGATTTCTGATTTGTGGCTAGAACATGGTTGATGCCCAACAAATACTGATTGAATAACTCATATTTTCACATAAATCTCAGGTCATGGGGATTAGTAAACTTGCTATTAATTAAAGAATGTGTTTGCAAGTGATTATAAGATTTTAAAAAAACAGAAAATTTCAAATTTCATTTTCCAGTTTTACCTTAAAATGGCAATTGGTCATTTAGATTTAATAATTTGGACTTTTTAGCAATTCAATGAGTTCTTTCTAAGGTAAATGTTTTGGTGTTTAAGCTATAACATTATCATACCTATAATAAAAACGACATAAAACTTGTAAGATCCTGTCCTCCAGCTGGAAAATGAGAGATGGGCAAATGCTCCAGTTTTCACAGAGGGACAAAGGTAAATGGTAGGAGTTAGGAGCTGTCAAGCTGCAACTGAGCCATAGGCAGAAATTCACATCAGGTTATCAAATGAATGCTGGAGTCCAGGCTCCAATTTCTAAAAGTCAATGTGGAGTCTTAAAGAATACATGGTGCCTCAAGTATCTTCTTTTCCTGTGGGGTATTAGCATTTTTTTCTTTTTTGAGACAGGTTCTCATTCTGTCACCCAGGCTGGAGTGCAGTAACACAATCATAGTCTCGAGTCACTGCAACCTCAAGATCCTGGGCTCACTCAGTCCTCCTGCCTCAGCCTCCTGAGTAGCTAGGACTTCAGGCACACACCACTATGTCTGGCTAATTTTTGTATTTTTTTTTTTTTTTTTTTTTTTTTGGTGTTGTTGTAGAGGCGAGGTTCTGCCATGTTGCTTGGGCTGGTCTTGAACTATTGGGCCAAGCAATCCACCCACCTAAGCTTCCCAAAGTGCTGGGATTAAAGGTATGAGCCACTGTGCCCAGCCAGTATTCACATTTTTAATTAAAATATTGTGTTAATTAACTGCCTAATACAACCTGTAATAGTTTTTCTCTTCCATGTCTGGCTGCAAACTCTATGGTCACTTCTTCATATAACAATTACGTAAGATCATTGTCTATAGAAATATAAGAACAAAAGGTATAGGCTTTCTTCTAGCAGGGTTGATAGAAATTTTCTCTGTGTCATCAAGAGTTTAGAAACTTTTTTTTTGTTTTTGCTTTCACAACACATTTTATTATTGGAAAACTTGTGCACATTTTGAGGATTATCATCAAATTTAAGGACGTTTCTGTCATATATATGAGCTATGCCAAGCTTGTTCAACTTGCGGC
This sequence comes from Pongo abelii, assembly GCF_028885655.2. Taxonomy (NCBI): domain Eukaryota; kingdom Metazoa; phylum Chordata; class Mammalia; order Primates; family Hominidae; genus Pongo; species Pongo abelii. The sequence goes on from NC_072003.2 coordinate 83,016,108, forward strand.
CTGTGAGCTGGCGGCATGCAGCTGAGGATGGCTTTGAATGCGGCCCAACACAAATTCGTAAACTTTCTTAAGACATTATGAGATTTTTTTTAGCTCACCAGCTTTCATATTAGTGTATTTTATATGTGGCCCAAGACAATTCTTCTTCCAGTATGGCCCAGGGAAGCCAAAAGATTGGGAATCCCAGAACTATGCAATTTCCAGTGTTCTTGTGTAAAAACTAATCTTTAAATCAATGACACATATTAGCTAAGTTGTCATCCACATCCTTGTATGGGGCGTATTATGAGTTTTATGTTATCTTTATTGGAGTGAGCATGGCAGATCAAATCGGCAAGAATTTAAATCTTTTTCCAATGTGTTTATTATGATTCATTCTTCTTCATTAGTGGCTTTATTAAACAATCAAGAAGCTATTTTATTTCTTGTGTTAGAAATTTACCTTTTCCTCTTAACAAATTATTTGAGGCAGAATGATGTCAGGATACCTATTTATTTCATTTTTTAACTTTATCACTTTTGATTATAGGCCATTCAAGTTTTTTAGTAACAGCTTTATTGAGATATAACTCACATGCCATAAAATTCACACTTTTAAAATGTACAATTCATTGGTTTTCATTATATTCACAGAGTTGTAGAATTATCATTACTGTCTAATTTTAGAACATTTTCATCATCCCAAAAAGAAACCCGAACCCATAAGCAGTTACTCCCCATTGCCCATTCCCCCACCCCGGCCACCACTGATCTACTGTTAGCCTCTATGGATTAGTTTATTCTGGACATTTCATATGAATGGAATCATACAATACGTGGTCCTTTGTGACTGGCTTCTTTCACTTAGCATTATGTCTTCATGGTCTGCCCATGTTTTAGTGTGTCTTAGTACTTCATTTATTTGTGTGGCTGAATAATACTCCATTCCATGGTTATGCCACATTTTATCCATTCATCCACTGAGGGACATTTAGGCAGTTTCAGTTTTTGGCTATTGTGAATAACGCCGCTGTGAACATTCATGTACAAGTCATTAAGTCTTTATCTGCGTTTTCTCTCACATCCTAAATAGCTAGAATAAAAAAAAATACCCGTAATATCACTCCAAATTAGTAATCTGTAATTCCTCAGTTGTTTTATTGAAACATTTCAAAATGCCTTTCTAAATTGCAGTTAATATGACTTATTCAAGACTTATCAACTTCTTTTTGTTATGTAACTTCCATATGAAAAAAGTACACAAATCCTGAGTGATTTAATTCTCAACAGATCAAACACAAAACCCAAATCAAGACACAGAATATGATCAGCAACTCAAAAGCTTCCTAGGGTTCCTGCTAGTCCCACCACCTGCTCGGTAAAACAGCTCATCTCCTGACTTCTTTCACTATAAACTAATTTTTTTCCTATTTTTACCTTATTTATATAAATAATCACAGTGTGGACTCTTGTGAGATTTATCTATGTTTGCACATAGCCATAATCTATTCATGTTCATTACCATACAAATATATTTCAGTTTACTCCTTCGTCCTACTACGTGTGGACATTTGGGTTATTTCCAGTTTGGGGATAATTTAGGTAATAGTGGAATAAGTATTCTTGAATGTGTCTTTTGGTGCATATTTGAATGCTTATATGTGTTTCTGTTTGGGGTATATCTACAGGTGAAATTGCTGATTCAACTTCAGTTGATTCCACCAGAGTAGTTACTCCAGTTTACAATGGAACACTAAATGAGAAGCTTGACTGCTATATATTTTCCCCAACATTTGGTTTTATCAGTTTTTTGGTGTGTTATTATTTTTAGCCTTTCCAATGTGTATGTAGTGACATTTCACTGAGGCTTTAATTTGTATTTCTCTGGTGACTGATGAAGTTGACCATCTTTCATCCATCCACTGGCTGTTGGGATTCTGCTTTTGGGTAATACCTGTTCAAGTCTTTCAACCATTTTTTAAGTTGGGTTATTAGTCTTTCTCTTATTGACATGTTTATCTTTATTCTGGATGTGAGTCCTTTGAGTTATATACATGTTGCAAAATTTTTTTTTTATACTCTGGCTTGCCTCTTCTCTCTCTGAATGAAGGTAGAGTCCCAATTTTAATGAATTCCAACGTTGGTTGATGGTTAATGTCATCTGTGCCCTATTTTTGCCTACCCCAAAAGTTTAATTTCATTGATGGATATGAAACCATGTATATTTCAATTTGCTAACTTGTGTTTTTCCAGAAATTTTTCCATTTCATCTTTTTTCTCTATTTTTCTTGGTTGGTCCTGCCATGGAGTCATTCTATCAATTTTATTAATCTTTTCAAAGAAACTACTTTTTGTTTTGTGGATTTTTCTCTATTGGGTGTTTCTTTGTTTTTTTCCTTCTATCTCTTTGGGTATCTTTCACTATTTATTTTTCAAACCCCTAGAAATGATACTTAAATCATTGATTTTCAGTCTTTCTTTTTTTCTAATGTATGGATTTAAGACTATATAAATTTTCCCTTAAGCATGACTATAGTTGCATTACATAATATGTGCTATGATGTGTTTTCATTATCATTCAGATCAAAAATATTTTTGAATTTTCTTGGGTCCCTTTTGTGACTTGTGGTTTTCTGGAAGTATATTGCTAAATGTGACATATTTGGGAGTATTTTTAATTCGTTTCCATTAATTTCTATCTTAATTCTACAGTGGTTAGAAAGCATCCTCTATATGATTACAGTCCTTTGACATTTGCTAAGACTTGCTTTACAACCTCACATGTAATCAATTTTGATAGATGGCCCATGAATGCTTTAAAATAATGTTAATTCTGTAGTTGTTTGGTATCGTAATCTATATACATCAGTTAGGCCAAGGTTTACAATTTTGTTGTTCAAACCTTCTATATATGTTTTATTAATCTGCTTATTGTATCAGTTACTGAAAGAGTGATATGATATCTATAATTACAGATCTATCTGTTTCTCCTGTTGGTACTATTAAATTTTTAAAAACTTAATTTGAGGCTGTCTTATTAGATGTATACAAATTTAAAATTGTTATATCTTCCTAATGCATTGACTCTTTACCATTATGAAATGTACCTCTCTATCTCTGCAAATGCTTTCTGCTTTAACATTTATCTCATCTCATATTAGAATAATTATCTTACCTTTCTTTTGGTCAGTGTCATCATGGTATATTTCTTTCTGTCATTTTTTTCTTTCTGACTTTCTGTAATCTTATATTTAGTCTGTGTCGCTTTTAAGTGGTGTATGTATGGGCTTTGATTTTTTAAAATCAATTCTGATATTGTTATTGTTACTGGAATTATTTTGCCCATTTACATTTAATGCAAGTACGACATATTCAGATTTCAATCTACCAATCTAAGTATTTGTTTTCTATTTGTTGTTCCTTTTTGATAAATTTCTTTTCCTCTTATCTCTTATCTTTTTCAAATTTACTTGAGTTATTTTATAATTTCATATTCAGCTCTAATAACTTATTAGTTATACTTCATTTTCATATTCTTGTAGTGGGTTCTGAGAAATTGCAATATATATTCTCAACTTTTAGACTCTAACATCAAGTAGAATTTTTAGGACTTGCTGGATAATCCAAGGACTTTAGAAAATTTGAGCTCCTTTTATCATCCTCCTACCTTTTGAGATATTGTTGTTATGTTTTAATTCTGTATCAGTTTATGTTTTTCTACTTATTTACCCTTTGTATTATTATTTATTTCTCCCTATTTCTGTGCTTCCACATGGAAGAATTTTCCCCTCTGATTAAAAAATTCCTTTTATTTTAAAAATACTGCAAGTCTGCTGGTAATAAGTTCTCTCATATATTATCTAAAAAATGTCTTTTTTGCCAGAATTTTTGAAGAATATTTTCACTGGAGGTAAAATCTTGGTTGCCAGTTATTTTCTTAGAGCACTTCAAAGATAACATTTCATCGTCTTCTGACATCTATCATGTTTGTCAAAAGGTCAGCTGTCAGTGTTACTTTTATTTCCATTGAAAGAAACGTGTCTCTTTTCTCTGGCTGCTTTCAAAAACATTCTTTGTCTTTACTTTTCAGCAGTTTAACTGTGACATGCTGAATTGTGGTTTAATTCATATTAATTACACTTACACTTGTTCCTTAAATATCTCAATTAATAAACCCATCTCTTCAAATGTTTCTTCTGACTCATTCTCTCTTCGCTGGGACCCTAATTTTATATTTGAATGTGTTTGTGTTTGTACGCACACATACATATACAAACATACATATACACACACATAAATATATATATAGACTTTCTATGCTTCTGTTGAGCTATTTTTAAGCTCACCAATCCTCTCTTCTGTCTAATCTACTATACCCATTTATTGATTTAATTACACTCAGGCCAGGCACAGTGGCTCAAGCCCGTAATCCCTGCACTTTGGGAGATCGGTGGGCAGATCACTTGAGGTCAGGAGTTCAAGACCAGCTTGGCCAACATGGTGAAACCCTGTCTCTACTAAATAAATACAAAAATTAGTCAGGTGTGGTGGCACCCACCTGTAGTCTCAGCTGCCTTGGAGGCTGAGGCACGAGAACCACTTGAACCCCAGAGTTGGAGGTTGCAGTGAGCCAAGATCATGCCACTGCACTCCAGCCTCAATGACAGAATGAGACTCCGCCTCAAAAAAAATTTTTTTAATTAATAAATAATAATTACAGTCATATTTTAAATTATGTAAATTCAAATTCTTTTTTGAATAAAATTATCTGCTAAAATTCTACGTTTCACCTATTTTCACGAATATTTTAGTCAAATTATTTACAATTCAATGTCTGCTAACTCCAGCATCCATTAATAGATACTTCTGAGTCTATTTCTATTATCAGTCCTTTTCTCTTGGTTTTTGGTCATTAGTTATAGTCCCCTGGGTGTTTTTTAATTTAATTTTGGACAACATATATGAAAATGTTTAGAGATTAGTTGAGGCTCTGGCTGATGATTCCCCCAGAGAGGATTCCCTTTTGCTTTCTGTAAACAGATAAGAGTAGGACAGGATGACTTTAAGTGAGTCTGAGATGGAGTTGGTTTGTGGTGGGACTCAGGCTTTTTCAAGGGTGGGTCTATTTCCCAGTGTCCCCTTCTCCTCGGATGCAGCTTTCCTGGGGTCCTAACTGAAAGTCTGGTATGTTTCCAGGCCTCCTCCACTTTGGCCGACCTTGCATTTCACTTCTCAGTCCCTTATCTCTGCTGAAAGTTCTCCTTGGCCCTCTGGCCTCTTAGACAGCACCTTCTGCTCAGATGCTTAGCCTGCTGTTCCTCTGCCCTCACAATCAGAAATGCCTTCAAGGGTAAAAGTTCTATGGAATATCGGCCTCGCTTCAGTGAATTTTCCTTCTCTCCAGGATCCTGGACTCTCAAGTATTGGCTGCCTTGCCAGCTCTTCAGCACTTTCAAATAAGTGGGGGGTTTTATATTAAATCCATATCCTGGTTGTTCTAGATTTGAGGGCTGGTCTAGAAGAAGCTTTCCTCAATCATCATAAAGAGAGAAAAAAATCTGGATTAGCTTTTTAATCTGGAGTATCAGGAAAATAGCAGTAGACATGGTGCAGATATAATTCCTGTGGCAGAAAGCATATTTTCATTTAAAATGTGGAGAAATAATTAAATGGCTTCACAGTACCCACTCCATCTCATACCATTTGCTTCAAAATCAACTTATTTCAGTAAAAGTTTAAAATGTTTGAAGTGTCTCCTACTTGATGATATCAATAAACAAGAAGGGACTCTAAATCCAAGAAAGCTAAACTTTGCTTTCTGATTCTTCACTTGATTTGACATGAATATCTACAGTTCCCTTAACTCTTTGGGATCTTTTCCTCTGTTTTTGATAGTTTGGTGACTCCAGATATGAAGTTAGAAGACACACCTTTGTGCTTCCACCCTTTGCTAGGAGTCTAATTGAAGTAAATATATTTATCCAGTCCTCCAGGATTCCATGCAATATATTTGAGTGCTTCAAACAAAAGCCTCCTGCTTGGATAAGCATTTACTTCCTTTAGGAGAAGAGCTCTTTAACATCAGATGCACCTGTGTCTAAACTCTGACCGCATAATTACACATTCTGCTTGCTCAAAAGAGATTAATCCAGAAAGCCAACCACATATTTCTTAGAAGATCGCACACATTTCAATTATCTGACTCAAGTGACTTTTCTGGAGGGTGGAGTATAAGACATTTTAACTACCAGATAAAGCTTTGAAGCTGATTAAATGTTTTTCCAAATAGTCTAGACTCCCTCTTCCTATGAAGCTTTTTATAGCTATTATAGTGATATATGTGAGGCTTTTTTTCCTGATACTGTAAAATCACATATCTGACAGTTTTCAATGTGGCTGAGGTTTTAAATAAACCCAAATATATGCTACTGGGATCTCTATCTCGTATTTTGTACAGAATGGTGGGGAATATCAATATTTAAAGAAATGGTATTTTTGGAGAGAAGAGAACAGTGTGATTTCAGTGCATGGGTACTAGCAATTTCCATCTCTGTAAACAGTGCCATCACTCATGATTACATCATTTCCTGTTCTTTCTTGTCCTGGCCAACACTTTGTCCAACGACTCTAAGAGATCATCTATTGCAAATTGCATTCCCAACTTCCCATCACAAAATCGAAGAGGTGTTTGCTGCAAAACCACCAACACCTTCATTTCACATTTATCTTCACTTGAAAGGGGTGAGTTCATCACTTTTTTCTCCTGCACCAAGACCATAGGAAGACAGGAAATCATCAACTAAATCTTCCAGTGTTCAAATATCGGAGGCCCTGGAAACAGCAGGTATGCAGCTGAATGTTTTTGAATAAAAGAGAGCGAAGGGAAACATTTGTACAAATATAAGCAACGATCTATAAATAGAAGCCATCATCCAAGCAGTATACTTCCAACTAAGGAAAAGGGTGGTATGTGCATTCCTGGATTTAATTGTTCATACACACAAGGATGAGCTGTCTTGCGTTGTTGGAAATGCCCATGCTGATTATAAACTCTGTGTGGAATGTCAAAACATCTGGATTTTTAAGTGAAAAAAAATATAATCTACCCTGTGGCTGTTTCTTCAAGTCACTCCTAAAGGTAGACAAGGCAGCCAGATGATTTATTGCATTAATCACTCTTTCATAATTATATTCGTGATGCGTTGATCCCCATCATCTCTGTGTGAACCTCTATGCAAATTCCGTGCCTTTGCTAAACCTCTGGTTATGCTCAAGGGTCAGTGGCAACTCAGTGACAATAAAAGCAATTTTTCACTACAGCTGGCAGAGTCTTACCACCAAGCCACTCCATAGCACGGTGGCCTCTGAAGCCTTCATCCACCTGCTTCTATTCAAAGATAATATCCTCATACTAAGAGCAACAACCACAAAGCCATAAAACATCTACTTTTTTAACTCTAAGAATATGACATGACTACACCTCCATAATGCAGTTTGCAGAATGAGAACACAGGAGTTCAGAAATAGAAAGCCAAGAGCAGCATAAACGGAGCCTGTTGGAAGATGAAACGTCCAGGCCCACACTGCACCTGGAAGCCATTTTGTACTGAACAATTTTAGAAGTAAGATCATGGGTCTGATGCATACATGGTTTCAAACACTGTCCACCTGGCTACAGCCTGCCTTCGTCTTAGGCCACATGGGAGCTCTGTTTACCCCTACGTGCCAAGCTTTGGCATGTCTTCGTGCCACTACACACTCTGTTCCCTTCTTCCCGGAATGCCTTTTCCTTCTTTTGTGCCTGAAAAACTCCAATTTATCCTTCACCACCCAACTTATAAATCCCCCAGGCACTTTGTGTCTTCCTCTTCCTTGTCCCAAAACATGTTAGCCCCCTTCCTAGCCTAGAGTCACCACATTGCCTTTCACTTGTGGACTCACAACCCCTCTCCCTAATCTCCTTGGAATGCTTTGCTGTTTAAGCCCATATCCTTTTCATCACTGCCTCTAGGGCCAAGCACAGGGGCAACGTCAAGTGTTTAATTAGAGATGAGCTTATTATTCATGCAGCAAATACTTATTACAGAACTGTGTTTCAGCTTCTGATGTACTATTAACTACCCTTCCATTCACTATTATATACAGTGTTACCTGTATGCCATTATATGCTGTGTATAAGTAGTACTCTATTATGTATGCTATTCTATTCTAATATGCACATACCCTAATATGCACATATTCTAGTCTAATATATAAATCTATTCTATTCTAATATGCATATATTCCAATAAGCACATTTTCTATTCTAACATATAATATCTATTCTAATATACACATATCCTAATATGCACATATTCTAATATATGATATACTTTTCTAATATGAACATATCTCAATATGCACATATTCGATTCTAATATATATTCTAATATGTACATATGCTAATATGCACATATTATATATATTTTCTAATATGCAGATATCCTAATATGCACATATCTATTCTAATATGTACATATCTTAATGTCACATATTCTATTCTAATATATAATATCTATTCTAATATGCACATATCCTAATATGCACATATCTATTCTATTCTAATATGCACATATCTTAATATGCACCTATTCTGTTCTAATATATAATATCTATTCTATTCTAATATGCACATATCCTAATATGTACATATTCTGTTCTAATAATATATGACATAAAATGTCAAATATGCAATACTCACCTTCTGGTGTGTTATATAATTATTTTATTGCTTATTGCCATTCTCACTAAATTAGAATGTAAGCTCCCCAAGAAAAGAAACTATCTCTTTTGTCATCTGCTGTGGCCCCGCACCCAGCCTGCCGTGTAGTACATGACTAAATAACTGATGAATGAATGAATAAATGGTCGATGCTTGACAACAGAGACAATCAAAATCTTTGAGTCATGTTGTTGAAAAGCACTTGCGGCCAGACATGGTGGCTCATGCCTGTAATACCAGCATTTTGGGAGGCCGAGGTGGGCTGATCGCCTAAGCTCAGGAGTTCAAGACCAGCCTGGGCAACATGGTGAAACCTTGTCTCTACTAAAATACAAAAAATTAGCCAGGCATCGTGGCATGTGCCTGTAGTCCCAGCTACTTAGGGGGCTGAGGCAGGAGAATTGCTTGAACCCAGGGGTTGGAGGTTGCAGTGAGCCAAGATTGTGCCACTGAGCTTTAGCCTGGCGGACAGAGCAAGACTCCAAAAAAAAAAAGAAAAAGAAAAGAAAAGAAAAGCACTTGGAAGGCATCTCACCCAATACATACTTTTATAGATGAGGGGTGCTGCTCAAGGTAGAAAACAGATCCCAGACCAACCTCACTGTGGCACAAAATGCTGCTGCCGATGAGAAACCCAGGCCCCAGCCCTGCACTATCATAACAAGTCACAGGATCATCCCAGAGATTTATCATTTCACTGTGGTCTGCCAAGAGCCGAGACAGTTGGAGTTAAATTCCATCTCAGAAGTGAATAAACGAATCTACATAAACTGCAGAGAGCCCTGAATCTCCTTCCCTATCGGTCAAGTAAAAAGAAAAAAAAAAAAAAATCAAGAAAACTCTATGTTAATAAATAATACATAAAGGAATCGTTAGAGTGGAGACAGGTTCAACTTATCCTGTGAGTTTAAAAAAAAAAATGAAAGCAAGAAAATATTCCACAGTTCCAGTGTTCTGAGCTCATTCTTGTGAGATTAAACAAAATAATTCAAGATTGATATATTCATTTCCTTCCAAACTACAATCTATTTCAGTTACAGACTGAGTATCAGTTTTTCCAGTGTTGGCACTTTATTTTTGCTGTTGACCGGCTCAGATCTGAAAGACAGGATTTTATGAGAAGCATCACCTTCAGCCTGCTTTGCCTGTGTGTGCCTGCATTTGTGTATCACATGTGATAACGTTATGCTGTCGCTTTCCAAAGTACATTCATTCATTCATCATCCACCTGCTTGCCCATCAGACACGTGTGTGCCCCATGCCTCCTCTTTTCCAGGCTCTGTGTTAAGCTGGAGTGCAGGGCAGTGAATGAAACAAACAGGGTCCCTGACCTCACAAAGCATGGCTGGGGACAACCAGCCAACCAGCACATCGATCCTGGATGACCCCTCATGATGAGATGGAACAGGGTAAAGTTATAACAGAGGGGGACTGCAAGGGTACTTGGCATGGAGCTCAGGGAGGGCTTCTCAGAGGAGGTGACTCTATTCATTTCCTGGGCTGCCATAACAAGGTATTACCGGCCATGTGGCTTCAACAATGGATATTTATGACCTCACAGCTCTGGAGGCAGAAGTCCAAGAGCAAGGCGCTGGCAGGGTTGGTTCCTCCGGAGACTGGGAGAGAGAATTGATTCCATGCCTCTCCCCACGCTTCTGGTGGCCGCCGGCAACCTTTGTGCTCCTGGGCTTGTGCATGAGCACGAGCATCCCCCCAGTCCCTGCCTCCATCTACACCTGGCTTCTCCCTGTGCCCATGCCTGTGTCCACGCCTGTGTCCACATTTCCTCTTTGCAGAAGGACACCAGTCATATTTGACTAGGGCCTACCATAGTAGCCTCACTGTAACTTGATTCCCTCTGTCAAGGTCCTCTTTCCAAATAAGATTACAGTCTGAGGTCCTGAGGGTTCAGATTTCAATGTATCCTTAGGGGGAGACACAATTCAAAGTCTAGCAGTGACACAGAAGTGGAGGATGCAGATGGAAGCATCTGTGGGAAGACCCCAGGCTGGGAAGGGCGTGTCTGGCAGGAGGAACTGAAAGCCACCCAGGGTGACCAGAGCAACATGAAAGAGTCAGGGAGGGTGTGAGGCTGGAGAGGGTGGCAGGGGCCAGATCTCACCCACAAGGTGAGGAGGCTGGATTTATTCCAAATGCATGGGGAAGACACTGGCAGATGTTAAAAGAGGTAGGGAGGGGGGCCAGGCGCAGTGGCTCACGCCTGTAATCTCAGCACTTTGGGAGGCCGAGGTGGGTGGATCACGAGGTCAAGAGATGGAGACCAGCCTGGCCAACATGGTGAAACCCCATCTCTACTGAAAATACAAAAATTAGCTGGGCGTGGTGGCACGTGCGTGTAGCCCCAGCTACTTGGGAGGCTGAGGCAGGAGTATTGTTCGGACCCAGGAGGCAGAGGTTGCAATGAGCCAAGATTGCAACTCTGCGCTCCAGCCTGTCGACAGAGCGAGACTCCGTCTCAAAAAAAAAAAAAAAAAAAAAAAGGAGCATTCCAAGACTCAGTGCCCCCATGCTGCTTAGGAATACTGTTGGTCCACAAGGGTGAGTCAATGGCTAGGAGATTGCTGGGGATGCCAACAGCATGAGACCCACCACCTATGTCCTTCACCCAAGTGGGAATAATGCCAACCACAGGCAGCCAACATGAGTAGACGTTTATGTAGTAAGTTTCAAGCTTTGGAAGCCCTTCCACGTGCCACATGCTCTCTCTCACCTAATACTTGCCCCGTCCAGCAAACAGGGTCTTGTTGTCCCTCCACATAGATGAGGAAGCTGAGGCTAAGCGGCACCGATTCTTTCCCTGAGGTCGCTGGGAGCTGCATGGTAAGAGTCCAACCTCTGCATCTGCTTTTCCCTTGCAAACTCAAAGAGACGTCTCTCCTTCATGTTGCAAGTGTCCTGTCAAGAACGGCAATTGTGTCGTGAGTTCCTGTGAAAAGGAAGACTGGTCATTCCGTCACTTCTGTCTGTCCAACATGCCCCAGACTTGCTCTTTTGGGGCCCCGTGCTATTAAGTAAACATCCCGCAGCCAGTGTGAATATCTGAAAACACCTGCTTTGTACGCAGCAGGGTCGGAGACCTTTATATGCACGCCCTCAAGCCCTCCTCCTGCCAGCGCTGAGACAGGTACCATGATTGTAATACCCCTTTCATGGGTATGGAGATGGAGGCTCCGACAGCTGAAGAACTTACCCAGACTTGAGACCCCAACTCTCAACCCTCTGCTAAGCTGCTTCTGTCCCGTGAAAGGGTTAGCAATTTACCAGTCCAGTGCTGGTAGGACCCACTGTTCAGGCATTTCTGCCTGATTCAGTGGCAGCCGCTATATTACTCTCCAGTGGTCTAACCCTTGGGGTCAGCTCTGTAGGATTCCTTGCCGGGGCTATTCCTCAGGGAATACCTATCCTGTTTTTCTTGTTACACTTGTGCACCAAGGGTTTGTTGAAGCAGCCCAGGTTTATTACCTCCGTTTTCCACTCTACTCGAACTTGCAAACTTCAACTTACTGCTGGCCTTCTTGCTCTCACCTCACCTACCTTTATTTTTTATTTATTTTATTTTTTTGAGATGGAGTTTCACTCTGTCACCCAGGCTGGAGTGCAGTGGCATGATCTCGGCTCACTGCAACCTCCTCCTCTTAGGTTCAAGCAATTCTCCTGCCTCAGCCTCCTGAGTAGCTGGAATTACAGGCATGTGCCACCACACCTGGCTAATTTTTGTATTTTTAGTAGAGATGAGCTTTCACCATGTCGGCCAGGCTGGTCTGGAGCTCTTAACCTGAAGTGATCCACCTGCCTAGGCCTCCCAAAGTGCCAGTATTACAGGTGTGAGCCACCGCGCCCAGCCACCTCACCTGCCTTTCTGTTCAAATCAAGACAATGTTTTGTGCAAGCCCTGGATATAACTACAGCACACAAAAGATTTCTCTCCTGGGTTCATTAGGATAAGTTTAAGTTACCCTCTGTCCCTCTGTCATTTCTTCTCATTATAAAAGGGTTGGAGGGCTTCTTTTAATAGCCAATGAAGTTGATTAGCAACCTTGTATCTTTATTTTGATAAGTCCAATGGGAAAATATACTAATCATTTCTTATGAGCGAAGAATAGATAAAAAAAATTCATCCATATAAATAACTTTTTGAAAGCTAATTATTATCAAGTTCTTATCTGTATGAGGCACTGTTCGAGATGCTTTGGGAACTGTAGCTCATTTAATTCTCACAACAGCCCTATGACGTAGGTACTCTTATTGTGCCCATTTCATAGATGAGGAAACTGAGGCACAGAGAGGTTTAGGATGATACCTGAGACTTCAGCGTGGTGGGGCAGGGATGTGAGGTGTGAGCCAGAGCACCTGCTTCCAGAGGCAGCTTTCAAACACAGCACTGCACTCCCCTGAGCTTCTACACACTCTTGCAGCCCCACAGGATTCCGAAATGAAAGAAATCAGGCCCCCAAAAGACCAGCCTTCATCAGGAGACTCGGACAAGAAAGTCAAAAAACCTATGTTGAACACAGCATCATTCTTGCAGCAGTATTAACTTTTCCACACTTCAATATATTCATGTGCATATCTACTTTAAAATCTTCCTGCATCACCACCAATAGCTTATAATTGATACTCCAATAATTAGATATCATAATTGAAATCCAGGTTTTACTCACTGGAGAATTTGGGCAAAGGCCTACAAAGCAAGAAAAACTTTAGTTCATTAACGAGGGTCATTTTTACATTAGCCTGCTCTCGCTACATAACAATTTTTAAATCTTTTTACGTTTATGATAGTCGTTACTGCAGTTTCATAATCATTAATGAGATAATGTGCTTCTTCAAGTTCACCAGTCTCTGTGAATTTGATATACTTGTTCTGAGTTAGCAGGGTTGCAGCGGCCTCACCTTTTTGGTTCATGCAGTCACCACATGCCTACCAAACACAGGCTGTGGGCTGAAGGCTGCAGATTTAAATAAGGCAGCAAATTCTTGCTTTCATGAGGCTTAGCAGGGAGGATAGGTATAAAAGTAGTACAAGGGTGAATCTTACAAATAAATTCAGGGTGCTTTGGGAACATGACCTAAGGGAAACAGACCTGAAGTCTGCGAAGGTCAGCTCATGAAGTTATATCTTGTCCTTTAAGACTTGGCTCTACTGGGTAGAGTAAGAAGGGGTGGTACAAGGTTAGCACAATCCCGGAAGAGCAAACGTTGTGTGCAAATGCCCTGAGGCACACAAGAGCCCAGTTGACGGGCTGAGAGGTGGGGCCAGGGCTCGGTGGGAGAGGTGGCACACACCCAGGGACTCTGTCCCCTAATGACAGACTCCAGGAAGCCATTCATTTCCCTCGAGCTCCCCCAAATCACTCCCCAGTCAGGATTAACTGGCACTCTTTTCTTTCACTTGGGCCCTTTCAGTGCTTTGTTTCCCCCTGGATCTCAGCATCCTTCCCAGCATGCACTATCGGCTTTATTGGGATTGGTTTCTGCCTCTTCTGGGCAGCGCCTCTTCTGGAGCTCCTTGAGGGCAGACAGAGCTTCACTCATCATGGTCACCCCCTTCAGCCTCAGAGTGGTGTGCAGAGGGAGCACAAAGAATGTCCGTTGCATTAAATCAAATCTAACAAACAGTGTTTTTGCCCAGCAGCTCTGCAAATAGGAACAGATGTCTTTGCTAATCGCCCCTGAATGCATGGTTCAATTCAGGGCTGTAAAACCATATATCAGAGCCAGAACCAGTTAGCTGTCTAGTCTATAATAACCACGCACTGGCCTCTCACATCATGGGCACTGGACCCTGTGGCTGAAAAGAAAGTCTCAACAAACCCAAACAAACTCAATTGTCCACTTATACCAGCCTCACACAGGAATGGTCAAAATACCTCTTTTCCTTCAGCTCTGGGAAATTGAAAAGACAAATCAGTTGGCGGAAGGCTAAAACTAGAGGCTCACCCTTCGACAAGGAAATTCACTTGTATTTTCTCCGGAGTCAAGGATCCCCTGTTTGCACTCATTTTGTTGTTAGGAACAGACATCCACTTTCAACCAGCAGAAACGAATCCTGGAAGGCATTGGTACTCATCACTTGGGGAGGTTCCAGGGCTTTCCAGCTTCAGGTGCAGCTGCATCTAAGCCCTCAGACAATGTGGACCGGATGCTCCCTGTCTGCAGCTCCAGCTGTCAGCTCTGCCTGTCTCTCAGTGTTGGCTTTATTCTCTGCTAGGCTCTCTCCTTGTGGCAAGGAAGGTGACTTCTGACAGCCCTGATGGCTTATACACAAAGGCAGGAACACCCACACCCTCTCTCCCAGATCAAATGCTACTCTCATAGGAAGACTTTTGGTCTCGCTGGGTCACAGGACCCCCTCAGACCAGGCATTGAGTACCAGGAAGTGATGAGATGACGGCCCCCCCCGACCCAGGTCAGCAGTCCCCAACCTTTTTGGCACCGGGGACCGGTTTCGTACAACGCAATTTTTTCACAGATGGCAGGGATGGTGGGGGAGGGTTTCGGGATGACACTGTTCCACCTTAGATCATCAGGCATCAGTTAGATTCTCTTAAGAAACATGCAAACTTAAAGTATAATAATAATAAAAAAAAAAAGAAACGTGCAACCTAGATCCCTCTCATGCCCAGCTCACAATAAGGTTTCCGCTCCTATGAGAATCTAATGCTCTGACAGGAGGCGGAGCTCAGGCAGTCATGCTCACTCACAGGATGCTCACCTCCTGCTGTGCTGCTGTTTCCTAATAGGCCATGGATCAGTACAGGTCCACAGCCCCAGGGGTTGGGGATCCTTGCCCTAGATCACCTGCCCACCTCTGGGAAACAAGACAGGGAGAAAATGAGGACTGTGGTTGACTGCACCAACATGACCTCAAGGAGCAGGGTGTGGTGGTTCCCTGAAGAAAGGAATGCCCCCAGATCAAAGCTACATTTCCCATCTACTCCAGATCCTATTCAAACAGAACCAGTTCCCTTGAGCCTGGCCATGATTTGAATGTGGAAAGCTGGTGTGTTGCAGCCAGTCTGTACCAGCTTTGGGAGAGCTGATCGCCACATGTCTTGCCGGTTCTGCATGTGTGTGGTGGTATCGAGTACATAGCTTGAAATTGGCCGTGGAGGGAATATTTAACCACAAAAATGGACACAAGCTACAAATCAGGGCATTTCCCCCTGAATTGCCATTAAACATTTACCAGCACAACACTGTGGGTTAGTTATGGTGTTTGCCCACCTAAAGAAACTCTGTGTGTGTGTGTGTGCTCATGTGTGTGCATGTACATGTGTGTGTGTGCACGTGCATCTATGTGTGTGTGTGTAATTTAAGCCAAAATGATGGACCCCTGTGTTATCTTTGGAGATCCATGATCTTAGGCCGTGCTTAATTCTTCCATGTGGGTTTATTGGTTCCTGTGTTCCAAAGCTCCGCATGTGCCCTGTTTAAAGGATGGTCCACTACCACCCTATACAGTTGGAGGGTCGCCCAGTCATTTGATTTCTTCAGGTCCATTTTCTTCATCCTCCTTCCACATGCTACTGACCATCACTAACAGGACTGCGTGCTGAGAGCCGAGCCTGTTACCTGCTTTCCCCATGACAGGACTATCTGCTTCCTCTCCCAAGATTTGTTCTTTACCTCTCAGAACTGCAGAAAACAAGTTATTTTCTCTTGGCATTTGTGCCACTCTTTTTCCTCCCTCTTTTGGCTTCGAAAAAGTGGTGGGTCTCACGCACTTGTAATTAGCTGGAGCACATCTGGCCCGTCATCCCCTGATGGAGGGCAGCTTGGTGGTCCCTAGCTCAAGAAGGGGCAGCCCCCACCCCCTGCACTTAGGGAGGGGAGGTCTACAGCTTTCTCCAGGAGGTACCTCAGCCCAAAGTCTGTGAATCCACAAAAGCAAGGTCCACCTACCCTTGTATGTAAGCCACGCTGTAGCCAGAGACAAATGCAAGCAATAGCGTGATGTGAGATAGGGCAGAAACACTGCACCCCAAAGTCAGGTTTATCAGGGTCTTTCCCTGGGAACCCTATGCAGTGAGCAACACTGTCACAGGTAAAACGTGAGGAAACAAGCTTGCTTTTTTTTTTTTTTCAAAACAGGGTCTCACTCTGTTGCCTAGGCTGGAGTACAGTGGAACAATCACAGTTCACTGCAGCCTCCACCTCCAAGGCTCAAATGGTCCCCCTATCTCAGCCTCCTGTGTAGCTGGCACTACACAAGCTTGCTTCTTATTCCTGAGCTTTTTAAATTTCTTCAGCTGATTTTGCCGCACCACGTGCACCGGTTTCATCTTCCTCCTCGTTGTAACCATTTTGTGACCAGAGTCAATGCTAGAGGCCCCGAGGAATGCAGAAAAGCACCAGCCATCAGGACGTGTTGATGAGACATGCCCTGTCTGGGACCTTCTGTGAATAACATGATTGGCGTTGTCACTGGGATAACTGCAGGAGAGATGTGAAAGTGCTTGGGATATAGTTGGCACTCAGGTCATTCTGCAGGCGTTAATGAAGCACTTGCTATGAGCCAGGCTCTTTGCTGGGGACCTAGAGATGAGTAAGTCAGTGTGGTTTCCAAACCTGGACTGGGTGGGGCTGGCAGGGATGTCTTCCATTTTTTCTATTTAACTCTGAATGGTTCCTTTTGCTGCTCACTTGGCAGCTGAAGTCAACATTGTCTGCTGCCCCCAAGGCTTTCTTTTGTCCATTCTCTCTTTCTCAGAAGATGACTTTGCCTCCTACTTCCAATTCAAAATAAATCCCGCTGGAAGAAGCAACGGAGCCATGACCAAAAGCAGACTTTGGGACGAGACTGCTGAGTCTCTACTTTTACTGAATTTAGTCCTGAATCCGGCGCAGACTCCCTGTACCCGCTCTCTCTAGGACACCTCGAGATGGTCCTCCGTGATGCTGCTGCACCCATGCTGTCTGGACCACCTTCTGCCTTGGTGTCCTCACAACACCCTAGAGCATCTCACCTCTCTCGGCTCTTTCCCAATTCTCATGCTCCCTGATGGTCCTTAAAAAGATTCCTATTTGGCTGGGCACAGTGGCTCATGCCTGTAATCATAGCATTTTAGGCTGCCAAGGCTGGCGGATTCCCTAAGCTCAGGAGTTCAAGACCAGCCTCGGCAATATGGTGAAACCCCATCTCCACTAAAATACAAAAAAAAAAATTAGCCAAGTGTGGCAGCCTGCACCTGTAGTCTCAGCTACTGGGGGAGCTGAGGCAGAATTGCTTGAACCCGGCAGGTGGAGGTTGCAGTGAGCCGAGATCGTGCCCCTGCACTCCAGCCTGGGCGACAGAGTGAGACTCTGTCTCCGGGAAAGAAAAAAAAAAAAAAAAGATTCCTTTCCATGGACCTAATACCCCACTTCTAGGAGTGGAGTCGGAGAAACTAGACAGAGATGAACATACATATAGCAAAGCAGAATTCCTGAGAAGCCTCTGATCTGAATAGTGCCAACTCTAGGCATTAGCTAAAAAAGCTTAATTGCAAAACTTTCTGGGGACTTTTATCTTTCCTGATCTGGAGTATCCACACCATTGTCCTGCCTGCGAGGAATTTGGATAGTTTATTTTGTTTTTGTTTTGTTTTGTTTTGTTTTTCAGACAGGGTCTCGCTCTATCACCCAGGCTGGAGTGCAGTGATGCAATCTTAACTCACTTCAGTCTTGGCCTCCCAGGCTCAAGCAATCCTCTCACCTCAGCCCCCCAAGTAGCTGGGATTATAGGTACACGCCACTGTTACCAGAAAAGGTCCCAATCCAGACCCCGAGAGGGTTCTTAGATCTTACGCAAGAAAGAATTCGAGGCAAGTCCTTAAAGTGAAAGCAAGTTTTTTGGGAAAATAAATGAATAAAAGTATGACTACACCATAGACAGAGCAGCCCCAAGGGCCAAATGATTATTTCTTGACTATGTGTTAAACAAGGAGCAGATTATTCATGACTTTTCCAGGAAAGGGATGGGCAATTCCCAGGGCTTTTTAGACCATATAGGGTAACTTCCTGACGTTACCATGGCATTTGTAAACTGTCATGGTGCTGGTGGGAGTGTAGCAGTGAGGACGACTGGAGGTCACTCTCATGGCCATCTTGGTTTTGGTGTTTTTTCGGCTTCATTACTGCAACCTATTTTATCAGCAAGGACTTTATGACCTACATCCTGTGCCAACCTCTCATCTTATCCTGTTTATGCCTAACCATCTGGGAATACAGTCCAGTAGGTCTCAGCCTTATTTTAGTCAGCCCCTGTTCAAGATGGAGTTGCTCTGGTTCAAACGCCTCTGACACCACCATGCCAGGCTAATTTTTCATATTTTTTGTAGAAACAGGGTTTCACCATGTTGCCCAGGCTGGTCTCAAACTCCTAAGCTCAAGTGATCTGCCCACCTCAGCCTCCCAAAATGCTGGGATTACAGATGTGAGCCACGGGGCTCTGCCTGGATAGTTTATTTTTTATCTTTGTCACATCGCTGTTCTCTGTCTCCACTGATAAGTCACATTCCAGACCCTTTTATCCATGTGATTTCTTGAGATATCAAGATTCCTACAGACCTGGGAGGAAGTGCCGTACATCTTTGGGCAAAAGCTGACCTGAGACAATAGGCAATTGCCCTTGATGCTAAGACTAACCACAAGCTCTTCCCAATCTGTATTTTTCTTTTGCATATTTGCAGGCTGGAGTGTGTCCTCTCTATCTACCCAGTATTTCAATAGGAGGCAAAGATCTCTGTGAGGCAATCTGGGGTTTTTCTAGCTGGGCCCATGTTATTCATGGCCAGCCAGCTCTCCTGGTTTATTTATACCTTTTTCCCACCTGAAAACTTGATGGTTGATTTGTGAAATAAAACCAAAATTGCTCAATCTGTCTAAAAGCTTTCTGTGGGTTTTAAACTTACCTATTTTTTAAAAGAAATTTTAATAATGCTTCTGGCTTTAGAATCAGCAGGAAACCTACAATCAGGATTGTTGTATTTGCACCTATATCAAACATAAGGAGCATAAGTAATAAGGAACCCAGTGCCGTTTGTTGAGTAAGTAAATTTTCATGGTAACTGGCAATTGCTGGCCTACAAAAGCTCTCTTCCTTATGTTCCTGCTACTGAGTAAAAATGATTTTTGTATTTGTAACAGACTAGACTCATTTCAAATGGAAATATTAATCTGTAATTGTCCTTATACAAGAAACACCAAGTTCAAGGCAAAAAAAACAAGGCCAGTTAACCATATGTTTCATACCTGCACAATTTACCTAAATAGAGATTGCCCAAAGAAGTTTTGCTAGCTTCTGAAAACTTTCTCATAAGATTTTTAAAATATATTTTATGGTCAAGATGTTCTAGCATCCTCCCAGGACTAATTCATATCTAGCCAAGAAAAATTACATTTTCCCATTTACATTCCAAAGTCTGAACTGTTATTTTATAAATGAATTTTCCCTCCAATTCAGAAAGCACTGGCTACATTACAAATTTTAATGCTACTATTATAGGATCATAATTTTAAAAACCCAGGGTTCTCCAAGGGCTTCAGCAGCATGCCATCTCTCCACTTTATTAAAATGAATGAACAGATGTACAATTTATTTCTGCCGAGCCATCATCTAAATTCATAAGCTATTTTTTATGTGTCTGAAATCCATGTTGGTTTCCCATTTTCTTTGCCTTAGAAAAAAAATTACACTCCCTCATTTATCACTCTGGGGACATAAACGAGAAGTCTACTCTCCATTTCATTCACTTTGGACTAATATCCTCGACACAATTTAAATCCCATCTCTTCAAGACTATTCAATGAGAGCAAGGCAGTGGAACATCCAGCATCCAATTGGAAAACTCCTCGGCCATCAATGTAGAAGATTGACAAGCTCAGTCACATGAGCTTACACCTTGGCAGATGCAGGGGAAGAGAGCTTACAACAGCCTTGAGTCCATTCAGGTAGATGAGACAGTCTAGAACCATCACGGTTAAAAGTCAATGTCAGTAACAGAAATGTATTTTAGCTGCCGTATTTCATAGAGCCCTCATACCATCCTGACTTCCCACATGCCCTGTCATCTGACAGCAGGCTGGCAGAGAGGCATTTAACAGATTCATCCTGGGTTGGCAAACATCTAGCCTAGCTCTGAAAACCTACGTGTTGATCTCAGACCTGCCTTTGCATCCCTGCACCACCATTTTCTGACGGTGTGAGATCAGGCATAGTTTTTAACCTCTCTGAGATCTGGCTTATTTTTCAGTATGATGGAGATAAGTGGACCTGCTTTGTAATAAAGGTTAAATAAAGTACAGCATTTTGATGCTATGAACCTAAAAGTATCTGGGACAGGTCTCAGTCAATTTAGAAAGTTTATTTTGCCAAGGTTAAGGATGTACCCATCACGCAGCCTCAGGAGGTCCTGATGACACGTACCCGAGGTGCTCGGGGTATAACCTGGTTTTATGGATTTTAGGGAGACATGAGATATCAATCAATGTGTGTAAGATGTACATTGGTTCAGTCTGGAGAGTGGGCAGTCAGGGAGCTTCCAGATCATAAGTAGGTAACAGACAAATGGTTGCATTCTTTTGAGTCTTTGATCAAAGACGACGGTAGAGGAATAGTCACTTATGCCTTAGTCTAGCTCAGTGAATCTGCATTTTTACATAAACAGTCAGACTGAGGAAGGAATTAGATATGCATTTGTCTCAGGTGAGCAGAGGGATAACTTTGAGTTCTGTCTGTCCTTTGACCTGCACCTGTGTAGATGAGCTATCAGTTTACATTGCCCGGGTGAAATTCAACAGAAGTTTTTAAAGATCTTGAGGCCCACAAGGAATTTCCTTGCAGGCAAATTGTGAGGGAGGTATTTTTTATATTTGTAGCTATCTTATTTAGAAATAAAATGGGAGCAGGTTTGCCTCCCATAGTTCCCAGCTAGACTTTTCCCTTTAGCTTAGTAATTGGGGGTCCCAAGATTTATTTTCCTTTCACAATGCCAAGGTCCCTAATATATGGCAAGCACAGTGCCTGACATGTGGTTCAGTAAAGGGGCCATTGTGATGAAGACGGCATCCCAGAGATACATCTCTGCCCCGGAACAGCTGGGCTGAAATTACAGAGCACTCCTCTTCCTCGGTTCTGCATTTGCTGGCATGGTTCTAGTGAATGTAAGAAAGGCATTTTGTAGCCAGCAAATGCAATCAACGAGTGCAACTTGGAAAGGCTACAGAATGAAGCCCTCAGGTTATCTGGCAGAATTCTGCTCCCAGAAGAATTCTATTTATGAGTTGTTGCTAGAACTGAGCAGTAAAACTTGCCTGAGTCTCTAATTTCACATGGAAATCTGCCCTGTGTCCATAAATGCATCTTGGGTTTCAGGCTTTAATCAGATTTTGAGAGTTTGGTTTGTTGTTGTTTGTTCTTTCCGTGGCCCTTTTGCTTGGAGAAGAAACATTGCGTTAACTTCATTTGCTTGAACTCTGTGACCATCCTGTGATTTCAAGCACAGCTTGTCTTTTTTTCATGTAATGTTTTTGGGAGGGGAAGGTGGGTTCTCCTGATCTCGGGAAGATCCACATCAAAATGATGGAGTTCTTTCATTTAGCAGAGATACAGCCTGAGGTGGACAATGTCAAAATGGCAAGCTCCCCAAAGAGGAAAGGAAAGAGGGATGTCACTTTAGGATGGGCCAACGAGATGCTCCTTAGGAACCACGGAAGTGACACTTGTCAGCATCCACGCAACAAAATGTCGATGAGGAGAGCCAGCCGTGGTGACTCCTAGCAGCTCCTGGCAGCAGTCTATCTGCCTGTGTTGTCAACAGTCCCTGAATTAAATCAGCCACTGCTGCCACCAATGAACTTGTAGCTTGTTGCGGGATAAGGGGCCCTAGGCAATTTCTTCATCTCTGCTTGACCAAACCATGTGTCAAGGTCATGGATCCCAGGTGCCCCTGAAGACATTCAAGAAGTCTCATTCTCCAGCTGAGCAAAGTCATGAGACAAACTGTCCATATGACAAGCCTGCTTTTAGGCTTTGACATTCTAGCAAGGAAGCAGGTGCTGCTGACAGAAATGTGGAAGTTTGAGAAAACAGGATTTTAAAGAAGAACAAACCCAGTTATTTTGATCCACAGAGCCTTAGAAGATAGAATGCAGGGAGAAGGCAAGCAGGGAGGAAAGAGAAGGGGCTTTTATGTTTCCCCATTGTTACTCCATCACACTGTCAGTTTGACTAGAAGGGCTGTTTTTATTTCCCTGAATCCCAGTTCTGTTTCTGAGTTCTTATTCACAGGGCAGGATGGGCTGACACTGTAGAGATGGTTTGGGTACCAGATGATTCCTAGTTTCAGTCGCATCTCCATCAGTCAGCCCCTCTTAGATATTGCACAAGTTCCTTAGATGCTTTGGGCCTCAGTGTCCTCACTTACAGAATAGGGATGTTGGTAATGAAGACCACCAGCTCCGTGCATGACAAAGTGCTGAGTGCTTTCTGTTTATTATCACGCCGAATCCTTATGATCTCTTTGTGAGGTGCATTCTACTAGACCCTCCAGTTCTCAGATCAGGAAGCTGAGGGTTAGAGAGCTAAGGTAATACACCCAGGTTACAGCAGGTTATCCTCAAGTTCTCCACGGATCAGTGACATTTTTTCACCATTGATCCTATATTACTGATACTGATCAACAGATAGGTTACTGGAAAGGGGTCCAGATCCAGATCCCAAGAGAGTGTTCTTGGATGTCATGCAAGAAAGAATTCAGGGCAAGTCCATAGAGTAAAGTGAAAGCAAGTTTATTAAGAAAGTAAAGGAATAAAAGAATGACTACTCTATAGGCAGCGCAACAGCATGAGCTGCTAGTTGGCCATTTTTATGGTTATCTCTTGATTATATGCTAAACAAAAGGTGGATTATTCATGGGTTTTCCAGGAAAGGGGTGGGCAGTTCCCAGAAATGAGAGTTTCTCCCCCTTTTAGACCATATAGAGTAACTTCCTTATGTTACCATGGCATTTGTAAACTGTCATGGCATTGGTGGGAGTGTCTTTTGACATGCTAATGCATTATAATTAGCATATAATGAGCAGTGAAAATGACCAGAGGTCACTCTCGTTGCCATCTTGGTTTTGGTAGGTTTCGGCCAGCTTCTTTACTGCAACTTGTCTTATCAGCAAGGTCTTCCTGATCTAAATCTTGTGCTGACCTCCTATCTCATCCTGTGATTAAGAATGCCTCAACCTCCTGAGAATGCAGGTCTCAGCCTTATTTTACCCAGCTCCTATTCAAGATGGAGTTGCCCTGGTTCAAAGTCTCTGACAGATACTGCATCCATGAGGTGAATAAAGGTCGCACCAGTGTTCATTTTATTGGCTAAGAACCCCGGAATTGTCACATTAGCGTGCAGTGGTTCCAGAGGTTTGACCTCACCATTGAAGAGCACATCTGAAGTTAGTTTTGAACATATTGACATCAGTGTTTTGAAACTCCTCACCACTTTCTAACAGACTTTCCAGTTAGCTGAGTCAGCACAAAAGGCCTTAGCCAGGTCTGAAAGGAGTTTGTTTTCATGTTGCAGGGAGTGTTTTCTTATAGGGGTTTGTTTCTCCAGTGAAAACATGTCTTGCTTTGCGTCTGTCATTATGATCTTACTCGGAGGGAAAATGGTATCTTCTTGAGCTGCTTGCTCATTGGTGGAGGCTTGGCTTCCATGAAGACACACACTGGCTTTTCGTAGCACTTTCTCTTGTTTTTGTTTCTAAAATCACTATTTATTGCCCTTCAAAACAGGTTGCGTTTGAGTTAGGGTTCTGGGCCTGTACAGTGTGTGGGAGCCCAACTGCAAAGTAGATTCCATCATAAACAAGGTATCCCCCCTCCAAATTAACAGTAAAATAGGCCACGTGGTCCCAGAATGCATCATTTCAGGCTTATAAAGAAATGCAACAGAATTTCCTTATTTTTCAATTTTTCCATGATCACAGACTCACAGGAAGTTGCAAAAATAGTGCCAGAAGCACCTTGAACCCTTCTCTCAGCTTCCTCCGTAGTAACATCGCCTATAACTGTAGTGCAACAATACCAAGAGCAGGACGTTCACGTGGGCACAATACTATTAACCAGACCTCATGAAGTCTCCACCCATTTTTGTGTGTTTTTCTGTGTGTGTGTGTGTGTGTGTGTGTGTGTGTGTGTGTGGTCCTACGCATTTGATCACACGTACGGTTTTGTGTGACCCCCACCACCATCATGATACAGGATAGCTGCATGGTCACAGAAGGGCTACCTGCCTTGCTACTCCTTATTAGTTGTACTAACCTTCCCCTTACTCTTGGCCTTCTCCCCTGGCAATTATTAACCTGTTCTCCACCTGTAGTTTTGTCACTTCAAGGATGGTACATAATGGAATCATACAATATGTAACTCTTTGATATTAACTCTTTTTTTTTTTTTTTTTTTTTTTGAGACAGAGTCTTGCTCAGCCACCCAGGCTGGAGTGTAGTGGCACAATCTCGGCTCATTGCGACCTCCACCTCCCAGATTTAAGCCATTCTCCTGCCTCAGCCTCCTGAATAGCTGGGACTACAGACGCCTGCCACCATGCCCAGCTAATTTTTGTATTTTTAGTAGAGACAGGGTTTCACCATGTTGGCCAGGCTGGTCTTGAACTCCTGACCTCAGGTGATCCACCTGCCTCGGCCTCCCAAAGTGCTGGGATTACAGGTGTGAGCCACCA